>NC_089753.1:55849408-56121908 GCF_040412425.1 Macrobrachium rosenbergii
ATAATACTGTAAGATTAAATATGTAATAAGACAAAGCCAGATGAAATAATACATAATCTCTCTCTCTCTCTCTCTCTCTCTCTCTCTCTCTCTCTCTTCTCTTCTCTCTCTCTCTCTCTTCTCTCTCTCTCTTGAGATGAGAGAATATTTAATGATAAATAAATGATTTACCTAATAATAAGGTTACCATCAAATATTAATGATATGATGATATTAATAATAATAATAATAATAATAATAATAATAATAATAATAATAATAATAATAATAATATACAGGCAATCCCCAGTTATCAGTGGGGTTCCGTTTCTGAGGGTGTGATGATAACCAAAATCGATTTCCGGTGCTTTCAGCGATTTTTTAGGCTTATAGGCTGAAAAGCCCCGATTTTCGATTATCAGCACTCTGTTGGGTATGTATCGGTGCCAATACCCAATTATCGGCACCGATAAGCGGAAATCGGCAATTTTCGTCACTGAAAACTGCCAATTTTCATCGCTGGACAAGCACCATAAAACAGGATCGCCGTTAACTGAGCCCGCTGTTAACTGGGGACTACCTATACTGTAATTACCACATTTATGTATTTCTATAGTAACTAAATTAAAAAATTTAAACAAACAAATCTCACGCCCAACCTTTTTTCATGAGTTTCGGAGATCATGGAGAGGGTCAACCAGTCATGTGTGTCAAGTAGCCTGACAGCAAGGGTTGGCTGGTCATGTTACCAACCACTACAAAGGATACATATACTGAAAAATCTCTCTCTCCCTCTCTCTCTCCAAAGGGTAGAATGTGAGAAATAAATAGATAGCTAGATAAATAGATACTGATACTTAATTCTGAGTGTTTTAAAACATAAAGGTACATCTTTGGAAGACAAAAAACACATGTATAAATTTTTGTTGTCCAGTCACTTAAGCGAAATGGATTAACATTCCTTGAGAGCTCTCTCTCTCTCTCTCTCTCTCTCTCTCTCTCTCTCTCTCTCTCTCTCTCTCTCTCTCTCTCTCTCTCTCTCTCTCTCTCTCTCTCTCTCTCTCTCTCTCTCAGAATACGTATGTATATATTTTTAATGGTGAATGTTTTAAGATAGCATTGAAATGATAATAATATGATTTCAGAGATTATTACAGTAATAATAAGATAATAATTCAAGGTGTATTTGATGTAGGATGATACTTTAAGTATAAATTTAGTATTTGAACTTTCAAGATAGGCAGTTATAAGCATTTTAGGAGGTGGGTGTTTAGGCAGTTATAAGCATTTTTAGAGGATGTTGACTATTTGCTGATTTTAACTATTTATGCAGAAGGGGGCCAGGCACGCATCCTCACGAATACAGGAGCTTTACTGTATATTTCCTGCCAATCTTTTCTCCACAGCAAAGTAGTAGTAATGTAAAAATATATCAGTCCTATTCTACTTAACATTATTTATAACATAACTACAGTAATTGTTTACTATCATATGATGGTTGAAATGCAAGCAAACAGCTGTTGTTATCCAATTAGGTTGTTCAAAGCAAAAGCTGTTTCTCATTCGGTTGTTTATGACTGTACACAATTCGCAATGAGTGTAACGTTACTAACAATACTTTTATCATTCTCTTTTGCTTTTAAACATCTAACTAGATTGTACACTGCTGCCTGCACTTGTCATGTGCGAGTAATTTTAAAATATTTTTAAATACTGTTGTACATCAGTGTTAATTGCTAACTCCATCCAAAATCAAATTATTGCAAAGCTAATTATAATTAACTCAAGCACTACCTGTACTATGTATAAAAAGCAAAACTTTATCACAGTACTTCTTTTTGTAAATGTTTTTGGAAAATCTAAAAATTCTCATTTATCGTAATTTCTACTCATTATTCCACCTACATAAAGTTATTCAGAGCTTTTTTATGCTACTGTATAAGCAATCATTCAGCTGCAAAATGAAACAAAATTGAACAGTCTACCTTGAAAATTGTCAGAGCCACCTGTCTTTTTAACAAAAAAAAAAAGAAGAAAGTTTTTGTGTATATCGTTTTCTCACTTAAAATGTGACATTAATTAGTCATTAATTTTTTCCTATTTTTCTTGCTATAATTACAACTTTTTGCACTGCAATAACTATACTCGATTTTTTTGCAGGCACATTTGCACGAATCGCAGGGGTGCCCCTTTTAGCTTCGGAAAAGTTTCCTGCTAGCTGATTGGTTGCAAATATTTTTGTCGAATAACATTGTTTTTCAAATAATTACAAGTAATGAATGAAACTTATTTACTATCAATTTCTCCCACAGATATGTTTGTCAATAAATAATGTTAACTTGAATAAAGAGTTTATAAGGATTGTGATGGTAAGTCTAAATTTAATAACAACACATGCGAAGTCAACGACAGGAGCTTGCTTTGGATGCAGCTGCTGCATGATTTTTACTTTTCATACCAACACCAATTGGGATAAAACTACACTAAGCATAAGAAAACATGTTGTATAAACTTTCTTTGAATACCAAGTCTACTAAAAACATGGGAATTAATAAAACTGGCTATTAGTGAAAACTTCTGGGAGGTAAAAAGGGAACAGCCTGTGGCATTAGATAAAATTTAGATAAAATTACCTAGATAAGTAGGCCTAGTTATTCATATGGTATCCACATGCCAGCAAATGTTGATGGGCAAAAACTTTTCAGATACATATCATCTTTTATATGCTTTTGTACTGAAAAGCCTTTGTTATATCATTATGATAAATATGATGATAAAATATGAAGACGCTCTTTTTTTTCTTTTACATAATAATAATGTACTTCCCTTATTATGGCTTTATTTCTTGCACAGATTTCAAACTAGGCTAGCCCTATGTCTATGTGTCTTACACCATTTTTGACAATTGCAATAAATTTGCTTAACTCTTTAAGGTAAGGGTAACAGTAAACAGTTAGCTGATGCTTGATATAAGTTAAGCTAGGTGTATGTAGGCCTATGATGTAAGTCCGTATAGAAAAGGATTTGCTAATTTTGTCGTAAAGGTATAGATTCTATTAATAGCACCATTTTCGGTTTGAGGATACTGTAGTGTTCCATAAATTGCATAAAAATCATAATTAAATGAATTCATAATTTCACGAGTTACAACGCCCCTCCCCCTCCCTTCCATCCCATACTGCATTATTGACAGTAGACGACATATAGCCAGCTAATCCTTAAAATGTATATGTGTATAGTACATATTCTACTCAGTCACATATTCTTTTACTTCTCAAAATATCATGAGAAACTTCGTGTTAACCTTATATGTGTTCTGAACAGAGCAAAAAATAAGAAAAAAGTTTTCTTATCTCGCATTGTCTGCTGTAACTTACATGAAAGAGTAAGTTGTTAATGTCTAAATATATTTTTATTAGCGTGCACCTACAAAAGAAACACAGAAACTTTTTCATTGCAGATATAGCCATTAAAGTAATCTAAATGCTTGTAACACTGATTTCAACATTTACATAAATCAGAAAATGCTGCCAATGACAATCACCTGTGATAGTTTTTCCTGCCAGGCCGCATTGCCAGGCTGTTCCTTTACCTCCTGAAGTTTCCGATAATAGCAAGTTTTATTAATTCCCATGTTTTTAGTAGACTCTGTGTGATTCAAAAGAAAGTTTATAATAACATGTTGTTTCTTAGTTGGTGTAATTTATCCGATTGGTGTTAAAAATATGTGAAAAGTAAAAATTATGCAGCGTCAAAAACAAGCTCCTGTCGTTGACTTGGCGTGGGTGTTGTTATTAAATTTAGACTTACCATCACAATCCTTTATAATCTCTTTATTCGTTAACATTATTTATTGACCAAAACATATCTGAGGGAGAAATTTAGGTTAGTAAATAAGTTTCGATTCACATTACTTGTATTATTTGAAAGCAATGATGCTATTCGGACAAAATATTTGCAACCAATCAGCTAGCAGGAAGCTCTTCCGAGCTAAAAGGACATCTCCTGCGATTGGTGCAAATGTGCCGGTAAAAACCGAGTATAGGTATTATATCAGGGTGTACTTTTTTGCAAATTATTTTGCGGGTGGAAG
Source organism: Macrobrachium rosenbergii (assembly GCF_040412425.1). Classification (NCBI taxonomy): domain Eukaryota; kingdom Metazoa; phylum Arthropoda; class Malacostraca; order Decapoda; family Palaemonidae; genus Macrobrachium; species Macrobrachium rosenbergii. The sequence continues at coordinate 55,853,481 of NC_089753.1, forward strand.
CGTGCAATATTTTCTTATTTCTTGTAATTTTTTACTCATTATTCCACCTACATTAAGTTATTTTGCAGAACTTTTTTATGCTACTATATACAGCAATCATTCAGCTGCAAAGTACAACAAAACAAGTAGTCTAACTCGAAAATTGTCCAGGCTACCTGTCTTTGAAACAAAAAATTATAGAGTTTTTGCACATATCTGTATGGGTGACTGTCCCTATTCCTACGGAAAACATGACACTACTTTGTCATTCATTTTTTCATATTTTGCCATACAATAACTAGGTAATTTATCTGGGTGTGCAATGGATAAAAATCAGACTTATCATAAATATTTTTTGGGAGCAAATTTTTTTGAGGGGAGAGTGCAACATATTCTCATATCACATGAATTATTCTAAAAAAAGTTATTTGGGGGCCTTTTTATGCCATTGTATAGAGCAATAATTCAGCTGCAAAATGAAACAAATTGAGAAGTCTACCTTGAAAATTGTTGGAGCTACATGTCTTTTAACAAAAACAAGTACAGTCCAACCTCTTAAATCCTGCATTCCATGGTCCGGGAACTCCCATTAACCAGGACGATTTTTGAATCAGATGCCATTAGTTCTCGAGCAGCTATGAGGATGATGCCCACGTTTCAGTTTTGGATTTTTGGGGATTTCCAAACTGAAGCTTACTCCGTAAATATACATACAAGCTCAGTTTATTTCCAACGAAAATAAACATGATTTCATCTTACACGCTGTGCACAGTGCGATGTGTATTTTCAGTACAGTATATTGCATTAGGTTAGGCTTTCTGTCTGTCTGTCTGTCTCAGTTTTGGTAGACACCACTGATAATGCATAGGCTATTATATCTGAGTAACTTTTCACTAAGAAATAGGCCTAAGAGCAAAAAGTTTATTAGGCTAAAAATGTAAAATCTTCACACATTAAACCAGGCTTACCAACCTTGTGACTTGTCTAAGAATTCATTTCTATACCTTATAATTCTGAAACACTTGCTGCTGCATGTAAGACACTGGCATGAACAACAGCAAGAACAGAACTGATACAAACAATCAGATCAAGAAGCAACCATTTGCCAATGTCAGTTACATAACTAACACAGGGTTGCATTACAGTTGTCAACTTTTTAAAAATTTAGTAATTTTCAATGGTGACTTACATAAATGACAATAAAATAAATTTTATTTAGCCTTCATCTACGGAGAAAGAAAGCGTCATGAAAGTATGCCACTAAATTTCTGGTTTAGCAGTGCCTGAAAAAATGAATATGTGCAGGCCACAAATGTTCTGGAACAGCCAAAGCAACATCCGATACTGGCGAAATAACATCTTTACCTCATTGAACTTACTGCATTTATAAATAAAGTAAGTTGCATTTTAAAACCAGCTTTGATAATTTACAGAAAAAAAACGAATCTCATTTAGCAACTAATGCATGAGTGATGATGTGGTAAAAAGCAATCCTCAATGATTTTAAGAATGTAAACATTATCAGAGTGCAAATGGCGGTTGAATGTTATGTTCTAAATTATATTATGATATGACAATAATGCATGAATATTAATATAACTACATACAGTTTATTAAAATTAGTGTTATTCTCTCTCTCTCTCTCTCTCTCTCTCTCTCTCTCTCTCTCTCTCTCTCTCTCTCTCTCTCTCTCTCTACACTCTCTCTCTCTCTTTTAAAGAGACAAAGCAGCAGCAGATTTTTCATTTTTGTTGAAAATGAAAGCCAGACATGTTTGAAGTGCCTGGAAAACATTGAAAGGTGCCAAAATCAGAACTTGTCAGTCCACTTTTAATACAGGTAAAAGCTCAATAACCGAAGTGTAAGCATTTCTTGGGGTACACTTATGGAGCAGGCCAGAATGACAGTGATTATTTGTTAAGTAGCTCTGTTGTACTCTTGATAACACAGCAATATACAGTATATGGGGAATGAGCTTGCAAGACTTTGTTTACATACAGGTTTTTAGGGGTGATTTCTATCATCTGGGATTTTCTGTGGTCCCATCACCTGGTCCCAAGGGAGCCGGTTTAAAGAGGTTTAACCATTAATGGGGTTGAGGTCTAAAACAGGTTTTGGGTGGTTCGGATCCCCTCTGAGGAGGGGATTAATATTAACCCTTACAAATTTGTCTTTATTAAACAAAAAGAGTTTCAATCTTTAATGGCCCCCATAAATGAATTGTGGCTACTAAAAATTTAGCTCACCTCGATTGTGGGTATCTTGGGAACCTCAGTATTTTCTTGACTTGGAAGGGAATGTCTTGACTCCTCTTTCTGCATGACGTCTCTTTATTTATTTGCTCATAAATATACCCAGGGATTACTGTTGGCTTTAGTTCTTATCTTTTATGATATGATGTCAGTTATAATTATAAATTTGTAAAGAAATATTGCAAAAAACATGTATAAATCCAAAAAAGTTACTTCATTTCCTGATCTCAGTAATTTTATGTAAATACTTTACAACAAATATACTCAGAATTTGTTACTGATTTTATTCTTATCTGTTATGATATTGTGTGAGTTGTAATTATAATTTAACAAAATAAAGTAAATAAATTATTAAAAAAACATGTATTACTTCAGCAAAATTTATGAGTATTTTTGTATAAGAGGCACACAGGGTTGTAAATAGTCACTTTCAACTTCCCATGGAAGATAGGAAAAATTTTAGAATTTTTTTTCTTACACCATGTGCATTTGCATATCTTCCTCTTTCCATTGATGCATTTTTTCTTAAATTTGGCCAACCTTAAAGTTTGCCCAGTCTGGGGAGTGCATTATATATAATTAGCCCATCCCTTTAAGGGTTAAAGAGGTCAGACTGTATAATCATTTTTCGCCTACTTTTCAAGTCACTACCTACTTCACTGAATCATTGTCTCTGAGGATCATAAGCAAAGGGATTCAAGTGCTGTACATCATTCAGTACCTTACTTTTTTTTTACTTTTTGTTTACTGTTTATGTACTGTATATATATTCTTCTTACTTTGTTTTCCTGTTTAACTTCTCTTTAACATAAGGAATCACCTTGGAAGCTCACTTTTAGTCGCTGAGAAGTTATTAGCTTTTCCACTTGTTTCAATTGCATGCTTATGTTGAGTAATGAAAAATGAGCATGCAAATTGTTGGTATCTTGTTTTTCAAAAACAATTCTTTCTCTGAGAAATATGACAGACTTACAAACGGTTTCATTATTATTATAAATCAATTTTACGTGATGTCAGATAAAATTGGGTTCACCTAAAATGATTTTTTCTTAAAAAAGAGAAAGCTGAACTAATGTGAAGTTAAACTAGTTGGAAAGTTAAGTAGGATAAAACCAAAGACAATGAATGAAAAATAAAGGCCTGAAACAAAAGGCAGTTGGGAGTGAAACTTGACTCTGCAAAAACTTTTAGAGGCCTCACTGTCCTCCTCCAATACAAACATATGCAAAGTCTATAAATCCAAAGGAAGCTTTATTAGCACTGTCACATGACTTGTGACTCTTGATCTTGTATATCCTAATTTTACGGTTCAATCCATTTACATTCAAGTGACACCAGCCAGCAGAAGCTGATTTAACTTAGCTTACTATCAGACGTTGGAACAAAGTTTGACAGTATTGGGGATGCTGAGGCTAAAAGTTTAAAAATTTGATGTTACCTTAGGCATCAAGTTATTGTTTTTCATAATTCACTCAAATTCATTTTAAAGTAATCACCTGCTGTTAAGTATGAAATTTACGATGCTGTGTTCACTTTATTTCTTTTTTACTTTCATTTTATTTTACAAAGTTTTTCCTCTTTTGTTAAGTTTTCTCCCATTTGATCTGGGCATTTTATTCCATGTAAAAACAAATTTAAATAACAAAATCACCATTAAATGTAAATTGTATTTAATTTATACAGTACTTTATTTACCTTAGCATTAGAAAAATTATCAATCAAGTTACTGTAATTACCTTCATCCCAAACAAGCTCTGGGTCTGCTGACTTCTTCTCTACTCTTTTAAGCTCTGTCTTGTGCATCAGCTTTCTTTCTTTAACTTTATAAAAATAATATGATAGAAATAAACATGTGATACCTGAAAGATTATGAAGAGCATGTTAGAGATCTAAAAAAATATATTCTATTAATAAAAAAAGTCTGAAAAATTAATTATAACAAAGTGAAATTTTCTTCACTTACAGTTCAATGTTTTTAAAACAACAAATCTTTGATTCTTAAATAAGACTTTTCCTTTAGCTATAATGAACATTTATTGGAGATACAACTAATATAATTCTTGATATTGCACATTAAAGTCAATTAAAGTAAAACAGGGCTCAAAAATGAAAGAGCCCTGTAAACTCTGACTGCAAACCATTATCACAAAACAAATTACTGTTTATGATTATGGAGCTGGAGCAATAATATTCCAAGTACAGAGTCTGTAAGCTAGTTGATAAGCAAAAAAATGCACTTCTAGCTCAGAAATAACTTTACTTTACTTATACTCTGACAATGACCCTAACAAGAGGCTGATTATCTGCAAGCTTCCAGCTGAACATTTTCATTGCAGCAGAACTTGATGAAATCCATGGCTGGCACATCATAAAATGAATCACTTTTTGATTCCATCAAATTTATTCACCACTTCTTGAATAAACATAAATAAGTTAATAACAATATCATTTATGACATGGATTTTCAAATATATCCACTGCCACTGCTTCATAGGATAGGAAATCATAAATTCTCCAAGTATTGCCTCAACTAACAATAATAGACAAATGGGGAATCTTACTACATGTATGACATGCTAGAAAAGCTGAAGTACCCAAAATGGAAAAACTTGGCTTATATATGGTGACAACAGTGATATGCCACTACCAAGCCCTTCTTACAATAGAAGAGTTTGAGAGTAAACTTGCATTTGGATTAGAAAGGTTTTGACAGTAAAGCAATACTCATAAACAATCATAGTTTGAGTACAATTAGTCATAAATTATAGTTTGAAAATACATTGACTTTAAATTCTGAAAAAAATTGCTTTAACATTATGCATCAGAATTTACAAAAACTTTATATTGTATTTGATATATTTGAATACTAAATCTACATGACTAAGTTACTTTTTGGGATTCATTTAAAACACTTGTATAATTCACTACTTGAAATTCAGTTATGGGCATCACACAAAATATGTTCATTTGCTTTATGGGGCACTGAACTGCCATGTTGAACAGAAGAGCTAAGTTTATACCTGTACAAACTTTATAAATTTTTATACAGCAGGTTGTAAGCACCAATAGGTCCTTCTAAGACTGAACAGGCAGTCTGAAAGCAGAACCCATTACTCAAGTATGGTACCTTCCAACACTAACATCATAACCTAACAGTCTGAAACATACTTCTAAACACACTACTCTTTCTCCACTCATCAGTCCGACAGTGACCCTTATTAAACTGAATTTCCTCTAATCAAAATTCCAAGCCACTGTTACAACTCAAAATAAGTTAATTTCCCTCAAAAGATTATCCCATGCCAAGAAAAACTGGGGGAGATAAGTTTCCTCGTAAAAACTATAGAACTTATAAAAAGGCTAATGATAAAATTAAAAATGAGTCCTCAGAACAAAATGGCCCTCAATAACTAGCTTCCTTTAAAACACAAAGAAAATCCAGAGAATACCTATTACAAAAATGCTTAGTATAAAATTGAGCATTATAAATATGGAAGTGAAGGTAAGGAAAAACATGAAAATTTGTTGTAGAGGTACTGTATAAAGAACCTGAAACAAAATTCATCAGCTTTTGATACAGACTGGTGAAAAATGAATGCTGAGGTGTTACAGAAATTTAGTAAATATGAATGTAAAAATAATGAGGATTAAGGTGACCTTGCAAGTGTAATTATGACCTTTCAGTTTGTTCACCAAGATCAAGAAGACTAACAGAAAAATGACATTTTAAATAAAATAAAAGTTTTATATATATACTGTATATACTATACCAAGTAATTACATGACTGTTTCATTTATTAAAGGGACAGCTGTTTTAAATTCAAATTTCAAAGCTACCCCAACACCAAATGTTCTGTGAAGGTACTAGTCAACCTTAGAGAGAGCGTTAAAACGACTTAGCAGATAATTCTCAGTCTGTTTGTCTTTTGTCCATCAGAGGAGGAGGATGTTCTGATCATATACAATAATTACTTGGTAAGCATATATAAAACTTTTTTTTATTATAAAAATGTCATCTTTATTAAGTAACTCCAAGTAATTACATAGCTAAATCCCACATTGACAGGAGGTTGGGATACACGGAGATATTCACACCCTCATTAAAAGTATTTAAGGGGATGCAAACTACCCTTCTTTAACTCTAAAATCCGTGAATACTTAAAACCCCTCTAAAAACACTTAGAACTGACTTATTTTTGATAGTGGGAAAAAAAAAAAATCTAAAAATGCTTATAAACCTCAGATTATTTTAAAGCTTTAATGTTTGACCCTATTTAAAAACGTCTTGTATTTCGGTGAAGTTAAGCGCCTGAAAGGTAAAAAGGGTTTTTCAAAATCACAGCACGCTTATTTTTAAGATTAAGAGTTCATTTTTGGCTCATTTTTGTCATTGCCTGAAGTTTGGTATGCAACCATCAGAAATGAAAAAAAAATATCATTATCATATATAAATATTGAATATATGACAGCAAAAAAAAAACTTATATAATTGTATACAAATCACTGTAAAGCAAAACAGGTTAAAGCTAATGAGTTAATTTTTTTAGTTGTATTGTAACTAAATTGCGATGATTTTGGTATATAACAAATTTTAAAACGATCAAAGCAACACAGAGAAAATATTATCACAAAATGATGCATGAATTCAGTAACATTGGGCGTAAAAAATGTTTTTCAAAAATTCACCATAAATCGAAATATTGTGCTAGAGACTTCCCATTTGTTGAAAAATGAAGCTAATTGATTGAATATTACTAGACTGTAAGTGTTTTAGCTTAAATTGCAGTTTTCGATCCATTTTGGTCGAGTTAAAGTTGACTGAAAGTAGAATTTTTCTATTTATCGTGATTTATATGGAAATATTTCAAAACTGATAAAAGCTACAACCATGAGTTATTTTTTGTTGTATTGTACATGAAATTGCGCACATTTTCATATATAAAAACTTTATGTAACGACTAATATAAATTTGCAAATATTACAACAACGAAATAAAAAATTTCTGAGATGTTTGGCAAAATAAGTTACCACACAGACACAAAGGAAAATGTTTTTAAAAATTCACCATAAATCAAAATATTGTGCTAGAGACTTCCAATTTATTGCAAAATGAATTTAAACGATTGAATATTACTAGAATGTAAGAGTTTTAGCTTACAATTACGTTTTTACCATTTTTCTGTCGAGTTAAAGTACAGGAAAAGGTTGAAATTTTGGCAGTTATCGTGATTTATGTGAAAATATTTCAAAATTGATAAAAGCTACAACCATGAGCTATTTTCTGTTGTATTCTACATGAAATTGCACACATTTTCATATATAAAAGTTTATGTAACGATAATGTAAAATGATGCAAACATTACGACAACATGACGAAAGAATTTCTGAGATGTTGGCGAGTTACGGCAGAGCGTAAGGGAAAAAATTTTTTTTTTCAGAAATTCACTATAAATTGAAATATTGTGCTAGAGACTTCCAGTTTGTTGCAAAATGAAGGTACATGATTGAATATTACTAGAATGTAAGAGTTTTAGCTTATAATTGCGTTTTTTACCATTTGGTCGAGTTAAAGTTGACCAAGCTTGAAATTTTGGCAGTTATCGTGATTTATATGAAAATATTTCAAAACTGATAAAGCTACAACCATGAGTTATTTTCTGTTGTATTCTACATGAAATTGCGCACATTTCCATATATAAAACTTTAGGTAACGACTAATATAAACAGTGCAAACATTCACGACAACGTGTGAAAGAATTTCTGGTCGTTTAAACGTAAGAGAAAAAGTTTTTTCAAATTTCACCATAAATCAAATATTGTGCTAGAGACTTCAATTGGTTGCAAAATGAAGGTAAATGATTGAATATTACTAGATCATAAGATTTTTAGCTTAAAATTGCGTTTTTTGACCATTTTGGTCGAGTCAAAGTTGACCGAAGGTTGAAATTTTGGCAGTTATCGGTTTATATGAAAATATTTCCAAACTGATAAAAGCTACAACCATGGGTTGTATTTTGCTGTATTTTACATGAAATTGCAACATTTTCATATATAAAACTTTATGTAATGGCTAATATACAACAGTGCAAAAATTACAACAAAATGACGAAAGAATTTATGAAATTTTAAAATCTGAGTTAGGATCACCTGTAAGAAAAGTTTTTCAAAAATTCACCATAAATCGAAATATTGTGCTAGAGACTTTCAATTTGTTGCAAAATGAAGGTACATGATTGAATATTACTAGAATGTAAGAGTTTTAGCTTACAATTGCTGGTTTTTTTACCATTTCGGTTGAGTCAAAGTTGACCGAAGGTTGAAATTTTTTAGTCGACGTCCCAACTACGTCCACTCGGCACCCAACAGAATTTTAGTTACGTATGATATGTCCAATAGGCGTTTGGGTTAATCAAATTTTTGACAAAAAGTGCATTTAGTCTAAATATGAAAATACAGTTGGACAGTTAACATTCTCAGTGAAAAATACCACAAACAGGCAAATTTTCCACTTATTTAATCTGTACAATATGTTTCAAGAGTAAATGTGAATCAATAGTTTTGAACATTTGGGGGGTTTTGTAATTTCTTTTGTAAACATTAAGTGAATGTGTAATTTTTTTTAGAAGTATGCAAAAATCTAGCTTGAAAACAATCACTTGTCGTTCTTTGCTAGGGATACCTTTCTAGTGTTATTGTCCTTGGTTTCTAAATCTAACATTTTTATTTGTTACTCACAATGTCTGTTGCTTCTACTAAAGATAATGTTTCATCTGTATTCAGGAGTATTTTTTTCAGGTCTGCAATTCATCAGTTATATTCAGTCAAGGAAAAATGCACAATGTTTTGCAGAATTTATCTTTTCCCACCTTACATACCTATTCCCAGTATTATAAAGTAAAAGGTTTGTGATTGATAACAATAAATTCTCACACAAATTAAAATCTTTCCATATACAACCCAGTTACTTCAAGGTGAAGAGGCAGTAGGAGAAAATCCTTGTTGTACCTGGTACCATTCCAGTAACATATAATAATTGCAAATTCACTGCCAAAAGGTTATCTTCAGACTAAACACTTAGTAAGATGTGGAAAACTAAACATCTTTTTCTAGTAGGTTGACTAGAAATCTAACTAATATATACGCAATGCACATGTATTTTGCTTTCAGGTGGGGGGTTCCGTTATCTGAAATGTTCTTGATAAAGAAAATTGCCTCCATATACCAAAAACAGCAATAAATCAAAGTTTCAGTTTTTAATACCTTCAACCTCAATACAGATTTACGGTTATCCACCAGTTTCGAGGGTATGACGCCATCACCCAATTATCGGTGCCGAAGAGCTAAAATAATTTTGAATACTTTAAAAATATTTATAATTACCATATTTTTTGTTCAAAATTAAAAAAACTTCTAAAAATGCTTATACTTGAATATTTTGATAGTTTTACTACAAAAAGTATGATTTAGTCGAAAATATGAAAATACAGTAATTTAATTTTTCATTATGAATGTATATTATAAGAAAAATTATTGTATACATTTCCCTGAAAAAAATAGTAGGTGAGTTTTAAATCCAGAACCCAAATAGGCAGGTTAATTTCCATTTGACATTGAAACTATCTGCTAGTACTGTTGGTTCATTGTAAGTGGACATATACTTTCAGTACAAAATGAAATTAATTAATAGTAATTTTCCTTTCAGGAAATCCTTGGGTGATCTTATCTCCAATATTCAACAAGAAAAAAATTAAAAATGACATTTTTATAATAAAATAAGATTTTATATCATACTTACCTGTTGTTTACATATAGCTGTAATTCTCGATCTCGACAGAAAATTCAAAACTGGCGGTCCCGCTAATATATGGTCAGGTGATACGACTACCGCCCTCTACGAGGGTACCTGGATCCATTTCCATCAACAACTAATCATATTTTCTATGTCCCCTTGTCCCTTGCGGGAGGTGGGTGGGAATGTTTTCATGTAAACAACAGGTAAGTATGATATAAAATCTTATTTTATTATAAAAATGTCATTTTTATACATGAACTTACCTGTTGTTTACATATAGCTGATTGCCACATTGAGGCGGTGGGCATGGACAGCTGTAAGTGTTAAATGGAAAAACCCTGAGATCATCAGGCTAAGAAAAACGTCTTAACTTTGGATCCTTACCTGCTAAGGAAGCTGTTTTCTGGTTACTGCCTCTGTAACCTGCTATCCTTAGTGCAACTGCGGGGCCTAGTAGCTCAGGCGCAGGTTGCTATATGGAGAAAGGTCTGTTGGCCCAGCCGTCTTCGACACAATCAACCAAAGCATATAATGCCCCTGCTCAGGCGCAGTACTCAAAGCATCCACCATCATATCACCCAACCATAAAAAAAAAAAACTCACACCAACCTATTAAAATTAGACCTACTAGGCCATCTAACCTCTTAGGCTCTAGTAGTCGACCAAAAAAAACTTCTGCACCCAAGGAAACTAAGGAGAGGATCTAGAGCCTCTGGTTTCCTTGCCCATCACCGTGTCAGACGGAATAAAGGGCCCAACGTACTGCAGTCTTCATATGTGGTTTGGATCTGTCTCAGATAATGCAGAGGCAAAAACAGACGAACATCTCCAATAAGTTGAACTTAGAATGTCCTTAAAGCCATGTTCTTCTTGAAGGCTAAAGAAGTGCAATAGCCCCTAATTTCATGAGGCCTCACTTTAACTAAGGGGAAATCCACATCCCTTAATTCCTTGTGTGCCTCCTGAATCAGTTCTTTCAAAGGAAAGCAATCCCATTTTTAGATAGAGGGTTCTTGGGGTTCTTAGTTGAGCACCATAAAAATCATGAGTTCCTCTTACACTTCTGGTCCTGTCCAGATAGAATTTCAATGCTCTGACCGGACAGAGAAGTCTCTCCGTTTCTCTTCCACTCAAGGAGGATAGGCTAGGAATGGGAAATTCCCTTGGCCATGGATTACTAGGGTTTTCGTTCTTAGCTAGAAAACCCAAGGTGAAACTACAGCCTTATCCGCACAAAAACCAACTCTTTTGTCCAGAGCATGAATCTCACTTACTCTCTTTGCCGAGGCCAGTGCCAAGAGAAAGAGAGTTTTCTTAGTTAGATTCCTAACGGAGCAGGAACTCAAAGGCTCAAAAGATTTGGAGGTAAGCCACTTTAGCACCACATCCAAATTCCAATGCGGTGCCGAAGAGATTTGCCTTTAGTGGTAGCAAAGGATTTAAGGAGTTCTGCAATATCTTTGTCTGAGGAAAGGTCTATACCTCTATTCCTGAAAACTGCCGCCAGCATACTCCTATACCCCTTAATCGTGCTGACAGCCAATTTCTTCTCCTTGTGCAGAAACAAAAGAAAATCCGCCACCTGGCTTAGAGTCGTAGAAGTGGAAGACACTCCAGACTCGGAGCACCACTCCTGAAGCGCTTCCACTTCGCTTGATAGACCTTTGTAGACGAGGCCTGGTTGATCTAGCCATTGCCTGCGCCACTCTTCTAGAAAGCCTCTCCTCCTGTAGAGTCGCTCGAGTCTGAACCCTGTCAGATTTAGATCTGACGCGGGTTCCTGTGGAACTTTCTGCTGTGCAACTGGCACAGAAGGTCTGGTCTGAATGGCAACCTCCTTGGCCAATCCACTACTTTCTCCAGTAGCTCTGGAAACCATGATCTTCCTGGCCACCATGGAGCTATAAGGGATCATTGACACACCTTTGTGTGCTCGAAACTTTTCAGGACTTCTCCCAGCATCCTGAAGGGGAGGGAATGCATAAAGGAAGAGACCCGACCAGTCCAGGAGCATGGCATCCACCGCTAATGCTTCTGGGTCTGGAACAGGAGAGCAAAGAGAGGTAGTCTGCGGTTTTCCTCGTTGCCAAACAGGTCTAGCATGGGAGTTCCCCAAACCTTCCACAGGCCTTGGCAGACTTTCTGGTGGAGGGTCCATTCCGCCGGAATGACCTGAAGTGACCTGCTGAGGATATCCGCTCTACGCGTTGAGAGCTCCCGGGATGAAGCGAGTTACTAGCTCTATGTTCTTGGTTGCCACCCACAAAAGCAGGTCTTTGCGATCTCGAACAGAGAGAAGGAGTGAGTGCCTCCTTGTTTCTTCACGTGACGCCAGAGCTGTGGAGTTGTCCAGTGCACTACTATCTTTTGTTTTCCACCAGAAGCACGAAATGTTCCAAGGCTAGATGTATTGCCTTCAACTCTTTTCGCATTTATGTGCCAATCCCGTTGGGATGAAGACCAATTGCCTGACACTTGAAGATCCCCAATGTTGCTCCCCAACCCTCGTCTCAAGCTTCGGAGAACAACATCAGGTCTGGGTTCCTCTGTCTCAGTGACAAACCTCGATCTAGTTTGCTCCTGTCGTTCCACCATGACAGGTCTTGCTTTACTTGAGTGGATAGAGGAAAAACAAAAATCCGTGTCTTTCTTCCTGTTCCAGATCTGCTGTAGGAAGAACTGAAGAGGTCTCATGTGTAGCCTCCCCAGACTGGACCGAACATCTCTAGCGATGAGAGGGTGCCTAAAAGGCTCATCCATTCCTTGGCAGAACAAGTCTTGGCTGCCATCAGGTATCTCACTTTCAGCAGGCATTTCTCGATCCTTTGAGACGTCGGAAAAACCTGAAAAGAACTGAGTTCATCCGAACTCCCAAATAAGTCAAGTCTTGAGATGGAGAGAGTTGTGACTTTGGAAGATTTACTATGAGTCCCAATTCGTCGGTAAGAGAAAGGGTCCTTGTAGGTCCTTCATGCATTGGCCTTTTGACGGGAGACCGGATCAGCCAGTCGTCGAGGTAAAGGGAAATGAATTCCCTCTAAGTGAAGCCATTCGCAATTGGAGCCATCATCCTTGTCAAAAACTTGTGGGGCTGTTGATAGGCCGAAGCAAAGAGCCCTGAATTGAAAAGCCCTGCCTCTGAACACAAACCGTGGGAATTTCCTTGATCTCGGATGGATAGGTACATGAAAGTATGCGTCCTGGAGATCGAGGACACCATCCAGTCTCCTTCCTTCAGGGAATTGATAACCGACTGTGTGGTTTCCATCTTGAATGGTGTTTGAAGCACAAATTTGTTCAGGGCGCTTACGCCGAGGACTGGTCTCCATCCTCCTGACGATTTTGGAACCAGAAACAGACGGTTGTAGAACCCCGGAGATGAAGGTTCGAGGACTGCTTCTATGGCTCCCTTTTGAAGGAGGGAAGTAACTTCCTCCTCCAACACCACAAGTTTCTCTGAGTCCCTGGATGATACGTTGAAGTCTACTGGCGAAGACTTTAAAGGAGGACTCTCTGAGAAGGAATGGTGTAGCCTTCTCTCAGAACGTTGATCACCCAGGGTTCTGCCCTTGGCCTCCCAAACTTGCCAGAACGACTTTAGTCTGGCTCCGACCGTTGCATGAAGGACCCTGAACTCATCGGTTGGTACCCCTAGCTTTCTGGGGATGAGAAGAGAATTTTCCTCTTCCCCTAGCACGGGAAAAGGGCCGAGAAGGAGTACCCTGAGAGGCCTAGAGGATACAGGGAAAGAAGGCTTGGGTACTACTGGAGAAGTCGAAAACCTGGGTCTTCAAGAAGAATGAGCCAGTAGGTCTTGAGTAGACTTCCGTGAGAGAGCCTCCGAAATTTCCTAACTAACGTGGCGGGAAAAAGGGATTCCTTAAGCAAAGGAGCAAAAGAAGAGCAGATTTCTGGTTCCTGGAGACTCTCTCGCGACAAACGAAATCCAATGTGCTCTCTTCTTCAAAATGCCAGTAGCAGTCACTGAGGCAATTTCTGACGTTCCGTCCGTGATGGCCTTGTCCAGGCAGGCCAAAATAGCATCAAGATCTGTAGCAGTCTTGGGGGAAGATCACAGACTTTCACTATCCTGCTCAAGGCTCCTATAGACCAGTCAATAAAAGAAAAGATCTCCAAGATCCTATAGGAACTCTTCACCAGATGGTCAATTTCGAAGACGAGAAGCCGACTTTGGATGAAGAAAAGCTGACTTTGGGGAAGAATCCACAAGGCTGGAGAAATCCCTTGAGAGGAGGCAGAGTCTCCCAAGGAAAAGACTTCCCCAGTCTCATACCACGAACGAGACTTAAAAAGACAGTTGAGAGGGGGAAACAGAAAGATGTTTTACCCTGAGATCTTTTCTTGCTCAACCATCCTTCTTGCCTTCGGAGAGCTCTTTTCGCGAAACAGACAGGACCAGCTTCAGAAATCTAGAGGAAGGAGGTTTAAAATCCTTGGCAAACTGCGTAGTCGGAGACGAAGGGAAGCTGGAGCAAAGTCTTCTTGAAAAGTTCTTCAAAAAGTTGTAAGAGATGCTTAAAGTTGGAAGTAGGAGCAGACGGAACATCATCTACTTCGAAACATCGGAAACTGGGAGAGAATCTCTGAAGCAGTTGGAGCACCGCGGATAGAAACGTCTCCCGGAGCCAAACTTGCGTTATCCTCTTGATTATCGCCCGAACGTCACCGGCGCCAAGAGCCCGACCAGCGTCAAGCGTATCCAAACATGAGCTTGAGAGGAGTCAGGAGCCTTAGAAGATCCGAGAGCCAAAGAGGCGCCAAAAACCACAGTAGCGCTAGAAGCGCAAACATTGTGCGCCTTGGAAACGTGTTTTGGAGGCGCCAGCGCCAAAGTAGCGTCGTGAGTTCGGCGGTGCGGCGGAAGTGGCGCCAGAGCGCGATCGGAAGCGGAGCCAGGCGCGCGAGTGGAAGCGAGCCAGGCGTGAAAGCAGAAGCGGCGCCAGGTGCGTGAGCGGGAGCAGAGACCGGAGCCTCAGTTGCAGAAGGAACCTGAAGTGCTGGAGCTTTAAAACCTTGAAAAGTCTCAAAATCTTGTCCAATTTGTCCTCTTGCGAAGGGGGCCAGGAACCGGAGGCATAAAAGCCGACTTGGGATCCAACGGGAAGGAAGCCGCTACTTGCATGCTAACAGGAGGATCCGCGCCGCTACGATCCGATCCGTAGGAACGTACATCCGGACTGCCTGAAGAAGAAGAGATCTCTGGGCTATCCCAAAAGCTACAAGACGGAAGAGGAGAACGTGCTAAAGGTTTCTTGATAGGAACTTGACTTGAGAGGAAGCTCTACGTGTCTCTTCAGCGGCCTACTAGACTCTGACTGCTTTCCAACTCCTCCCCACGAAACAGAAGCACAAGAAGACACTTCCGCATCGCTTTTACTATAGCGAGCTGCAACAGCCTGGGACACAACAGGACTGTTAGAGGAGCAACTGCTCGTGAGCAGACCCCACTCGCCTCCCTTCGGCTTTGGCATGTCTTCTCCTGAGCCCTGGGAGCCGGACAGAGGCCTAGACCTGGGAGAACGAGGGGACGAACAGTCACCTCCTCCACAACACTATCACTCGCAACACTTCGATGTCTAGACATCGCACTCACATCCTGGCCAATCTTCTCTGCTCGCAGAGAAAGAGCCAAATCTTACCATCAAATTCTGCCCGAAGGTCTGACACGGTAGTGGGTTCGGAAACAACAGGTTCGGGGCAGGAATAGGAACAGGAGGGGTAACAGGAACAGAACAAGAGGCAATACTACTCCTACTCTGGGAGGAACTTCTGGCGAAGCCCACGTGCCCTATCTTTACTTAATTTTGCCTGATATTTAGCCAACTTTTGCCAATCAAGCACAGACAAAGACTTAACATTCATCACATCTATCCAGATTCGTGCACAATTTCCCTCTACAGTTAGAGCAAGAAGAGTGAGGTCTATGTTAGACTGAGACATTCGAGTTTACAACCCCCCACGCAATATCTAATTTGAGATCCTGAATCAGACATAACTAGAAAAATCTCAACCAAAGCCAAAAAACAAGCCAGAACCGTCAAAAAAGTGGGTACTTCACCAAAGAAGAAACGAAAAAGCACCGATGAATTTCCTGAAGAGGGCAGACGACTAGTCGCCCGGCCCGACAGAGAAAATATGATTAGTTGTTGATGGAAATGGATCCAGGTACCCGGTAGAGGGCGGGGTAGTCGTATCACCTGACCATATATTAGCGGGACCGCCAGTTTTGAATTTTCTGTCGAGATCGCTAGAATTACAGGTATCATGTATAAACAACAGGTAAGTTCAGCCATATGGAAAATAGTACATAAGAGAATATCTTATCACTGTTGATGTTTCATCTTAAATCACTGTAAAAATAATTAAAATCCGAATTTCATGCATGTAAGCAACTCAAGGATACTGTATACTCTCTCATCACCAGCTTGTCGAAGACTTAGTCAAGACTTAGTCTCGCCCTGGGCCACTGTGCTGTACAGTACACACCATTCTCTCTCATCTCTCTCTCTCTCTCCCTCTCTCTCTCTCTCTCTCTCTCTCTCTCAATGAAATATGAATTACTGTATCATAAACTTTTGTGTACAGAATTAAAAATAATTTCATTGCAAATTTGTTTTCTGCTTTACTAAAAAATGATTTTCTAATTCTTTCGGTTAGTAGAGCAGCTTCAGTCATGATTCTCAGAACGTAAACATTACAAATGGACGATCTTTTTTTATGCACATATTACTGTGATATAGGAGATCAAAATAGTAATACAGTGTTCAAGTGCATAGGAAGTGTTTATAATAGTGTAAAAGGCTATAAAGCCTTTAAATATATACCATGTATATACTCGTACAGTACTATATGCCTCCCTATGGAGGGCCAATGCTACTTGGCGAGGAATTTTAATGTAGACTGCTGACAAAAACTGCCACTGAACAGTCATACAAGACGCCAAGAAGAAAGTTTATTGACCTGCTCTGACTGTCGACCTTGAATGGATCACACACACATCATAGGATTGGAATGACTTACGGTTCCAATAAGGTGTATTTGGAAGTACCATGAACCTAGAGTAGGACAGACTAGAATATAGGATTTAGGCTGAGGTCATTCAGTGCTGAAACAGAAACTGACTGTGAATCAATTGATAGGAGAGGGTTGGGGAAAGTAAGATGGAAGAAACAGAATATGAAAGGAGGTACAGTCAAAGAAATGAAAGGGGTTACAGTTATTGCAGCTCGGGCCCAAAAGGGACGCTGCGAAGAAATGCCTACAGTGTACCGCATGAGGCGCACTGACGGCACTATCCTCAACCCCTCTGCTTCAGATGTGAAGGGAGACAAAATGCCAGTTAGTATTTGAGCTGCTGGTCTCATGCCAACTAATCTTATTCCCTTCATTCCACAAACAAACTCATGGAGACTATGAACCATTTAAACTAGGCTGGAGTACATTGAAGGAGTATACCAGATTTGGACCATCTGTGGACTTGAGATGGAATATACAAGTGGGGAAACAAGGAGATGGGAACATTCATCAACATGGTATTGTCCCTCATTCAACTTAATGGACATTGACAAAACTCAGATTCAAGACATCCCAACCCCCTTCCACAGTATACCAGTGACACTGTTACCCAGGCAAAACTTATAAAGCATCCAAGAGGTAACCTCAGTCTTTGTGATAGCACTGTCAACTGCTCACAAGACATTATTCATAAAGGATCCGCTGACACACTCCCTACAGGGAAGTCACTGAAAGTCAAATGCCATAAGCAGAGGGGTGCAACACTTTAGATCTAATATGCCTGTGGATCAACAGGGGCCAAGACTGCAGCAGCACTACTTTATTCCTACTTGGAATAGAATCTCTTGGTTCAACAAATTATAAAGAACAAGGCTATACAAAGGCTACTTAGTGCAGCCACCAGTGCAGTGTTAGGAAGCAAAGTCTACGAAAAGATGTTCGCTATTGCACAGATTCTGGATCCCTACATGAGGCTTAAGGTTACTCAAAAAGTCCTAATATCAACGGCTTGTGGTCAAGCTAAGAGTTTATGAATTATGCAAGAGGTATCTTCAGGAGAGCATTATGGAACAAGACACAAACATTCCCTGTTACACCTCCAGTGCACTTGCCTCTTCCACCTCTTTGACACAGATGACAGCAAAACAATGAAACACCAACAGTACTCACAGAAAACTTCTTTAAGAAATCAAGTTCTCCAACAGGATGGCAAATGGCTGCTCAACCACCCAGGAAGATATCTTGGGAATAAATCTAGCTTTAACAGCAATCAAACAAACATCCAGTCACCTGTCTCTCTCAGACAGTATAGTACAAATCCCTCTTGACAGCAAACTTTAGAATGCGGTGGCACTCACAAGAAAATGGGAAGCCTACTTCAGGTGACTGGTAGTCTACAGCTTCAAGGCAGACAAAACAATTTTACTCAGGAAAATTTTCCCTGGGTCTCTTCCTATATATAGTGTACAGTACTGGGATCCAAGCAATGAGAATGAAAACACTCCAGGTAAAGAAGGAGCAATAAGAGCAGAGTCACAGAAAGAGCAAAAAGAGCTCAGTTGAAGAAAGTGCAATGAGAGCTGGAGTCTGTAGGGGATTCAATCCCTGATAAATAAAAATTCAAACCACTGAGGTTCACTATAAACTCACTGGAGAACAAGCAGAAGACAGCACACTTCAGAGCTTTATCAGAATGTGTCAAGCACCAAATCTACCACTGAAGGCATCAAGTGTTCAATATTTTGTCATGAATTTCCAATGTCATACACTCCATTACCACTGCTGTTGTGTCCTTTGAAGCAACTGTGACATTTCACCATGACTACCTTCACAGCAGATTCTAAATATTTAAGATTGACAGCTTCAGAGCACTTCTCCCGGCCATTTTACGCCCACTGACAGTTATCTGGAAGGTTCAATACCCAAGAGAAGGTGACAGAGCAAAACTCCTTACATTGCAGCACTGAACCTTACATTATCACAGCCTAGACAAAAGAGGTAACTAGTATTCAGTGCAGTGGAAGGGTCCACCAAGTACTGAAATGCACAGTCATCAATTTGGCACATTGTGCCTGGTCAGGCAGGAAAAAGGTTGACTGACAATCCACTGAGAAAGCTCCATATGACAGCTATAAAGATGAACCCTAATGCTGTTACAGAATCAGAGGCTGCAAACAAATGAAAGAAGGTAAAATGACTAAAATATCAAATACCAAAACAAAGACAGTGACCAGAAAGTGCTGAAAGGAAGAGGCACAATCAGGAAAATCCACAGGGAGGTTGTGGACAAAGTGCAGACAACCTACATACCTTGTTACCTTCCACAGGTTAATCCCTAGTTGGAGTGGCTCTTTGTTCATGAGCCTTTCCAGCAGCTTGCTTCCTAATTATGTCGACAGATCCCTTCCTGTCTGTGTGGTCCTCTCCTCGTTTCCCCAGTTTTGGGACGGATGAACCACGTTCTACATTGTCAGAGTCATGAGTCTAGTCAAGGGAAGAACAATGGTGGGCAACACCTACATCAGAAATGGTGCTGCATGCTACAGTTATATTAGAGGATCCAGAATCCTCTAATATGTCCCACCGCCAGGTTTCCACATGCAGAAGCCACCAACCAGGAGACACGAAATGATGCTCAAGACTTTCAAAGAAAATTTACTGGCAAAATGCCACTGAACAGTTTTAATAATTGATTGGGGTATTAAATTCATTTCCATGCTCCTGGGCCACCTATCACTGACCGGATACGCATGTAGTCAGTCTTCAAACAGCAGCAAGTTTAGTGCTGTATGTCAGTCTCATTTGCAGCAATCCTGTAAAAAAGAAAACTGTTAACCTTGACTCTTTAAGATCATATAACAATGGCCTCTCTAATATCTAGATAAATTCTTGTCCCAACTTTCCAGCATTTGATTCAAGAACTGTCTCCGCTCAAGTCTATACAGAAGCTTTCTCACAAAAGCCACTCAAATTTAAACTTACATAATCAAAGAGAGCAAAGTTGCTAAGCGCCTGAATCGCCAATTCCAAGGGAGGGACTCCTGAATCTGCTGACGACACTTGACTTTGGTCAAGGTTTGTGGAATGGACGGTGAGCCCCCCTGCAGACCCAACAGAAGGGACTGCAAAGAAAAATACTTTATATACAACTCTGAGTGAAGAATATTACATTATGCTTTACATTCTAAATTACAATTATAATTTATATTCTAAATTACAAAGACTCGTACAAGCAAGTGGCAAGAGAGAATGTGATTATGGAGCATTCATCAAATAACCATAGACAAGAATTATACCAACAGAAAACTGACCTAGCCTAACCTAGTTAGCCTGCAGATGCTGGAAAAGCTATGTTAATGCTTTGCACAACAGTAAAACATCCTAAAAATTACATAAAGTCCTGTTGAAGCAAATACGAAGGAAAGTCCCCCAAAATGCTCTCACAAACAATATACTCAAGTAAAACTTGTACCTAAACTGGTGTGAGGCCACACCATTCCCAAGGGAACAGCACTAACAGAGATAAAAGAGGAAGGAGTCAGCCAAGGGGGTATATATATATATATATGAGTTGTAGCCTGATGGAACAATGGGGAGACAATTTCTCAAGGGCCTGGCAAGCACACACAGTTAGTCCAAATGATTTCCTAGCAAAGAAAAAAATCCTGTGAAATCTGCAATAGCTCCTAAGCATGGCTCAAGCATGAAAGAGGCACGATGAAAAGGCCATGTCTGTGACGACTTTGCGCCCAGCCCTACAGGCCACTTAAAATTGCAACTGTATAGGCTGACTCCTAAGCTAATAATCAGCCTATAGCCTCTTCATCCCACTACAAAATTTGCATATCAAGAAAAAAAAGAAAAAAAAAACTCAAGCCTACACTAAATGAAAGAAACCAGAACAGCAGACCAGTAGCAATGAGTAAATGAACAAAGCCACTGACCTATTATTATATACTCCTTGACACAGATCACTAATATCAATTCTGGAAAGGCTTCTTGAACTGACAGGCTAGGGAACCTCTACAAAAGGAACCATGCTAACCTAATGTACCCTTACCTAATCCCAACCTGGTAGGTCAGCATTTAGACTGGGGTGCCCAAACCTCCAGTGAAGGGTACCTCCACTTGACCGTGCCCCCATGAGAGTGCAAGACAAGTAGCGAAAGTTAGCAAAAATAGAACCAGTTCTGAGGTTGATTAATACTGGTTAATTACAGCTGACTGGAAAAAATGATGGTAGACTCGAGAAGGTTACAATAAAACACTATATATAAAAGAAGTCACTTTCAAAGGGAATACCTGATGCAGAGATAAAGCTTAGGGTAATTCTAAGTATTAGCTCTACACTTTCAGGGCTTCTGACACTGGCGGTGCATCTGTTTGTTGTCGGCCAAATGGAATGTCCCTTTGCCGTGTTTAGTACTGGCCCGGGGGGGGGGGGGTGTTGGTACCCATACGTTAACAAGTTACTGCACTTGCCGGATGGGATATGAAACGTTCCAAAGGACAGACATTTATATATATCTGCTCCATCTGTCTCGTGAAGATCGTGCATGGAAACCCCTTGTTGGAGGGACTTCAGGGGTTAATGACAGGTTAATTACATTCTGCGACAAAAATTGAAGGTAACTTCATAACTAGCAGCCACAAAACTTTCAGAAAAAGTCAAGTTAGAAGGAAATTGCTACTGCTTAGATCTACCAATAATAATAATAATAATAATGATGATGATAATGTATTATTTTAGAGAGGAACTGAGCGCCCAAATGACATGAAAATATGTTTTTCTAGGTGATTTTGGATGTGTTTTGCACCTAATATCACCTTCATTTTCCTGGAAATTAACGGTTTTAGACTTACCGAGCACCTACAGTTTCCGGCCCACTCGACCGCCAACCCACCGGGCGGAAGAACATGGCCTTACTGTAACTCCTGTGGCTAGCTGCAGCAACATTACCTCTTGCCAGAAAATGTCGTGTTTACAAGAATCTTAAATATGAGGATAAGACGGCGCTGCCTCCGCTCACGTGCCTTACTGACAGCACACACAAACAGAGTGACATGTTGGTTTTGGTGTTCTTCCGCCGATTTCGGTCGGCGGTCGAGTGGGCCCGGGAAACTGTAGGTGGTCCGAGCAAAGTCTAAACCGCATCGAGGAAAATGAAGAGATATTCGTGCAAAACACATCAAAATCACCTAGAAAACATTTTCATGTCATTTTGGGCTGGTTCTCTTCTAAAACTTTTTACCATTGTTTACATACGAAAAATTGAGTCAAATAGAGGATACTTGAAAGCAATAGACTATCAAGGCCTCACCATGACTCGACACACTCTACTTATGAAAACTTGAGTCAAAAGGTTCTGGAGGGCATGACTCAAGCAATATCAAGGACTCACCATGACTCACGACACTTTACATGCGAAAATTCGAGTCGGAAGCTCTGGAGGGCTACTCAAGCAAAAATCAGCCTCCCACCAAGGACTCACACTCTACTTATGAAAACTTGGAGTCAAAAGCAGCCTCTGGAGGGCGTGACTCAGGCAATATCAAGACTCACCATGACTCACGACACTTACGTAATGAAAATCGAGTCAAAAAGGCTTGGGAGGACGACTCTGGCAATATAAAGGACTCACCACACTCACCACTCCGCACGAAAAATTCGAGTCAAAAGGCTCTGGTGATCGGACTGCAATTTAAGTCGCTGTATGTGAGCTAGACTATGGAATTGACGTTTTTCTATGTTATTTTACTTCCTTTAGAAAAATTTAAAGTAATGATGTTGTCGCCGGGCTGTAACTGTTGTCATTGACCTTTGAAGACTACGACTTGTATTACCTACGTTTGGTAGGTCTAAGCCGGCATTCAGCGGCAAGCCCCCACCTCCATAGCTAATACGGCAAAATTGTAACCAGTAAAACCCCCTAAAAATACCAACCTAACGTGCCTAGAGGTGTTTACTGGTTACAATTTTTGCCGTATTAGTTATGGGAGGGGAGGTGGGGGCTTGTCATGCGAATGCCGGCTTAGACCTACCCGCTGCTAGGTACTTAAGTCGTGTAGTCTTCAAAGGTCAATTACGGTATATTTACAGCCGGCCGACAAAATATGACTTTAAATTCTTGTAAAGCAAGTAAAATAACATAAAAAAACGCCAATTGCCACAGTCTAGCTCACTGCGGACAATACTGTTTAGAATTACCAAAATTACATTTTCCTGGCTTAAATAGTGTACTTTCAACGAATCTGACCTTTATTTCTACCTAGCAAATGATTAGATTTAGAGATACATAGCGCAATCATGGGTACCGCTCTCAGTAACCAAAAACGCGCTCGCCGCTTATGAACATTTTAAATGATTGTTGCAAGCTCGTATGTTCTGGCAAAGCGGTAATATTGCACCATTTGCTTGCCACAGGGTTACAGGAACCAAATTTTACCCCTAATCTAGTTACAGTTTGGTGAAATTCACGGCCGAAACTGCAATGTTACCCTTTTCGTTAAACTTCACTTACCTTAAATAGATGGTAGTACTAAATGTTCACGAAGAAAGGTATTCACAACCTGTGGAGTTCCATTGTAATGTCCTGAAACGACCAATAGCCTCAAAGTAAGATAGAGAACACCCACTGCAGACGTGCGACGGAATCCATGGCAGTCAACTGAAGCGCACTTTTGTAGAAAGCCGGCTTATTCCAAAATCGCAGTTAATTGGATATTCTTGAAACAAAGCAACCAATCAGGTTTCAGCATTTGTACCATACTTATAATTCATAACAAAAAACAAAAGACGATTAGGCATTTTTACCCACAATACATTGACAAAAAACAAAAACGCATCAGCAGAAAAACTGACATGGCAGGATAAACGCATCCTTGCAATAACAACAAGGCACAATATTCATCGGCAAATATCTCCGTAACTCTTCATTTGCGGAAGATGCGAGTAAGTATTTCGTATGAATCATGACAAAAATATATGATAGCAAGTAAAAAAATATTAGATATCCGAATTTGACCGAAACTGTAATAATACCAAATATTCTTTGTAATGTCCTTTAACTGAGGCTATATCATATAATAGGAGAGTAAGCTAAATGATTACTCTAAAGCCAGAATTGCAAAAACTGGTGAAGACCAGAATTGCAAATGATATGTAGTTTGTTTTTGATAGATTTGACAATTTCTCTTGAGGGCTAGTTGGTTAACCCTGTGCAACACTCTCTAGGCTATATGTAGGTTAGGCTACCATTAACCTATGGGGGATAAATGGATTGTGGACTGTAGTTGGGAAACAGTGCTTTTGGGTGATGGCAAATGAAAATGAAAGGAAAACAATTATGCAAAGAAAGGTGGAAGTGTGTAACATAACTTTGAGTACCAGGTCTTATTGAAAAGAGGCTCTGCTTCCTCAAACATAGCCTAACAGTTAAGATTGGTCCCACTGGGGTTTCCATTATTTTTTCAGACCTGGGGTGGTTGTAATGGGTTAACTAAAACATTAACTTTAGACATACATATCCAGTTAGGCAAAATCATCATTATCCTATTCGTGAAAGGCATCATGTCAGCCCTCGCTTCATCCATGAAGTGGCCCACATTTGTTTGCCAGTTACAATTTAAGTATTTCTCTCATAGGTTTTTTTTGATGTCACAACTGCATTGGAATTGATAGATTTTCAGTTTTTCTTAAAAGTCCGTAAGTTCCCAAAGGCTATCCTTTAAATTCTTATTTAGTAGTCTGGGTACTCTGTACTCAAAGGTCCTGTTTCAAATTTCTTTGTTATGTCTTAATTCCTCAATCCACACTTGTCCATGCTCCTATATTTATTTATGTTTTCAATGGTATAGACTACTGTAGTTTGGATATTTATTCTTCATCATGATGCAGGGTGCATCAGAGCACTCCTATATGTTCAGTTCTTCCTGTAATAGACAACCAATGAAATTGAATAAGGATGGGTGCTACCTTATCCTGTGGGGATTTATTCATGATTAATTTGGCTGCTTTCTTAATGAAAAGCTTTAACTTTTATTCACATGAAAAACTGTAAGAAAAACCATATTAAACATTTAAAAATCTTAAAATATCTTACTTCATGACATTAAATACATTATTACAGTACTCAGTCTTGGATAGAATGTGAGCTAACTGAACAGTGACTGGGTTATGGGTTGTAAAACTGGAAAGAAACTTCCAGAAGAGTGACAATGCCCATGACACATGGTGCACTTCTGTTACCTCCTTACTTCAACTTCCTCTAAACTAGGATGTCAGGTTCTACCTGGCTAGAGGAGGCTTTTACCCTTCTACCTAATCCTAGGTAAAATTATGCAGTGGTAATTACAGGATTGCATCCTAGCATTACCTAACATAGTTCAGCTTTGTAATCCTGAAAATTTCAAGTGACATTCTTTTACATTTGGTACACAGTACAGAGTTCATTATTACACCTTTCCAGTCACCATATGCCGATTGTCGATATTCTCCTGTCTCTTCCGCTCTTCTGCCTTTTGAACATTTCCACAACCTCTTCCTTGGATTATGCTGTTAACACTAGGTCATTGCAAGCAGCAGCTTTCAGGATCTCTTCTACAATCCTTTGCAGCTCCTCCATTAGGCTGCTAAGATAAGCAGCAAAGGGCAAAGGCTGATCCTTGGTTGACACCCAACATATATCATAAGCTCATATAATACTCCTCCAAAGTTTTTGTTCCAGTCCTTTTCTTATGGAGAGTATAAGTACAGTACTAGTTTAATGAGCCATCTGCTTTCAAAACTCCATTAAGTTTTGTCTCAGTATTTTGTTCAGTGTGCCCTCTTTCTGTCATCAATATGTGGTGCAGCTTCTGTGCATAACACTTTTCTTGTAGTTACCTCATTATAAAGATCGCTTCTGTGATTGACCTTACAGGCATGAAACCAAACTGACAATTAACAGTTTTAATTCTTCTTGCCTCTCCTCCAGTATTTCTCCAGTATCCTTAAGCAATTTTGTTCTTCTTAAAATTTTGACATTGAAGTGCAACACCTTTTCATTTGTGTAATATTGTTGTAAGGCCTTTTTCCTTTGTTTTGGTCCTTCCCTCTTGCTGCATCAGGTTTTCATACTTTGTGGAAAGCTCACAAATGAAGAGTTCTCTTGCTGTTTACATTAAATTGCTTGTTATTGCAGATAATCCTGATATGCTTCCATTTTTCATGTTTCTGATTGTCCTTTAACCAATTCAGATGTTATGCAGTATACTGTACTGTATATTTCAACATCCAACACTCTTGAGTTCATAATCATTTTCCTCCATAAAGAAACCTATAACAGCTTTAATTTTTAAACATCTAACTTACCTGGTAGTTATATATATAGCTTAAGTCCCTGATGTCACGGCAGAATTTCAAAACTTGGCAATCGCCGATCGGTAGTCAGGTGAACCACCTGTGCGCCCTCTACCCAGGTACCTGGAACCATTCCAACTATTCCTCAGATCTTCCCTGCCGCTGTGTCGGTAACATCGATGGAATTTCGCTCTTAGCCTGTGTTTTTCGCAACTTATTTTGGTGAAGTACACTTTGGCTTGGCTTTTCGCTTGTTCGCTTTTGGATTTTCTTATAACATATCTGACTTCATCGAGTGTGAAAATGTGTGTGTGGGGACGCAAGCGGCTTGCTAAAGTCTCCTTGGATCCCCACTTAGTATGTCTGAAGAACGGGAATGAAAGACCGGCTCAGAAAGAGCCAAGAGTACTGTTTCTCACTCTTCTTGATATAACCAGGAATAGTTAATTCTTTTCCCCTTGATAACTATCCTATTGATCCTTCTCCCGTAGTGGTAGTCTCTGAACCCCTACTGAAACAGGTAAGGACCCAACACTTCATGTTTTGTTGGCTGCCATTCAGACCCTGCCCCAACAGGTAAAATCCCTCTCAGAAGACAGGGATAATATGTGATCGACAATAAGAGATCTTAAAAAAAAAAAAAAAAAAAGTGTTAATATGTTGTTAGTGCAAGTGCAGTGGAGGGTGCGACCGCTCGGTCCTGTTGCGCTCCTAGTCCTGGACCTCTTCCAAGCTCACCAACCCCTGTGAGAAGGAATGTCGAAAAAAGGCGAAGGGAGGCGAGAGGCTTTAGTTACCGAAGCAGTCGTCCCCTCGAGCGTACCTGTTGGCGCTTCCCAGGCGCTCACCCTCGCCATAGGAAAGGCAAGGTTAAAGTGTTTTTTCGTCCACCAGTTGCTGTACGTCAACCGGAGGAAACTTTTGACCGATGTCGCACAGGCGGCCAGTTCTCAAGTAACCTCTAGGTTTGGCGGGACAACGAATGTTAGAAGTCTGGACGCCAGGACTCCAGGAGGAAGTCAGGCGTCGAGAAGCTGGACGCCAGGACGTCGGGCTTCAAGAAGCTGGACGCCAGGACGTCAGGCGTCGAGAAACTGGACGCCAGGACATCAAGCGTCAAGAGGCTGGATGCCAGGACTTCGGCGTCGAGCTGGAGCTGGACGCCAGGACGTCGGCGCGAGAAGCTGGACGCCAGGACGTCAAGTGTCGAGAAGTTAGACACCAGGATGTCAGGCGTCATTAAGCTGGACGCCAAGACATCAAGCTTTAAGAAAATGGATGCCAACACGCCAGGCGTCAAAGAGACTGGACGCCAGGCGTCAAGATGATATTTTTGAAAGACGTCTCTACTTCCGTCTTCGGAAAATCGGAAAAGAGAATGATAATATCTTGCATTCTCCTGTGAATCCTATTGTAAAGATTTCCGACGAAGACAATATAAAGGCCATCAGCTTTCATCAGACTTGAAAAAGACTTATGAAGCGATTTTGGAAATTTTTTCCAGAGAAATTTATCCTGACTGCTCCTCATTCCCCGCCTTCAGAATTTACTCTTCGTCATGAAGGCGTCTAAGAGGGCAGCATTTACGAAGAATGGATACTTTCGAAGGAGAAACAATCAAAGACAGCCTTTGTTTTTCCTCCAACCAAACTAGCTCAAGGTCTAGCTTTTAGTATCAAACTAGAGAATCGTTCGGCCTCGAAATACCTGCCCCTTCCCAGGAAGGAAGATGGAATTATTCAACACGACTGACACTGAAGAACTCATATATCTGATGTCGTGTATGGATAAAGGACTCGGATATAGTTCCAACGAATCTACTGCATCTTTCTCAGCGGGAATCCTGAAGAAAAGAGACCATCTTTGCTTTGCTCTTTCCTGGCTAATGGGGTCACATCCAATCAAAATCAGAACTGATTTATACCCCTTTTTTCCTCTCACCTCTTCTTTCAAGATTTGGTAAAGAGGACTTTTCATCCTTGGCCCAGAAAACCACGTAAGATTTAATATCTAAAAAACAGCAAGAAAAGTCCTACCAACGACTTTCATCGCTAAAAAGAGTAAGGCTGAGGCTACTGTGTTTCAGGTATCTCAGCCCTTTAGTGGTCGACCCTCCGATAGAGGTTCCTCTAGGGCGGGTAGATGAATGGCAACGAGAAGAGGCTCTACACAGGGAAGAAAGAGAACCTGCCTTTCTTTTCCTGCAGACTGAGGTAGGAGCCAGACTGTCCAGCCTGAGGAGGCCCCCTATACTAACAAGAACAATTAGACTTTTCTGCCAAATGCAACAACAGAACAAAGGCAAAGGCTTTATAGCAACAAGTGTCTATGATGTTGCAAAGGAGACCAGACAGAGAGTTCAAGATCCGAATTCCCCAGGATTCTACATTCGGTTATTCCTGATCCCCAAATGCTTGGGGGTTAGAGACCGGTGCTAGACGTGATTGCACTCAACTTTTCTGTGCAATAAACAAAGGTCGCTATTGAAACGACAAAATCGGTTCTAGCAGCGGTCGGACAGCATGACTGGATGGCCTCACTGGACCTCCAGGATGCGTATTTTTACATCCCCATGCACGAACTCCAAGAATTTTCTGAAGTTCGTCCACGGGAAAGGTTTTCCAGTTTCGGTCTCTTTGTTTCAGCCTAAGCAGACGGGATGACGTCTGGCTCTGGAGCCGAGATCTCCCAAGAGCAAGTTACCCAATATTGAGGGACGTCATGATAAAACTTCATAGACTCAGGTTGTAGCCACTGGAGCAGCCGGAGCTCTTCCCTTCCAGCCCCAAGGGTAGCTTTCCTACTAAGAACAAACGAGACAGTCCTGTTCAGTCAGGATGCCAGGCTGCAAGAGCGTAACGGACTCTGTGCTGCCTTTCCGTACATCCTCCTCTTCCTCCTTAGGATTGGTACTGTCTGCTGAACCCTCTCCACGATCCATTATTGACGATGAGGAGGAAATAATTGCCGTAGCTGAGGCTTCCCCAACCTGTCCCCAACAGCAGGAAGCCCCACATATAGCTTTAAAACGAGTACAAAATATGCAGCAGACTTTGTCTTCCCTGGTACAAGCGTGACAACCAGGCAAAGAGAAGAAGGATAATAGACGTCCAACTAAAGCTTCTAGACGCCCAGAAGTTTAAGACGCTGAACATAGTGAATGAAACTCTAGACGCTGGATGCAGTGGCGTCAAGCATCTAGGAGTGAAACACCATGACAATTCGTCGACCCAAGGCGTCAAGGCATCAAGGCACGTCAGGACGTCAGGCTTCAAGATAATGGAAGCCAAGACGTGGAGTTAGCTCAGGACGCAAGATGCACTGGCATCAAGCGTCTAACAAAGAATTAGGTCTACTGATAAACAGATAGAAATCTCAGCTGATCCCATCCCAAGAGGTTCTATACCTTAGGATGAAGATTCAGAGTCAGGATTTTCGGGCTTTTCCGTTTATTGCAAAGACAGGACAAGCCTTAAGAAAATTTCAGAACTTTATAAAGAGACAGTCATGCTTGGCAAAGGAATAGATGAGTCTGCTGGGAACCCTTTCCTCGCTGGAACGGTTTGTCTCATTTGAGAGGTTAATTCTATGCCCGTTACAGTTTCATCTAAATCGGAACTGGGACAAGGAAATAGAACTGGAGACCAAGTGCATCCCCATTTCATGGAACCAATAAGACCGTATTTATAGTGGTGGAACGTCCCGTCAAGCTCCAGGAGGTCCCTTCTCTATATTAGAGGAACCCAGACCTAGTGTTGTTATTCGGACGCGTCGGACTCAGTATGGGGAGCAACACTCAGGGAAATAAAAAGTCTCGGGCTCCTGGACCAGAGAGCAGGAGAAGTTAAACATCAATTAGAAGGAACTAACTGCAATCCTTCTAGCTCTCAGGGAGTTCGAACACAGTGGGGAACAAAGAGGTGCAGGTCAACACCGACAACACGGCAGCGTTGGCCTACATCAGCAAACAAGGGGGCACTCACTCCAGGTCTCTATACGAGATAATAAGAGAATCTCTTCTTTGGGCAAAGGAGGAGAGTGTAAAACTAGTAACCCACTTTATCCAAGGGGAGAAAAAATGTGAGGGCGGACATTCTGAGCAGGAAATAAAGTCCTCTCAACAGAATGAACGCTACATCAGGACTTTGGGGACGTCCTTGCATAGATCTCTTCGCCACAGCGCAAACGAAGAGGTTGGACACTTACTGCTCTCCAGTACCAGATCCCGGGGCTATATACATAGACGCGTTCCTGGTGGACTGGTCCAACTTGGACGTGTATGCATTTCCCTATTTCAAGATAATACACAGGGTACTGAAAAAAATTTGTGTCACATGAGAGGACCGGAATGACCCTTGTGGCCCCTTACTAAACGACAAGAGATTGGTTCCCAGAGGCACTGGATTGGATGGTGGACATCCCGAGTAGCCTACCTCAGAGAGTAGATCTACTCAAACAACCCCACTTGAAAGATATTACCAAAACCTACAAGCGCTACTAGTAACTGCTTTGGACTATCGGAAAACTCACAAGAGCCAGAAGTTTTTTGAAGGAGGCAGCTGGCGCTATAGAAAATCAAGGAGGTTATCCACCATTAAGGTATACCAATCCAAGTGGGAGGTATTTAGAGGATGGTGCAAGGACAACCATGTGTCCTCTTCCAATATTTCTGTAACCCAAATTTGTATATAGAGAACTCACCAGCATGGAACCTAGACGTGGTCCTGAGGTTCCTCATGGGGAGTAGGTAAACCTATAAAACAATAAGATCCCTTGCAGAGGACATCTTTAAAGGACCTCACCATGAAAACTCTTCTCTTGGTCAGTTTGGCTCACCATGACAACTTTTTTCTTTGCGACACAAAAGAGTTAGTGAGATACATGCTCTCAGCAAGAATATAGATTTTATGCAAGGCAAGGCAATCTGCTCACTGCAACTAGGCTTCCTTGCAAAAATGAATACTCATCACAACCCTGGCCCAGAACGCGTTCTGAGATTCTGAACCTAACGGACATAACAGGGGAGGAGAGAGAGAGAGAGTCCTATTCCAGTAAGGGCTCTAAGGCTCTACCTGGATAGGACAAAGGACTTAAGAAGGAATTCAGAAGGGCTTTGGTGCTCATTCAAAAAGCTCTCTGTATAGATGTCGAAGAATGCTCTGTTTTATTTTATCAGGAATTTAAAAAACACAAAAAACAGTACACAACACTCACCCTGATCCTCGGTTGCTGGAAGATGGAGTAACTCGCCCACAGGTCCCGCCAACACAGCACCCAAAACCACACAAACAAAACAAGGAAACATAAAAAAAAGAAGATAGAACTATACACACAACAAGAACAGTACACAAACAAGAAAAACCAACAACTCTCAAAAGCACACAAAAACTGTCCAAGACCAAACGACTGACCAGCACTAGCTCTGACTCAAGACTCAGCTCTAAAGATGAAAAAAATCCTCACATATATTCCACAGACAGACAGATGTAGAGGTTAAACAAACTGACAACTAGAGACCTCATCCTCTTCCAACTTTGACAACTCGAAGCACTCTCTCTAACTCTCTCTCTTCTCTCTCTCTCTCTCTCTCTCTCTCTCTCTCTCTCTCTCTCTCTCTCTCTCTCTCTCTGGAAAAACGTTGGGAAATGCTAAATAAAAACAAATTTATTCATCCTCTATATTTCTCCCCCTTTTAGCATTTCCCAACCAACACCTTTCACACCTCTTTCAAATCGCTTTATGCAACACCCATGGATGCTCACTAGCAGGTCCTCTAGATCGGACCTCGTTGACATAGGAGGTCTAGTTCAATCATTCTCTCAGAATCACTCTCTTCTAGCAACATTCAAACTCACATCTTCTCCTGCATTTCTCTCAGATTCACGCTATCTTCTTCACTATTACCACTCTCAATTTCATCCACAATCTCATCTATACCCTCTAACTCGTTCCCAAATACCTCCCCAATTCTTCAACTAACCCATCCCATTCGCTCATTGACCTTTCCAATTCCAAAACGATTCATTCATGCTTTCAATCACTCGTCTATCACTGCTACGCTCTCTTACTCTTACATTTGCTCACCTCCAACCGTTCACTCACCCCTACACGTTCAGTCAACTCAGTTATATCAAACCCGCATATGCTATACGTTCTATTCATACCATCCCATTCATCCGTATTACACGCTTTATCACTCATTTTCACTTTGGCACTCACACACCTATCACACAACTTACGACCATTCAGTTTTTTACGTTCTTCCCTTTCTTACGTTTCCTACCATACTCTATCAAAACAAACTGCTGATCCTCATGCAACAACCCCTCACGTACATGCATCACAACCGCTTGCATCCTGGAGGATCCACCCATTTGAACCCCCTTCACACTCAGTTAACCCTAAATGGTGTTTGAATTTGCTGTCACAGTCACCCTCTTTCGTCTACATACACTTGATACATGCCCTTCCATTCCACATTAGTCACACTTCGCTCTCAGGTTCTGAACACATTCTCGCATAATGCCCATTCTTACCACAGTTACCACATATCACATTCACTATCGGGTACCCTACAACCATTAGCAACATGACCCACCTGTCCGCACCTGTAGCATTTAACCCCCTATCTTTCATGACACTCCTTACCAAATGTGAAAGTTGCCCACATTTGCCAAACACGCTCCTATAGCCCACCTACACTCATTCTTTGTATGTCCTTCCTTTCCACATCTAAAACACTTCACTCGACTTCCACTCACCGACCTTCCCTTTGTACACTACTATCCCTAACCCGTCCAACCCGTTGTTTCTTTACAAACCCATCATTCATCCTCACTGGCACCTCTACATTACTTGCTCTTACACTCCTATCTATTACACTATCGGCCATTCTCATTGGGCCCCTTTTTGCATCCCTAAAGCTTCCAGAAACTCTGGAAACTCTCTCATCTACCCCAGCCCTTACACTTACACTTCTGCTCTCTTTTATAACCCTGTCAAGCTCATAATCTTCTACAATTTCCAAAATTTCTCCCCAAGTCAACCTTTCATTCGTCCATCTTTTCTTCTCCTTGAAACTTCAAGTTCACAAATTCTCTAACTCCATCTGGCACTGTCCCTAACAACTTCCGTACTAACTCCTTACATTCATCTATCCCATCATCCCCAAACTTCTTCCTTGCCAACGTCTCAGCCTACAAGCATACAGTGACAAGGTTTCCCCAGCTTTCATTCCTGCCTCATCAAATTCATTCTTCCTCTTATACTTAACACTCGCTTTCACACGCCTCGCTTGCTCAACTAATCTAGCTTTCACCTTATCATACTCAACATCCCCCACACTCATAATAACCCTATACATATCAAGTAAAAACCCAGTCAAATACTCTCCTAATTCTCGTGCCCACACTCTCTTACTTTCCCCATACTTATCCTGACAAAACCTTTCATACTACTCCCTAAAGAAATCATGCACATCCCTACTTCCATACTCATTATACTTTTCACACAGGGGTACCTCCCTCACATACATAGCCTTTCTCACTTCTTTCTCACTTTCCTCTCACTTTGGAAGCTTTGCAGAGCTCTGTCCTTTCATACCCTCTTCCGAATACAAAGAGTCCACTTCTGCACTTACATTCATCTTACTCATTACACTCTTCTTCCCCCCTCTTTTTATCCACTTTTATCCACTCACCTCCATCCACCTTCACTATCACTACTGCCTTCACCCTCTCCCTTCTTTCCTGCCTTTCCCACTTCCTTACCCTTCTTACCAGTTTCCTTTCCCTTTCCCTTCTTCCCTTTTTTCTTCCCCTGACTTATCCTTACTTTCCCTCTGTTCCTTCCCCTTGCTTTTCATTCCCTTTCAGTTTCCTTACCCTGCCTCTCATTCCCTCGTTTCTTACTTCCTATTCCCATATCACTTTCATCACTCACGCTTCCATTCACTTCTTCCTCCTTTTCTTTCTCTCTTGCCCCTTCACACGTTCCAGAGAACCTGCCTCCAACAGCCCCTTCTCCAAAAACACCCTTGAACATACCTTTCATCATTTCTTCCACACTTCTCATCATTCCTCCAACTTTTTATCCATCCTCTCTTCCATTCTCTCTTCTGACTCTTTCATCTCCCCTTTCATTTCTTCTTTTGCACTTCTTAGCATTCCTCCCATCTCCTCCAACTGACTCCTCAACTCCTCATTCTCACCCCTCAGCCTCCCATTCTCCTCTCTTGCCAACCTGCTCCTGAGTTCTCAACCTCACCAGTTCCTCTTCCAAGATCCAGTCACACTACTAGCCACTAATCTCAATTGCAGCAGCAACTGCACCATCAGCTGCCCACAACGAAGTTGGGCAGTCGCCAAATATTATGTGGCGGAATTTAAAAACAAAAAACAGTACACAACACTCACCCTGATCTTCGGTTGCTGGAAGATGGAGTAAAGCGTCCACGGTTCGCCAACACAGCACCCAAAACCACACAAACAAAACAAGGAAACATAAAAAAAGAAGATAGAACATACACACAACAAGAACAGTACACAAACAAGAAAAACCAACAACTCTCAAAAAGCACACAAAAAACTGTCAAGACCATTTCAACTGACCAGCACTAGCTCTGACTCAAGATTTCGCTCTAAAACCGAAAAAATCCTCACATATATTCCACAGACAGACAGCGCCGTAAACAAACAAAGAGAGCTTGACCTCATCCCTCTTCCAACAAGAAGAAGGTTTTCAAGGAAAGAGACTTTTTACACTCTCTCTCTCTCTCTCTCTCTCTCTCTCTCTCTCTCTCTCTCTCTCTCTCTCTCTCTCTCTCTCTCTCTCTCTCTCTCTCTCTCTCTCTCTCTCTCACAAAACGTTGGGAAATGCTAAATAAAAACAAATTTATTCATCCCTCTATAATGCTCTGTTTTATTTTATCAGACAGTTGATAAAAGAAGCACATATGGAATGTAGAGAGATAGACTACAAGATTCTGAAAGTAAAGACGACGAGGTCAGGGCAGTAGCAACCTCTGTAGCTCTTAAACAGAACAGGTCCCTGCAGAGTATCTTGGACACGACCTTCTGGAGAAGCAAGTTAGTATTTGCCTCTCACTATCTAAAACAAGTCCAGACTTTATCTTAAGATTGCTATCACGCTGTGCCCGTTTATAGCATCTAATTCAGTAATGGGAGAGGGAATACCCCTACAATCCCATAAACCAATACCCTTTTTCTTACCTTGGAATTGAGAATTTTTATGGTTGTTTGTGAAGACTGGACGCAGTCTTCCGCAATCATTGGGATGAAAGTTCCTTGGTAGAGCCCGGAACAAGGGTATTGAGAGGAGGTCTAGTCACATAGAGGTTATACACCAGTTGACAGCCCCTAGAGAGTTTCAGCCCCCTGGGTGGATCGCTGGATCTCTTAAGGAATGCAGACATAATGAGAGGGAGTTCATTGAAGTCAGCTTCCTTAATCCAATCCCATAAAACAATACCCTTTGTTCTTGCCTTGGAATGGTTGAAATTTGATGGTTGTTTGTGAAGATTGAACGCAGTCTTCCACAATCATTGATTTTAGTCAGATGATCATTTTGTTCCTTGGTGACGCCTTGGAACAAGGGTATTATAGGTTGTCTGTCACATAGAGGTTGGTACACTGGTTGGCAGCTCCTAGAGGTCTTCAGCCCTGAGTGGATCGCTGGACCTCTTAAGGAATGCAGACATAATGAGGCGGAGTTCATTGAACTCAGCTTTCCTTAATCCAATTCCATAAAACAATACCCTTTGTTCTTACCTTGGAATGGTTGAAATTTTATGGTTGTTTGTGAAGATTGAATGTAGTCTTCACAATCATCAATTTTAGTCAAATGATCATTTTTGTTCCTTGGTGGCGCCGGAACAAGGGTATTATAGGTTGTCTGTCACATAGAGGTTGGTACACCGGTTGGCAGCTCCTAGAGGTCTTCAGCCCCTGAGTGGATCGCTGGACCTCTTAAGGAAAGCAGACAAAATGAGGGAGTTCATTGAAGTCAGCTTCCTTAATCCAGGTAAGGACCTTAAGTTGGTTTATTAACCCTTAAGCAAATTCCAACGATGTTGGCTGTCTCTGACCCTCCACCAAAGGTGTCAATCAGCTATATATATAACTACCAGGTAAGTTAGATGTTTAAAAATGATATTTTCATAATAAAATAAATTTTTGAACATACTTACCTGGTAGTTATATATAATTAAATTCCCACCCTCCTCCCCTCTAGAGACTAGGGGCATGGAAGATCTGAGGAATAGTTGGAATGGTTCCAGGTACCTGGGTAGAGGGCGCACAGGTGGTTCACCTGACTACCGATCGGCGATTGCCGCGAGTTTTTGAAATTCTGCCGTGGACGTCAGGGACTTAAGCTATATATATAACTACCAGGTAAGTACAGGTATGTTAAAAAATTTATTTTGTTATGAAAATATCATGTTAAGGGTAAAAAGGATAAGGATGTTCTGGGTCCTTGTTTTTGAAGTTCAGTAAAGTCTGGCTCCTTTATATTAACTGTGATGCATGGCAGTCTTTTAGTTCCTGATGTCACATGGATGTTCCTTGTCTATAGATTTTGATCTAATATTCAAGATTTTTTAAAAAAATCTCATTACTTCTGGGACTAGATTACTTTGT
The DNA here is from genome assembly GCF_040412425.1 of Macrobrachium rosenbergii. Lineage (NCBI taxonomy): Eukaryota > Metazoa > Arthropoda > Malacostraca > Decapoda > Palaemonidae > Macrobrachium > Macrobrachium rosenbergii. The sequence continues at coordinate 55,890,537 of NC_089753.1, forward strand.
TTCAATGATTAATATGATTACTGAACTCATAAATTTACTACTCAAGGATTTCAGACCCTTTTGGAGAACATTAATTTCAACAAGTAGATATTTTTCATTTCAGCTTAGCTTCCTCCAGTTTTTTGCATTTTCTGGTAAGTTTTAATTTTTTGTAAGTGCTGCCAAAAGTTCATCCTATTCTAACTGCAGAAGGAGTATTCTAAGTAAGAGAGGAAATATATAGCTGTTAAACACTTTATCTTCCAGGAGGAGCTCTCTTGAATCCTCACACACCAGATCTTCCAGGGGCTCTTTGAATCCTCACACACCAGATATATTGTATTGCTCTAGATATATGTACATATCTTACTGTGATTAAACAGAATAGAGGAATAAGGGGCAGAAGAAATGAGAAATCATTTTAGGCAGTAGAAATATAAGCTCCTTTCTTATGTTGCAGGCCTCTTTAACACTTGGTAGAGGACAGGATGGTGTGTGTCAAAGCAGCCAATGCACCTACTAAAGACACCCAATCAAAGTACCTTTAGAAATAGTTGCTGATCCTTTATTTGGTAGCGATCAATGGAATTTAAAGGCTTAGATAAATTTAGGAATTTGAGCTACAGAGCATTGAAATTTTGGACTTTTTCAGTCATATATTTACTTGGGGCTAAAATTCTTATTGTAAAGACTGTTGTTATCCTGCATGAGTGCAGAGCACATAATAATAAATTCAGATTTCTTGTGCAAATATAGAAATGTGTGTCATTTGAATTTTTTGTCTACATAAAGATAATGTGTATTCCTTTTATTTTAGGTTACTGAATTACGAGAGAGAGGAAATGAATGTGTACGAGCTGGAAACTATGCTGAGGCAATTTTACATTATTCACATGCCATTAGGTTAGACAGCCGTTCTCCACAACTGTATAGCAATCGATCATTTGGTTTCCTAAAGCTCCAGCAGTATTATCATGCCCTTGAAGATGCTAAGGAGGCTATAAGATTGGATCCAAGCTGGGCCAAGGTATGTGTCCCTTATCACTTCTTTAGTAATACATATTTATATATTATTATAATACAAATTCAAGTTAGATGTTGTTATTTTATAAAGTTATTGTAAGACAAGAAAAGATTTTGGGAACATTTTGGAATTGTTTACCCAGTTTTTTTGTTTTTTCTTTGTTTTTAGATCCATCAATATTTTTAGGAAATCATATAACCTTGGGTACTGGTGATTTTCAGGTTATCTACTTTTGTAAGGCTTGCTTTAGACCAAAAATAAATTTTGTACAGTTTACAAACCTGTTATTTTACTTATGCTTCTGTTTGAAAAGTGGTAACAGTCTTAAATGGACATTTTGGAGTAGAGAAAATTGGGTATGAGGATGTGATGGGTGGGTATGACACTGGAGAGAAAAATCATGAAGCATTTTTTTGGAATTCTACAAATAAGCAAAATAAATAAAATATAAGGTATATAACAAATAACTTATGAAGTGAGACTCATGCCAGACTTTAATGAAAGCAGCTTTTTAAACATCTAACTTCCCTGGTAGTTATATATATAGCTTAAGTCCCCTGACGTCATGGCAGAATTTCAAAACTCGTGGCAATCGCCGATCGGTAGTCAGGTGAACCACCTGTGCGCCCTCTACCCAGGTACCTGGAACCATTCCAACTATTCCTCAGATCTTCCCTGCCGCTGTGTCGGTAATATTGATGGAATTTCGCTCAGAGTCTGCCTGTGTTTTTCGCAACTTATTTTGGTGAAGTACACTTTGGCTTGGCTTTTGCTTGTTTTTGTTCGCTTTGGATTTGGATTTTCTTATAACATATCTGACTTCATCGAGAGTGAAAATTGTGTGTGGGGATGCAAGCTTTTTGCTAAAGTCTCCTTGGATCCCCACTCAGTATGTCTTAAGAACGGGAATGAAAGACCGGCTCAGAAGAGCCAAGAGTACTGTGTCTCACTCTTCTTGATATAACCAGGGAATAGTTAATTCTTTTCCCCTTGCTAACTATCCTATTGATCCGTCTTCCATAGTGGTAGTCTCTGAACCCCAACTGAAACAGGTAAGGACCCAATACTTAATGATTTGTTGGCTGCCATTCAGACCCCCTGGCCCAACAGGTAAAATCCCTCTCAGAAGACAGGGATAATATGTGATCGACAATAAGAGATCTAAAAATACAAGTGTTAATATGTTGTTAGTGCAAGTGCAGTGGAGGGTGCGGCCGCTTGGTCCTGTTGTGCTCCTAGTCCTAGACCTCTTCCAAGCTCACCAACCCTGTGAGAAGGAATGTCGAAAGACGAAGGGAGGCAAGAGGCTTTAGTTACCGAGCAGTCGTCCCCTCGAGCGTACCTGTTGACGCTTCCCAGGACGCTCACCCTCGCCCAGGAAAGGCGAGGTTAAAGTGTTTTTCGTCCACCAGTTGCTGCACGTCAACCGAGGAAGCTTTTGACCGATGTCGCACAGGCGGCCAGTTCTCAAGTAACCTCTAGGTTTGGCGGGACAGCGAATGTTGGAAGTCTGGATGCCTGGACGCCAGGGCGTCGAAGCTGGACTTCGGCGCCGAGGAGCTGGGCGCCAGGAGGAAGTCAGGCGTCGAAAGCTGGATGCCAGGACGTCAGGCCGAGAAGCTGGACGCCAGGACGTCAGGCGTCAAGAAACTGGACGCCAGGACATCAGCGCCAAGAGGCTGGACGCCTGCCAGGCTTCGGGAAGCTGGGCGCCAGGATTTGGACAGCGCCGAGAGCTGGACTCCAGGGCGTCAGGGCGCCGAGAAGCTGGACGCCAGGACGTCAAGGCGGAAAAGAGAAGCTGGACTCCAGGGCGCCGGCGTCATGAGAGGCTGACATCAGGGCGTTGAGCGCCGGAAGCTGGACGCCAGGACGTCGGCGTCGAGAAGCTGGACGCCAGGAAGAAGCTGGACGCCAGGACGCCAAGTGTCAGAAGTTAGACACCAGGACGTCAGGCGTCATTAAGCTGGACGCCAAGACATTAAGCTTAAAGAAAATGGATGCCAACACGCCAGGCGCCAAGAGACTGGACGCCAGGACGCCAGGCGTCAAGATGATATTTTGAAAGACGTCGCTACTTCCGTCTTCGGAAAATCGGAAGAAGAGAATGATAATATCCCGCATTCTCCTGTGAATCCTATTGTAGAGATTTCTGACAAAGACAATATAAAGGCCATCAGCTTTCATCAGACTTGAAAAGACTTATGAAGCTATTTTGAAATTTTTTCCAGAGAAATTTATCCTGACTGCTCCTCGTTCCCCACCTTCAGAATTTACTCTTGTGAAGGCGTCTAAGAGGGCAGCATTTACGAAGAATGGATACTTTGAAGGAGAAACAATGAAAGACAGCCTTTGTTTTCCTCCAACCAAACTAGCTGAAGGTCTAGCGTTTAGTATCAAACTGAGAATCGTTCGGCCTCAAAATACTTGCCCCTTCCCAGGAAGGAAGATGGAATTATTCAACACGACTGACACCGAAGAACTATATCTGATTATGGATAAAGGACTCTGAGATAGTTCCAACGGACTGCTTCTTTCTCAGCGGAATCCTGAAGGAAAGAGCCCATCTTTGCTCTTTCCTGGCTAATGGGGTCACATCCAATCAAAATCAGAACTGATTTATACCCTTTTTTCCTCTCACCTCTTCTCTCAAGATTTGGTAAAGAGGCCTTTTCATCCTTGGCCCAGAAAACCACGTAAGATTTAAGATCTAAAACAGCAAGAAAAGTCCTACCAACGACTTTCATCGCTAAAAAGAGTAAGGCTGAGGCTCCTGTGTTTCAGGTATCTCAGCTCTTTAGGTGGTCAGCCCTCCAATAGAGGTTCCTCTAGGGCGGGTAGATGAATGGCAACGAGAAGAGGCTCTACACAGGGGGAAGAAAGAGGACCTACCTTTCTTCTCCTGTAGACTCGGTTAGGAGCCAGACTGTCCAGCCTGAGGAGGCCCCTCTAGTAACAAGACAATTAGACTTTTTGCCAAATGCAACAACAGAACAAAGGCAAAGGCTTTATAGCAACAAGTGTCTATGATGTTGCAAAAGGAGACCAGACAGAGAGTTCAAGATCCGAATTCCCAGGATTCTACATTCGGTTATTCCTGATCCCCAAATGCTTGGGGGTTAGAGACCGGTCTAGACGTGATTGCACTCAACTTTTCTGTGCAATAAACAAAGGTCGCTATGGAAACGACAAAATCGGTTCTAGCAGCTGTCGGACAGCATGACTGGATGGCCTCACTGGACCTCCAGGATGCGTATTTTTACATCCCCATGCACCGAACTCCAAGAATTTTCTGAAGTTCATCCACGGGAAAGGTTTTCCAGTTTGGTCTCTTTGTTTCAGCCTAAACAGACGGGGATGACGTCTGGCTCTGGGAGTCGAGACCTCTCAAGAGCAAGTTACCCAATATTGAGGGACGTCATGATCAAAACTTCATAGTCTCCAGGTTGTAGCCACTGAGCAGCCGGAGCTCTTCCCTTCCAACCCCAAGGGTAGCTCTCCTACTAAGAACAAACGTAGACAGTTCTGTTCAGTCAGGATACCAGGCTGCAAGAGCTTGGCGGACTTTGTGCTGCCTTCGTACATCCTCCTCTTCCTCCTTAGGATTGGTACTGTCTGCTGAACCCTCTCCACGATCCATTATTGACGATGAGAAGGAAATAATTGCTGTAGTTGAGGCTTCCCCAACCTGTCCCCAACAGCAGGAAGCCCCGCATATAGCTTTATTACAAAATATGCAGCAGACTTTGTCTTCCCTGGTACAAGCGTGACAACCAGGCAAAGAGAAGAAGGATAATAGACGTCCAGAAGTTTAAGACGCAGAACGTAGTGAATGAAACTCTAGACGCTGAATGCAGTGGCGTCAAGCATCTAGGAGTGAAACACCATGATGACAAGCGTCAATGAACCCAAGACGCTCGCCAAGGCATTGGGCGTCAGGGACCAGGCAAGATTTTGGAAGCCAAGACGTGGAGGTAGCTCGTCAAGATGCACTGGCTTCAAACGATAACAAAGATTTTCCAAGGATGATTGCCAATGTAGCAGGTTTTTTCTTCACTCGAGAACATCAGAATCTCCTTGTACTTGCACTGGCTCCTCAGAGGCATCTCTGCCTGGAGGATCTTAAGACCACGATTTAGGTATAGAAGGAATTAGGTCTACTGATAAACAGATAGAAATCTCAGCTGATCCCATTCCCAAAAGTTTTCTATACCTTAGGATGAAGATTCAGAGTCAGGATTTTCGGGCTTTTCCATCTATTACAAAGACGGGACAAGCCTTAAGAAAATTTCAGTACTTTATAAAGAGACAGACATGCTTGGCAAAGGAATGGATGAGTCTGCTGGGGACCCTTTCTCGCTGGAGCAGTTTGTCTCCTTTGGGAGGTTAATTCTATGCCCGTTACACGTTACAGTTTCATCTAAATCAGAACTGGGACAAGGAAATAGAACTGGAGACCAAGTGCATCCCCATTTCAGGAACCAATAAGGCTGTTTTACAGTGGTGGAACTACCCCCGTCAAGCTCCAGGAGGTCCCTTCTCTATATTAGAGGAACCCAGACCTAGTGTTGTTATCCGGGCATCGGACTCAGTATGGGGAGCAACACTGGGGAAATAAAAGTCTCGGGCTCCTGGACCAGAGAGCAGGAGGATTTAAACATCAATTAGAAGGAACTAACTGCAATCCTTCTAGCTCTCAGGAGTTCGAACACAGTGGGGAACAAAGAGGTGCAGGTCAACACGGCAGCGTTGGCCTACATCAGCAAATAAAGGGGCACTCACTCCAGGTCTCTATATGAGACAACAAGAGAATCTCTTCTCTGGGCAAAAAGAGAAGAATGTCAAACTAGTAACCCACTTTATCCAAGGGGAGAAAAAATGTGAGGGCGAACATTCTGAGCAGGAAATCAAGTCCTCTCAACAGAATGGACTCTACATCAGGCCGTGTGCAGTAGCATCAGGACTTTGGGAACGTCCTTGCATAGATCTCTTTGCCACAGCGCAAACGAAGAGGCTGGAAACTTACTGCTCTCCAGTACCAGATCCGGGGCTATATACATAGACGCTGCGTTCCTGGTGGACTGGTCCAACTTGGACTTGTATGCATTTCCTTCTTTCAAGATAATACACAGGGTACTGCAAAAAATTTGTTTTCACACGAGAGGTACCAGATTGATCATTGTGGCCCTTTACTAAACGACAAGAGATTGTTTCACAGAGGTTCTGGAATGGATAGTGGACATCCCGAGGAGCCTACCTCAGAGAGTAGATCTACTCAAACAACCTCACTTGGAAAGATATCACCAAAACCCCCAAGCGCTACTAGTAACTGCCTTCAGACTATCAAAAAACTTACAAGAGCCACAGGTTTTTTCGAAGGAGGCAGTTGGTGCTATAGAAAAATCAAGGAGGTCATCCACCATGAGGGTATACAAATCCAAGTGGGAGATATTTAGAGGATGGTACAAGAGCAACCATGTGTCCTCTTCCAGTACCTCTGTAATTCAAATTTGGACTTCCTTCTACACATCGTAAGAGGAACTTAATTTTTCTACCTCTACCATTAAGGGCTATAGGAGCATGATGGCAGCAGTTTTTAGACATAAAAACTTGAACCTATAAAACAATAAGAATCTCCAGGACCTACTCAGATTCTTGAAACTGCTAAGGAGAGAGTACAGAACTCACCAGTATGGAACCTAGACGTGGTCCTGAGGTTCTCATGGGGAGAGGTTCGAACCCTTACAAGAACATTTTAAGAGGATCTCACCATGAAAACTCTTTTTCTTGTTCAGTTTGGCCACAGTGAAAAGAGTTAGTGAGATACATGCTCTCAGCAAGAATATAGATTTTAGACAAGGCAAGGCAATCTGCTCACTGCAACTAGGCTTCCTTGCAAAAATGAATACTCATCACAACCCTGAGCCCAGAACGTTCGAGATTCCGAATCTAACGGACATTACAGGGGAGAGAGAGAGAGAGAGTCCTATTCCAGGTAAGGGCTCTAAGGCACTACCTGGACAGGACAAAGGACTTTAGAAGGAATTCAGAAGGGCTTTTGTGCTCAGTCAAAAAGCTCTCTGTACAGGTGTCGAAGAATGCTCTGTCTTATTTTATCAGACAGTTGATAAAAGAAGCTCATATGAAATGTAGAGAGTTGGACACAAGATTCTGAAAGTAAAGACGCACGAGTTCAGGGCAGTTGCAACCTCTGTAGCACTTAAACAGAACAGGTCCAGGTAGAGTATCTTGGACACGACCTTCTGGAGAAACAAGTCAGTATTTACCTCTCACTGTCTAAAACAAGTCAAACATTATCGAAGATTGCTATACGCTGGGTCCGTTTATAGCATCTACTAGTGGGAGAGGGGAATACCCCTACAATCCCATAAACCAATACCCTTTTTCTTACTTTGGGATGGAGAATTTTTTATGGTTGTTTGTGAAGACTGGACGCAGTCTTCCGCAATCATTGGTTTGAAAGTTCCTTGGAAGAGCCTGGAACAAGGGTATTGAAAGGAGGAGGTCTAGTCACATAGAGGTTATACACCGGTTGACAGCCCCTAGAGATTTTTCAGCCCCTGGGTGGATCGCTGATCTCTTAAGGAATGCAGACATAATGAGGGAGATTTCATTAAAGTCAGCTTCCTTAATCCAATCCCATAAAACAATACCTTTGTTCTTGCCTTGGAATGGTTGAAATTTTATGGTTGTTTGTGAAGATTGGCTCAGTCTTCCACAATCATTGATTTTGAAAGTTCATTTTGTTCCTTGGTGGCGCCCGGAACAAGGGTATTAGGAGTTGTCTAGTCACATAGAGGTTATACACCGGTTGACAGCCCCTAGAGATTTTTCAGCCCCCTGAGTGGATTGCTGGATCTCTTAAGGAATGCAGACATAATGAGAAATATTCATTGTCAGCTTCCTTAACAGGTAGAAACCTAGAGTTGTTTTGCAACTTTAATTATAATTCCAACGATGTTAGCTGTCTCTGACCCTCCACCAAAGGTGTCAATCAGCTATATATATAACTACCAGGGAAGTTAGATGTTTAAAATGTTATTTTCATAATAAAATAAATTTTTGAACATACTTACCTGGTAGTTATATATAATTATATTCCCACCCTCCTCCCCTCTAGAGACTAGGGGCATGGAAGATCTGAGGAATAGTTGGAATGGTTCCAGGTACCTGGGTAGAGGGCGCACAGGTGGTTCACCTGACTACCGATCGGCGATTGTCGCGGAAGTTTTGAAATTCTGCCATGACGTCAGGGACTTAAGCTATATATATAACTACCAGGTAAGTATGTTCAAAAATTTATTTTATTATGAAAATAACATTTTTCACCAAGTCTTAACCACAAAAGTTCCAGTGATTTAAGTAAACCAAGACTTAGGCATTAATTGTATACAGTATCTATTACTACATAGTGAAGGGTATTGTCAAGAAAGTGTGAAGGCAAGTGATATCAGAGTTAAGAAAAATATACAGTATTCACATTGAGGTAATTAAACTGTGGTGTTAGAGATTAATACGAGGATCAGGGATATGATTAGTATAACTAAAGTTTTGTCTAAAAATTTAAGATGCGATTAATCAACTGGAAACCAAACGGGGTACAATCATAAAAAAACATCAGATTGAAACAAACATTTCATCAGGATGGACAGGCTATAGAAATCTTGAAAAAGGTCCCTATTAATTGCATCATGCACTAATTGTAGCTAAGTCCCCGTTAAAATATTCAGTAACCAGACTTCTGTACTGATGAGATGGAATTAGTGCATAAGCCAAGGGTACTTCCCTGAGGAACACCAAAGGTTGCATTTCCATAATCATTTTAGTGCCTACCCATCACATTCTGTTAGTTAAAAATTTGATAATACTGTACTGTAATTTTAAGAAGTAGTTAACAAACTTCTATTCCCATAGAGGGGTAGTGCTGTCAGTACACATCAAGCAGTGCATATAGGGATTACGCGAAGATTCTTTGTAACATCCCTTTGGCCCCTAGCTTCATCCTTGTTCATTCCTTTTACTGTACCTCCGTTCATGTTCTTTTTCATTCCATCTTACTTTCCACCCTCTCGTAACAATTGTTTTATAGTACAATTGTGAGGTTTTCCTCCTGTTACACCTTTAAAACCTTTTTACTCTAAATTTCCCTCTTAGTGCTGAATGACCGCATAGGGCCTAGCACTTGACCTTTGGCGTAAATTTTGTATTCCATTCCACAAACTCCCTCATGATAAACACAGTCAAAAGGGATTTTCATGTTTGATGTTTTATTTGCTATGTGATTTACCAGTGTCCTAAAGCACTGCATAAAATATCTTTATATTTGACACTTACCAAGTAATTACATAGCTATAGTTTCTACTTTAAATGGCAGCTTAAGAATTGAAAATTCGTGGTAGTGCTCTTTTGTTGTGGCGCAGGTAAGTGCCCCCGTCCACTTTCGGGGAAGAATAGGTACAACGTAGCTAAAGAGCTCAGTTCATTTCTGCCATTGATGATGGAACATCGGTCGTTCAGCAGCTGTGTTTTGTTAATTCAGGAGCAGTTTCACCGGATGGTTTGGTTGTCTATCGAAGGATTTGATGAAGTATTCTTTCATTTGGTAGCCTCTGAGCTATATTTTTATAGCTTACCTTAGCTTAGCCTTTTTTAAATTTTTTGACTTTGTCAGAATGAGTGTGACTGGTATTGCAGCAAAGGCTGTAATACTAGGTTGACTTCATTTAAATATGATGAACATTCTGTTTGTTTTCACTGCCATGGACAGGTATGTTCCCCGACTTGACTTGCGAGGAATGTAACATTTGTGTTGACCAATCATTTAAATAAATTAGAGAAAGCTAGGCTTAGGAAAGTGGCTGCTAGAGCCTGAGGCTAGAGCTTCTGTGTCCTCTATCCCTAAACCAGCTTTTGCTACACCTTTGACTTCTCGTTCCCTGATTCCTACCTCTCTCGCTCTCCCTACAACTCTGTTACTTGGCTTCCTTCCCTCTGAACCTAGTGCCATTGCCAGTCTCGAAGCTCGGATGGATAAGAAATTCGACGCTTTAGTAAGTACTGTTGCTCAGATAGGATCATAGTGCAACTGTCGGTGCAAGTGCTAGTGCCTGCACCCCAGTTAGTGTTGTGGGAGGGGTGGCTACTCGTCCCACCGATGCTCCTAGACGGAGGTCCCTGCCAGACTCCCTGCACCTGGGAGGAGGCAAACTGTAAGTCCAAGAGAGGTTGGTGGGGTTTGCCCATGAGTAGTTGCTTCCTCAGTCGAGCCTGTTGCTGGTCCCAGGTATCGACAGACAAGCCACTGGAAAGGATTCTTATGGATCTCCTAAATTCGGTCCCTGTCAGACTCCCTACACCTGGGAGGAGGCAAACCGGAAGTCCAAGGGAGGTTGGTGGGCTTTGCCTACATGAGTAGTTGCTTCCTCACCCGAACCTGTTGCTATTTCCCAGGTTTTGGCAACCAAACACTGAAAGGTGTCCAATTGGATCACACCATATCTTCCAGTGGTTCGGATTCGGAACCCAAAGGACACGGTCGGCGTCTTCAGGTGTCTTCTAGGCCTTAGAAGAGGCATGATGCAGACGTGCATACAGCAGTACTACCTCGCAAGCGCTATAAGGATCAAGAGCCCTCTTGCAGCTATTGGGACAACAGAGAGCTCCCTTTGAACACCGAGCTCCCACTGGCTCATGGCCCACTGGCTTGTAAGCACCATAGGCCACCAAGCGCCAATTGGCCACCAAGCGCCAGTTGGCTCCCATGCGCGCTTTGGGATCTCCCTCTCTCATCTGAGCTCCCAGTGGCTCATAAGCCTGCTGCGGGTTCAGTTTGTGCTATAGCTCCAGTCATCCCATCGGCTCCCAGCTCTCCAGCATTGGGATACAAGTCTGAGATTCCAGATTCAGATGTCCCTATTGCTGCAGGTCAGCCTGTTTCGGCGCCTTCTGCGTCACAGATCCCCAAGGTCGTATCCTTTTCACCTGTTTTTTATCGTGTGAAGTCTGCAAGCACATCAGCACCCCAAGACTCTTCTTTGCTTCCCATTCACCAATGTTTGGACAACATCCTAGAACTGTTGAAGAACCCTCGTCTTGGAAACAGCAAGATTTGGTGCTTTCTGCTGTATCTTCAGCAGAGGAGGAACCTAACCAGAACAGCCTTCATCAGCTTACGCCTCATTATTGAATTATTCTCTGTTCTGCTTCCCGACATATTTCTCCTCTGCAGCCCCTTCTTCCCTGAGATCAGCGTTCTTGTTACGTCAATCCTCGAGTACCACTAGACTCCTGTAGATGGCCCTCTCTATTTCATCCAAGAACGAGTTGTCGGGGATCATCTCTTGGCTGTCTGAGAAGAGGGAGTTGGGCAAAGCTGTATTTTGTTCTCCTTCTCGGTTTTCCAAAAGGAGGTATTTATTCTATACAACCAGGGAAGCTCCTTCCTTTTGAATTTCTGCTATATTCATACATGGAGACTGGTTCGTAGTCCTGTCGTGTGCAGACAAGGCGATTCGAGATGGGGCACAGGAGTTAGCTGCTCTTTTTTCGTCATGTATACGGAAGAAAAGAGACATGTGTTCTTTCACCACTAAAGGAGTGACACCGTCCCAGAGATCTGCTCTTCTTTTCGCTCATCTGTACAAGCCAGCCTTTTTCCTCGAATGACAGAGCTGGTAGCTGGGAATTGCAAAAGTCTACTCACAACTTGCTTGCACAGTCATCCAAGTGAAATGGAGTCTAACCAACACCTGCTGTTTCATTTAATCCTTGGCCTCTCTCTCTCTCCAGCCACGGCTCTTTTGGGGTAACAGAGAAAGACTTTCCTTACGCCCATGCACAAATCCCAGATCAGTTCGCCCTATCAGCAAGAAGTCCTCTTCTAGACAGTCTCTAGCAAGTGAGACTTTGGTCCTCAAATCTACCTGTGGGCACCAGACTCCCACACTTCTGGAGACAATGAGAGGCCAGATCGATAGAACCTTGGTTACTATGGGTTCTCAAGGAAGGAATGCGATTCCCCTCGAAAAGGAAGTCACAGCTCTTCTCCACAAGTGAGCTATAGCAGAGGTAGAAGACTTGTCATCGGGGGGGTTTTGCAATCGTCTCTTTGTAGTCCCCAAAACCTCCGGGGGTTAGAGGCCAGTCCTGGATGTAAGCAGTCTGAACGTCTTTGTCCAAACCATGAAGTTCAGGATGCAGATAAACAGCTCAGTTCTTGCTGCAATTTCCCAAGAAGATTGGATAGTCTCGATAGAGACATGATAAAAAATTTACTTTCATACCCCAGTACACTGGGATTCCAGGAAATTCCTGTGATTCACTCTCAGGACAGTTTTCCAATTTCGGGCTTTATGCTTCGGGTTGTCAACTGCCCCTCAAGTCTTCACCAGGGCTAATGGGTGTGAAAGTTTGTCTTTATCTGGATGACTGGCCCTATGTTCATCATCCCAGAAGAAGTGCATGGAGGACCCTCTCAGAACCCTTCAGTTAGCTCAGGAGTTGGGCAGGAAAAGTTTGAATGAGTCCCTTCTCAAACGATAATCTACTTAGGGATGAAGATACTCTCAGGTTTTTCAGGTTTTTCCATTAGAGAAGAGAATACTATCATGCACCCAAAGAAGTCCGTCATTTTCTGAATCTTCAGACCTGCTCAGCCAATGACTGGATGAGCCTGCTAGGGACTCTCTCCTCCATAGAGATGTTCATTCCTTTGGGGATACTACATGCGAGGTCTTTGCAGTTCTTTCTGAAGGTCAGTTGGAACAAGAAGATTCTTTCAGATTCCTTTATATTCCCCGAATGACAGAGCTGGTAGCTGCGGAATTGCAAAAGTCTACTCACAACTTGCTTGCACAGTCATCCAAGTGAACGATGGAGTCTAACCGAACACCTGCTGTTTCATTTAATCCTTGGCCTCTCTCTCCTCTCCAGCCACGGCTCTTTTGGGGTAACAGAGAAAGACTTTCCTTACGCCCATGCACAAATCCCAGATCAGTTCGCCCTATCAGCAAGAAGTCCTCTTCTAGACAGTCTCTAGCAAGTGAGACTTTGGTCCTCCGTCTACCTGTGGGCACCAGACTCCCACACTTCTGGAGACAATGAGAGGCCAGATCGATAGAACCTTGGTTACTATGGGTTCTCAAGGAAGGAATGCGATTCCCTTAAAAAAGGAAGTCACAGCAGCTCTTCTCCACAAGTGAGCTATAGCAGAGGTAGAAGACTTGTCATCGGGGGTTTGCAATCGCCTCTTTGTAGTCCCCAAAACCTCCGGGGTTAGAGGCCAGTCCTGGATGTAAGCAGTCTGAACGTCTTTGTCCAAACCATGAAGTTCAGGATGCAGATAAACAGCTCAGTTCTTGCTGCAATTTCCCAAGAAGATTGGATAGTCTCGATAGACATGAGAGACGCTTACTTTCATACCCCAGTACACTGGGATTCCAGGAAATTCCTGTGATTCACTCTCAGGACAGTTTTCCAATTTCGGGCTTTATGCTTCGGGTTGTCAACTGCCCCTCAAGTCTTCACCAGGGCTAATGGGTGTGAAAGTTTGTCTTTATCTGGATGACTGGCCCTATGTTCATCATCCCAGAAGAAGTGCATGGAGGACCCTCTCAGAACCCTTCAGTTAGCTCAGGAGTTGGGCAGGAAAAGTTTGAATGAGTCCCTTCTCAAACGATAATCTACTTAGGGATGAAGATACTCTCAGGTTTTTCAGGGTTTTCCATTAGAGAAGAGAATACTATCATGCACCCAAAGAAGTCCGTCATTTTCTGAATCTTCAGACCTGCTCAGCCAATGACTGGATGAGCCTGCTAGGGACTCTCTCCTCCATAGAGATGTTCATTCCTTTGGGGATACTACATGCGAGGTCTTTGCAGTTCTTTCTGAAGGTCAGTTGGAACAAGAAGATTCTTTCAGATTCCTTTATATTCCCCATCACACAGAAAATAAAAGAAGATCTTCAGTGGTGGCTCTTAGAAGGAAGATTCCACTCACGGAAGTCCCTATGTCATCCGAACCCAAACCTCTCATTATTCTCCAACACATCGGACCTAGGTTGGCGAGCGACACTAGGATGATTGGAAGTGTTAGGGAAGTGGCCCTTCAAAAGAGGAGACTGCACATCAATCTGTAGGAGTTGAAAGTGATTTACCTGGCTCTTCAACATTTTGCCGCAGTAACTCGAGTCGCAGTGATTGCGGTTCATTCCGACAACATGACGGCTCTGGCTTATGTTCGAAACCAAAGAGGCACTCACTCCCTGTCACTGTGCGAGTTAGCCAAGGACCTCTTTCTTTGGACACACAACAACAATACACAGATTCTCACCTGCTGTGTTCAGGGCAAGTTAAGCGTATTAGTGGACAAACTGAGCCATTGCAAATGGTCTCTGAATCCACAGGTGTGCACCGACCTGTTGAAATGGTGGGGAACACCGTCGATAGACTTGTTTGCAACATCCAGGATCCATCGCCTCCCCTGTATTGCTCCCTGACGCCGGACCATCAGACTAGGGCAACGGAGGCGATACTTCAGGATTGGTCACACCTGGAAGTGTACGCCTTCCCTCCATTCAGTCTAGTAAGAGACACAATCAACAAATGTAGGACTTCTCATCATGCCTCGATGATCCTAGTAGCTCCCTTTTGGCCTCAAAAGGAGTGGTTTCCAGACCTTCTGGAACTTCTGTTGGACTTTATGTGGCTCCTCCCGCAGAGGAAACATCTTCTCAGACAACCCTACTTCAACAGATATCATCAAGGTTCGTCCACTCTGACAAGCTTTAAACTGTCAGGATGCCTGATAGAGCGAAAGGATTTTCAAGAAGAGTTGCGAATGTTATCGCAAAGTGTAGATGTGACTCTTCTTCAAAGCACTACCAGGCTAAGTGGGCAGTTTTTAGGAGATGGGGTAAAGAATGTAGCATCTCGTCTTCTACCTCTGTAGCCCAACTAGCCGAATTTTTACTTTACCCAGGATCTTTGAGAGACCTTTCGACGTCTACGGTAAATGGTTACAGATTCATGCTGAACTCAGTATTCAAGCATAGAGGTATGAACATTTCCTCAGACCCAGACATTTCAGACTTAGTCAAGTCTTTTGACACCAGGAAATGGAAGTTGTCAGGCCCACATTTTTGAACCTATGCAGATATCCTCCTTTAGGGATCTGTCTAGAAAGACACTTTTCTTAATCACTTTAGCCACAGCAAAAGGGTCAGAGAGTTACAAGCCCTGGACAAACAAGTTGCTTTTTTGCAAGAGACAGCTATTTGCTTATATATATTTTAGGCTTAGCCAGAACCGATTACCCGTCTTGACCCTTGGCTTCATTCTTTTTTGGTCCAGAGTCTTGCAGAACTGGTTGGACCGTCTGAACAAGAGAGAGTATTATACGGGGTGAGATTATTAAGATTTTACATCGAGAGACCCAAGAATATCAGAGGGAATTCTCGTAACCTCTGGTGTTATGTCAAGAACCCTTTACGTCCTCTCTCCAAGAATGCTATCTCTTTCTTTTTGGGAGACATTATTGTAGAGTCTCACTTGGGAATTCAGGAGAATAATTTACCACTGTTAAAGGGAATTCAGGAGAATAATTTACCACTGTTAAAGGTAAAGCACATGGGTACAGGCAGTAGCCACTTCTTTGGCTTTTAACGCAATCTCTCTAGCTACCATAATCCAATCTACTTATTGGAAGTTTCGCTCGGTCTTCGCCAACTATTATCTACATGACATTGAAACTGTGTTCAAGGACTACAGTACACTGGGTCCATTCTCCGTGGCTGGCGTGGCACTAGGGAATGAGGGGTAGGAGTGATCATCCTATTTCTCTGTCTCCTAGCCTTGATTAAGGTAGTTGAGTTTTTGGGAAGCCGGCGGTACTTAGTACCTGGAGTACCCTCCAATCTTCATTTTTAATGGATGGGTAATATATGTTTTTTAAATGATGTACAGGTAATATAATTTTATGGTCGTATGTTAGTCGATGTCTATTTTTTGCCCAGGCCAAGGGCAATGGTTGTGTTTAAGCTTTGTCGAGTCATAGAAGCACTCCCTGACCACAAAGCTCCCACTGAAGTAGGGACAGTCCTGACACTACCGGTCATGTCCCTACAGGTCGAGATGAGCAACGACCAAGAGTCAGTATCTTCCTGCTCTTGCTCTCTCCCCAGGTAAGGTTACAACATGCATTACCACAATGCTAGCTTTTCTTTTCTGTTTCAAAATGCATTTCTTTATAATGTTTTTGGAGTAGCGCATGTCCATTCTTCCCACCTCCTATCAATGTAGGATTCAGCTATGTAATTACTGGGTAAGTTTCAAATATGAAAATTACATTTTTATAATAAAACAAGCCTGCCGTCCTCCCCACACATAGACTTAGAGCATAAACGAACTGAGCTCTTTAGCTACGTTTGTACCTACTTCTTCCCGAAAGTGGGCAGCACTTACCTGCACCAAAACAAAAGAGTGCTACGGGAATTTTCAATTCTTAAGCTGCCGTTTAAAGTAGAAACTATAGCTATGTAATTACTTGGTAAGTATATATAAAACCTTATTGTATTTTATTATAAAAATGTCATATTTCAGGGGTGGTTTCGTAAAGGAGAAGTTGAATATGCCACTAACCATTTTGCAGAAGCACTGGAATCTTATCGGCGTGCCTCACAACTACAAGATGATCCTACCCTACTGGAATGTGTTCTTAGAACTAATCGAGAGATGACTCGTCAACAAAAGGTGAGACCCTTTTTGGATATTGAAGATTAAAAATTCTCATCCTAGCTCTTAGCTGTTGCTTATGCTGAGATGTATTGCCTGTCCAGTGCAATACAGTAGCACCTCAACTTAACAAACACTTTAGGGGTCTGGCTTTCCGATAATTAACAAAGTCTGTTGAGTAACAAAGACCCTATATTATAGCCTTCACTTGAGTATTTTCTTGATATCTTACAGCTAACGGTAATTCCACATAGTTCGTAACCTTTACTTAACATGTACATTCTATTTTAGAGATTTATCTAAAAATGTATCACATCAAAAATCATAGCATAGCTACTATAATAATGTAGCTGATAAGTACAGAAGCATCTATTCCTTTGGTATTTGTAGTATTGGGTATGGGATCCCTTGCTTGATGGTACACTCAGGCGCACTAAATTGGTTTTATGCCATTTTCCTGTTTTCATTAGGTGTTTTGGTATGTGTAAATAGTGAAGAATAGTTGTTTGGAAAACTATCACACTCTCTTCATGATTTTCTCAGTGTGTTCTTGTGTACTGAACTTTTGTCAGTTTTATACCTTACTGAATAACAGTGTTATCATATGACACCCACTGCAACAAGCTATAACTGTAAGGGTGTTGTAGTGTTTTCATCAACCAGACTAACTACAATTTAGTCTGACAGAAACATGACATGACGTTCCAAGTTTTATTCACAACTTGAAGGAATACATTTTAGCAAAGTGTGCCACGATGAATGGCGGGAATTCGAAAGCCAAAAACAACAAACGCCCGCTTCCCAGCTTAAACAAGAGGCACAGAAGAATACATACATTATATCCAAGTGATGTTTCTCATTCATTGGCAATACATATCATTCCTCCCCCCATAGGCAAAATGACGTAATTTGTTCTATTAGCCCATCAGGTTTTTTATAATTTGAGTAGACCTCCTTAAAACAACATCTGGCCTACTCTAGGGTTTAGGAGTTTCCTGAACATCAGTTTGTACGGAATTTGGATTACACCTTTCAAGGAAACCATATCATTAGGAATAATTATTACACTTGAGTCAATGACATCATTGGGAAGTGAACTTATTGGCATAGGAGGTGCCATTGGAGCAGTGACATTGGGAGGTGAAGACTCATAGGTTTCAACAGGATTATACAATTTCCTTTCAAACAGCTGGGATAAATGATGCTTCCAAATTAAATTACCATTCACATTTATACACACCAAATAATTTCTTCTACCAAGAACTTTTGTAACTTTTGCCTCGACCCATTCTGGTCCTTTACCAAAGTTCCTGGCATATACTGCATCACCTACTTTAAATGTAGAATCAACACAATCTGGAGCTTCTTTTTGTTTAGACATAGTAATGTCTAATGGGCCTTTAAATTTCCTTCCAAACATTAATTCAGCGGGAGAGCAACCAGTAGAAGACTGGACTGACCTTCTATAGGAATACAAAACTTAAAAATTCTCGTGCAAATAGGTAACTTAACATCAAATTTTAAAAATTCTCCTTGAATATCCTCACCGCCATCTCTGCAAGACCATTTGTACTTGGATTATAAAGTGCTCCAGAGGAATGTTTAATACCATTTTTCCTAAAAAAAATATCTTGAGTCTCCATAGACATAAAACAAGATGCATTATCTGACACAACTGAGTCAGGTATTCCAAAATTAGCAAAACACTTTCTCAAACATTGTATGGTACCCTCTGAATTAATAGTCTTACAATGAAATACATCAGTAAATTTAGAAAATGAATCAATGACAATAAAAAATTGATAATTTTCAATAGGTCCACAGTAGTCAACATGCAAGCGTGGCCAAGGTCTATCCACTGAAGGCCACGACAAAGGAGATATGGCCTTAGGTTTAATGTTAGCTACTCAGAGTGAGCAATTTGATGTTACTTGATTAATATCTTGGTCCATACTGGACCAATATATCATAGACCTTGCTTCTGCCTTCATGGCAACAATACCCTTATGCCCCTCATGAAGAATATCCATAACACCTTTTCTCAATATTTCAGGAACCACTACACGACTCCTGTATGATAACACCTCTTCATATAATGAAAGATCATGTCTTATTTTATAAAATGGCATTACGGAATCATCAATTTCGTTTACTTTAGGAAAACCATTTTTCAAAAATTCTCTTACTTGACATAACAGAGTATCTTTCTCTGTACATTCTTTTATTACATCAGAATCAAGAGATTTATTATTATTCAGAATGTTTATGAAATTGACATATTCACCTGGTACCTGAAAATCAGTATCATCCCAATTTAATGGTAATCTGCTGAGGGCATCAGCAACAGTATTGTTCTCACCTTTAATATGTTCTATCTTAAACTTGAAAAGTTAAGTTTACCTTAGTTTAACCAGACCACTGAGCTGATTAACAGCTCTCCTAGGGCTGGCCTGAAGGATTAGATTTATTTTATGTGGCTAAGAACCAATTGGTTACCTAGCAACGGGACGTACAGCGTACTGTGGAATCTGAACCACGTTTTAGCGAGAAATTAATTTCTATCACCAGAAATAAATTCCTTTTATTCTTCATTGGTCGGTCGGAGATTCGAACTCGTGGCCGACAGAGTGCTAGCTGAGAAAGGAACCCGCTCGCCCAACGAGGAACTAATGCTGTGAGAAATAATGCCCACCTTTGAATTCGAGCATTTGACATTTGTGGAATGCTCTTACAAGGATTAAACAGATGAATTAGAGGCTTATGGTCTGTCCTTATGATAAACTCTTTACCCAAAAGAAAATCAGAAAATTTCCTAACTCCAACTCCAAACACAATTGAGAGTGCTTCTTTATCTATTTGAGAATAATTACACTCAGATTTTGACAGTTTTCTACTTTTAAGTGCAATAGTGGATATTTTACCCTTCAATTCTTGTTTCATAGCAGCCCCAACTCCTAGTGGACTTGCATCCACTTCCAATGTCAACCTAGCCTCAGGATTAAAGTTTTCTAGAATATTTGCTTGAGCCAAAGCTTCCTTAATAACATTAAAAGCTTTTCATGAACAGCTGACCAATGAAACTTAACATTTTTCTGTGTTAGGTTATACAAAGGACATAAAATTGAACTGAACTGTGGTACAAACCTATTGTAGTAAGTACATAATCCTTAAAAATTATTTAAGAGACAGTACAGAATTTGGACTAGGAGCTTCTAGAATGGATTGAATTTTCTTGGGATTTGCCGTAATGCCTTCACCACTCAATACATATCCTAAATAAGGAACTTCTCTTACACTAATTTGGCATTTACTTTTTTTGACTTAACATTTCTTTTCTGCAATAGATAAGACTTCACTTAACCTTTTGTCATGCTCCTCCTGGGTATCACCTACACTAATTATGTCGTCTAAAAATACTTGCACCCCTTCAACATTTGCCAATAACTCAGTAATAAACCCCTGGAATATACTTGGTGCAGACGACAACCCAAATGGCAATCTGTGAAATTTATATAAACCATGGTGAGTATTCATAACCAAATATTTCTGCAAGTCTTTACTCTCTGACAACTGTAGATAAGCATTTTTTTAGATCTAACTTAAGATTTTTATTGACAAAGACCCAAATGTGCCAAAATATTGTCTAATTTAGGTAACGGAAATGTATTTACATTGGTTTGGGTATTTACATATTTGAAACCTACACATACTCTTACATCACCAGATGGCTTAACTACTGGTACAATTGGACTTGCCCAGTCTCCAGCATGCTCTACTTTACTAATGATTTTACTTTTTTCTAATTCTTTCAATGACGTTTCAATTTTACACTTACAATGATGTGGTACAGAACTGGCTTTGACATATTTGGGTACTGCATTTCCTTTTAATTGTAAATTACTCTCATCATCCAATATAGGTAAATTCTCCTTTACCTGATAATTATCAAACAATTCCATGCATTTAGACACTGAATTATTACACTGCACAGCATCAACCTGCACCCACTGATACTTCAGTTTCTTCATTAAAGCCCTACCAGCTAGGTTCACATCATTATCAGCTACAAAAAATGT
Source organism: Macrobrachium rosenbergii (assembly GCF_040412425.1). Classification (NCBI taxonomy): domain Eukaryota; kingdom Metazoa; phylum Arthropoda; class Malacostraca; order Decapoda; family Palaemonidae; genus Macrobrachium; species Macrobrachium rosenbergii. Next base: position 55,911,365 of record NC_089753.1, read on the forward strand.
TTGACCCTTGGCAATTTTGCCACATCACACACTACTTCTCCATATACTTTTATTTCTAATTTATCAAAATTAAATACCTGCTTCTTTAAGGGAGATGGGGACAACTGTAATTTTGCTACATCCCTCTTAGAAATAGTGGAAGCACTACTCCCGGTATCCAACTCAAACTGAGTGGGATCACTATTTAACTTCATCACTTCCCTATGGGGCTTATCCTCATTATTGAGAGGAGAGATTCAACGCAGTTCAAATTAGTTTCAAAAAGCTTACACAAACCATAAGAGTGTGAGAAACTTTCAACTTCACTAGGTACGGCCACCTCATTAAGAGAATGAACTTTGGAACCCTTCCCCTTCTTATTAAGGCACACTGAGCTTACATAACCTGTTTTGCCACAACTATAATAGGTAGCATCCTTATATCTCCATTTATCTTTCCAATGATTACTACATACACAGTGGGCATTTTACCTGGTTGACTCTTGGGTTTATTCATAGCACTAGAACTAAAATTTATGGGAATTCCTGCCTTGACTTTATTTTCTCAGAGTAGAAGTAGACTTACATTGCGTTACATAAGCTGTCTCCAAAAAAAAGTAGAAGTAGACTTACATTCTGTTACATAAGCTGTCTCCAATTTTGTAACCTTTGTCAGCAAATCCCTATAAGATGTTGTCCTAAAACCAAAAGGATCAGCTAACAGTACCTTGAAATAAATTTCTTGGTGGTATTCCAACCAATAATTGTTCTTTCAAACGTCTATTGAATTCTGTTCCAAATTCACACTGCTGGGCTAGCTGTTTGAATTCAGCATAATACCCCTTAACTGTCTTATTCTCCTTCTTTTTTCTTTGTAAAAAATAACATAAAGCTCTGTGGTAACTAGGCTTAGTAATAAAATGAGACTTTAAAACTGTCACTAATTCATCAAAAGGTACAGCAGAAGGCAATCTTGGTGCAGTTAACTTACATATTTTAGCAAAAGTATCAACACCAATAGACGATAACAGCATTGCTCTTATGGCCTCCACTTCTGTAATTTCATTGACATGACAGTTCATTGTAAATAAATCTAACCAACAGCTTAACTCCAGCTTGTCTAGGTTAAATTCAGGCATTCATTTGGACGTCATCTTACTTTTGATAGGTCGTGGAAAAAGGAAAAAGATTACGCCAGCACACCTCTGAACTGCAATGTAGCCTAGACCTAAGTTAGCCTAACTTCTCCGGTAGCTCAGGCTAACTCTGCCAAAGTGCTGTAGCTACTCAGGCTAGACCCACTTCTTTCCAACAAACCTGTAGTTTCCTGCCTCCCTCATCGCCACTGTAGTGTTTTCATCAACCAGACTAACTACAAGGTAGTCTGACAGAAACATGACATGACATTCCAAGTTTTATTCACAACTTAAAGGAATACATTTTAGCAAAGCATGCCTTGATGAATGGTGGGAAGTCGAAAGCCAAAAACAACAAATGCCTGCTTCCCAGCTTAAACAACAGGTACAAAAGAAGACATACATTATTTCCAAGAGATGTTTGTCATTCATTGGCAGTACATATCAGTTGTGAAATTGAAACTTTGAGCATCTCTTAGATGGTAAGTTTTGGAACATATCTGTTATGGCATCTCCATGATACCATCAACAAGTTCGGCATAAAATCGAGCAATGTAGCAAATTCAGCAGATCACTGCGTTTTTAGTGCACCTCCTGCTGTTGGGATAAGCTCCTCTTGTGTCTGCAGTTAGAGGCTAATGCTCTACCCTTTCCCAAGACTTCCATCTCAAGGGCATGGATCTCATTCATGGTGGAGGTTTTCATGCTCCTGAGGAGCTTCAAACAGTTTTGCCCTACCTTTGAATTTCGTCCTCCAGAGTAGGATGTAACTCTTGTCCCTTGGAATCTCTCTGAGGCACCTTATGTCCCCTTAAGGGAGACTTTGGACAGAGTGGTTACGCCCAAGACTGTGTTTTTACAAGTGTCAGAATTGGCAGAGAGAGTAAGCAAATTGCAAGGTCTCTTGTAGGCACTTGTAGGGATGGTGTTACGGCTACTTTGGTTTTCTTTTGTTCCAGAGTTCTTAGCAAAAATGCAGAACCCGTCAGTCCATGACAAGAAATGCAAGTCTTTCTTGATCTCCTCCCTCTAGGACACTGTTGATGATGATCAAGGTGATATGCTTTTTTTTTTCATTGCAAGCTGTGTGGCACTACTTGTTCGGATCCTGAATCCCAGACTTGAGTATTGGCGCTTGTTCATCAGCAGTGGTAGGCCTAGAGAGAAGTGTCCAAGTACACTATCTGGTTCTTGCTTCAGGAAGTCATCAAACTGGCATACAAGTTGCAGGGAGAGGATACTGACAGCATACCCCATGCAAGGTCTCTTGAAGTCTGGGGTATTGCTGCATTCCCAGTTTTCAGGATAAATTTCTCTGTATCACAGGTACTAAGGGAAGGTTCACCTCTTTCTACATATGGGATGTTGCCTTCAGGCCCTTGAATTCATTCTCCTTAGGACCTTTAGTGGCTGCTCAGCATGTTTTGTAGTTAACTACTATGCATTTCAGGAAGTTTGGGTCATAATTTTTTGCCACTATCTCTTAGATTAATTGATGGATAGGTGTGTTACTTTGCAACAGTGTGTTTCACACCCTCACCTAATTTTTGGTAATAAATTCAATTTCCAAATTCAGCTTTTTCAGGCACTTTATTCTTGAATATGATGGGGTTGGGGTAGCCAGCAAACTGATTAATGCTTTCAGGCATATGAGCTTGGGTACTAGTAAACTTGTCCTCAGTATCTGCTTACAGTAAATTCCTCACCACCCCCAACTTTCCTCTTCGACTCCACCATTCTTCTCTCTACTCTTCCTTTACGTCAATACACCCTGTAGCATATGTTACTTTCTTCAAGAATGTGATTGTTTTTATTTTGTTTACATAATTTTGTGATAAAAAGTTATTTCATGTTTATTCTAAGTTCGCTGTTCTACATATATAATAGAAATAATGGGTTAAAATCACAGAATAGTTTATAACCATTTCAACATGTTAGCCATAACTCTGAACAGCAATGTAACAACCTTCACTGTAGTTAGTGGATACACAAGTGATAAACTGTTTAAACCGACATTTTATTCATCAGCTACAAAGATTTTGGAAACACCTAATTTTATATAAGTAACTTACCAAGTAACTATACCCTGTATAGCTATAGTTTCCTCTTGCACGGCAGCTTAAATGAAAAAACTCATGGGGGTAGCGCTTCAGAGTTCAGTGCAGGCAACTGGTCCCGCCCACTGATAGGAATACCAGGAACAATTTAGCAGACATCATTATTCTGTTTCTGCCGCTCTCGAGTAAACACTGAGTGTCGATGGCAGCTTTGTTCTTAAATATGCCAATTGGAAACTGGATTTTGGTGGAGTATTATCGCTGATTTCGGGGAGCCTTCAAGCCTGCATCTTTCAGGATCCTTATTTTATTGTTTTGTTATTAAGATCTGATTCAAGTTTATGATATTTCACTACAGTAGCAATTTCACAAGCAAATAGTTTAACTCCAGTAGTGTAGTTTACTGAGCTACCACCTGTGCTGGTTAACGTAATAAACGTCAACATTGCATTTGTTGTCAAACCAATATTTATGGTGATGAATTATTTATCTGCAAGTCTCAATTAGTGTTTGTTAGGATTTGAGACATGTCCTTATGATGACATGATACTCTCTCTTCAGCTATTGTCAGTAAAGGTTAACTTATGATACTCTCTCTTCAACTATTGTCAGTAAAGGTTAACTTTCCTTTTCCGAATAACATAATAATGTACTATTGTGTTCACTACCGGACCTACATTTTGGTAGTGAATACATATACAGTATTATTTGAAAGTGTGATATGGGGGCCCGAGGGAGAGGGTTAAGAATACAGATGGCTAAATGTTTGCTTTAATGGTTATATTACTGTTAAATCTTGCTACAATTTGACGGGGCTTCTCCAGTCCCAAACCACAACAACCCACAATGCACCAGTCATTAGATAGCACCCGAGCTTCCACAGAGCTTTGACATGTGCTATATAATACACAAGACTTAATATATAACAGTCTCAGTGTTTGATAGGATTTGAGATGTCTGTATGACGGTACTCACCGTACTTCGAACTATGTTGGTAGAGGTTAACTTCTCTTTTTCTGATTAGCGTAAAAAATTAATATTGCGTTTGCCGCCTTGTTTACCGATTACTGTAATATAACGTAAATTTTGCGTTCACTACCAATCCAATATTTTCTGTAATGAATACATATCTGCAATCTCAAATTATGTTGGTTAGGATTTGAGATATGTTTGTATGATTGTACTGTGTACTTCATAACATTTGTTCATATACAATTAATTGAACGTCTTATTATTACACTTTCCTTTGCAGAGAACTGAAAAGTGTAAGGGCAGGAATGCAGTAGGAGAGAATTGTGCGTGATGTTTTGGTTACGATGAGCTTTAGCCAAAGAAGACTTTCTCGACAGCTGAGAACAGTGCTCTGGTACTTACTACGGCAGTACATATACTAAAGATGACACGAAATGTGAAGAATTCCACATTTTTTAGCTCGTACTAAGAGCGCTCAGTAGCGCTCGACAGCTCCCGAGCTACTAGCTCGCCTGCTGCCAACTGCAGAGCCTGGGCGCTGTTGGGTGCTCGGTGGCAGTTAATGAGATCCTAGCGCCATCTCTCTCCTACTGCTGGCTCTCCTCTCTTTTTTTTATTTTAATCTACTTGCTCCAGCGCCTAGCTCCCTTGCTTCCTTCCCGTGCCATTGCCAGTCTTGTGTCTGAGTTAACAGACAATAACCTTGTACAGTAATAATAGTGAAGTGTTGTGTAGTGGAGGAGGTGGCTACTCGTCCCTTGATGCTCCTAGACAAATGTCACTGTCAGACTCCCATGCACCAGGGAGGAGGCATACTGGAAGTCCAAGGGAGGGCGGGGGTTTACACAAGGGGAGTCGCCCCCTCAGCCGAGCCTGTTACCTGTCTCAGGTATCAACAGACAGCCACTGGAAAGGCATCTAACTGGATGTGTAGTGAAGGGGTAGCTATCCTGCCCCTCGGATCTCCTAAACCCAGTCCCTGTCAGACTCCTATGCACGAGAGAGGAGGCATACTGAAGTCCATGGGAGTCCGGAGGGGTTTACCCCCGGGTAGTTGCCCCTCAGCTGAGCCTGCTGTCCACAGGTGTCAACAGACAACCATTGGAAAGCTGTCCACAGAGATGTAGTTTTTGAAGTTTTGCTAGCCTTCGGTTAACTCCGCTGCAAAACTTCCAATTATGCTCTGCTAGCCATCGGACTTTTCCTTTGCTCCAAAGCTGCCAATTAAGTAGCAGACACTCCTGGCTATACCACCACATCGCTACAGGTTAAGTGGAGTCCCACCCAGAGGCATGCGGAACACCAGCACAGGCAGTCCCCGGTTATCAGGGTCAGCGCTTATTGGTGCTGATAACCGGAGATCAGCGCCAATACCCGATTATCGGCTCTGATAAGTGGAAATCAGTGCATATTGGCACTGATAACCTAGTCCTTCGATAACCAGCGACTGCTGTATTGGCATCAAGTGGAATATAAACGCCTAATAGTGCCCGAGTTTCCATTAGCGCCTGAGCACCCTATAGCGCCAGAGCTCGTCTTCATATAGAGCTTCCAGCACCAGCCTAGTGGCTGACGCCAGTCTCTCTTAATTCCGGCACCTGTCTCTTCTAAAAACATACAGTACTGTTGCTCTTTTTTGAGCGCAATCTCCAATTGAACGCCTAGCTCCAGTCTTCAAGTGGCCGACTCTAGTCTCTGATTATCAGGTGTCCTCCTTCAGTATCGGACTCCTTCCTTTGAGTACCATACAACTGCTCTCAGGTGGTTTTATTTCTTCAGCCTGTTCCACCTTCATCTGGAGTTCCAGACGGCCGAATTTATCCCTTTTGTGACAGCAGTTAGTGTCTCAAAGCACTGTCGTTTGCAGACAGGGACTTTTGTTTATGAATTTATGAGCTTGTTGAAGAAGGCTGTCACCTCTACAGGGAGTTGGGAGTCTGACTTTGGTTTTTTAAGGGAGCAAGACAAGTGTTTTTTGTCCTTCCCTCCCTCTGATGTTTAGACAGAATTAGTCCCCCTGGTTGAAGTTCTTGTCAAGATTTTGAAGCAAGGGTCTTTCTTGACTGACATCAGGAGCGGTGGGTAAAAAGATGAGAGTCTCTCGAGTGTTGCCAAGAGACATCTCTTCACAGCTACTTTAAGATGGCACATCTCTGTTTGTTTTTCCCTTTGGTATTGTGATATCTTCCCTCCTGAGCGTTCTTTTATGGAAAACTTTTCTTGGGCTCCAGGCAGAAGGAACTGCCATGAACCCTCTCTCTAGTGGCGCTCATTCCCGAGCGCCTGATCACCTTCAGAGCTCCTGACTCCAGCTTTTTGGCACCTGGCGCCGAATCCATAGCGCCCGGCACTGTTCCAGAGCACTCGGCTCTTTCTAGCCATACTAGATTTCCACCGCAGAATGCCTAGTTCCTTTTCACTGGTTTTGTTCAAGACTGTTGTTACCCAAGGCCAGACTTATGTGTATATTTTGGACTTTCCAGGTTCTTATAAGCATGTCAGATACTAGTTTTTAACCAAGTACAGTTCCACATATGTTTTCAGTCTGTACGAGGTGTCATTGAGTCCATGCAAGGCATTATCGCACTAAGAAGTCGATCCTGTCCTGATGGCCATGTGTCCATGGCTGTCAAGTATTGACAGGGTCGGCAACTAGTCCATTTAGTTGTCTGCAAGTCTTCACGAGGTTCTACAAGTTTGTTCACTTGTAGAGACCAACCAAACAGTCTTGTCTTCCATTCTCCATGGCAATTGGGTGGAGTTCTTGGGTATGTAGGATACTTCATTCCATGTCCACATACAAGCTCCAAAAGATATCTCAGACCCGTCCTACGAGACAGGGTCTTTCAGTGTGAGAATTTAGGCTTCGACACCTACAGCATAAGATTTCTGTCGAGTCCTCGCTCTGCTTACTTTTGTCTTTCTGTCTGACCATGAACTTCAGCCTGTCCCACAAGACCAATAGGGCAACGAATCATAACCGGACTCTGCTGTTTTTTCCTAAAGACCTGGTTTTCATGGGACTTTTGGTGGTATCTGTCCGTATTTAGACTTCCGGAAGTCCCTCATCATGAGACTAGTCTTAGATTGCTTCTCACTCCTTGATCTAGTAGAGGGAGCCTGCTCAGGGAACTGGGAAATTTCCGGGACGTGTCACGGGGGAACGAACCTTCACATGTATGCCAGAGAGCTGAGAGCCATTCACTTAAGACTTCTGTTCTTCTTGACCCTTGGTCACTCCTAGACTGTGGTATTTCTTCAGACAAGATCACAGTCCTTACTTTTTTACATTAGCTCTTGCCGCCAGGCAACAAGAGTTTTTTTCTGCGGACAGATAAATCAAGTTTTTTCTAGTCAACTGGAATTTCTGGCTGTTGAACTGAGCCGTCAGAAAATCACTCTTACTCTCGAACTGGTAGGTTATGTGGCTCTGTGGGGCAGGCCAATCTTAACTGTCTGCCTCCTTAAAGGAATCTTCTAGTCTGGGCAACAGACACCTTACTGCAAGATCATTCCAACCTGGACCTCTAAGCTCTTCCACCATTCAACATGGTCAAGGAAGGGCTGAACTTTCTCAGGCTTGTCAGAACGTTACAACATTCCTCGTAGCCCTGTTCTGAACCATAATTTATTGTTCCCAAGTTGCTACAGTTGATTGGTGAACTCTCCAAGAATCCTTCCACCATTCTTTTCTTCTCGAACAACCTCACTTCAGAGACACCAGATGGTGGTACACTCTTACACGGACAGGCTTTGGGCTGTCCGGGTGCTTGTCAGGAAGGAGGGGCTTTTTTCAGAGGTGCTACAAGAGACATTTGACAGATGCAGACGTCACCTTCTAGCTCAGTCTACCAATCATGAGGGAACGATTTTCTGAATTGGGTGTCTCAGACTCTAAGTTTCTTCTTCGGAGACAGTTATGATTCAATGACAGCATTGCTTTTTTTTTTTGAAAATGATATAGAATCTCTAATGTTCCTCTTTTTCGGGGTATTGAGCTATCTCTGACTCGGTAACGAAGTTTGTTCGTTTACCCTGGGGTTTTTAACTGATAACGAGGACCCTCTCATGACCTGGAACCGTTCTCTCCCTCTCAAGAACTTATTGGAAGAGAAGACTGTCTTGACAGCTGGGGACAGTGCTCTGGGGTCTCAGGGGCAATCTCTAGCCTGAGCCTTTCCCTCGTCTGGCTGCCAGCTTGCTTGGCGCCAGCTCTGCCCCAAGCTCCTAGGAGTGCCCACTAGCTCCCGACCGATTAGTTATCTGACATCCAACTGAACTGGCGCCACTCTCCCCACATCCTTGGCTCTGGGGAAGAGTAGGAAGCTCTCTTTTCTGTTGGAGTTTTCAGGTATTACCTGAGCAGGATTGGAAGCACAGGGAGCCCATTCATAACCTATAGTGTTCTGACAAGGACCCTTTTTTCGCCCTCTAAGAACGCATTGATCTTCTTCATGTATGGACTTGGTTTATGAGACCATTCTTAGTTTCAGGAGAGCATTGGGCCTACTTTTAAGTGAAAGCTAAAGACATCACAACAACTTCAAACTCATTCGCCTTCATGCATATATGTCACCCTACTGGAAGTGTAATCAATATTTGCTTCTCACCTTTTCAGAAAAGTTTAAACAGTGTTAAAATTTTTTTGTAGTACCGTGTGATTATTAGTAACTGGCGTGGCATCACAGAAGGAAGCATAGGTTTTTATCCTACTATCTCTTTACCTTGTAGTAAGGTGCTGAGTTTTGTGAGAGTTGGGGGCCACAATGTACCTGGAGCACCCACCACTCTCAGTGGATGGGTCGTGGGCTTTATTTCACTGCAGGTGACAGTGTTATCTGGTTGTTATTTCACTGCAGGTGACAGTGTTATCTGGTTGTTTTATTGTGGTACTGCGCCCAGGGCAAGTGCACTTTTTGAAGTTTTGCTAGCCTTTGGTTAACTCCTTCGCTGCAAAACTTCCAATTATGCTTTGCTAGCTATTGGAATTTTCCTTCACTGCAGAGCTCCCACTTAAGTAGCAGACGCTCCTGGCTCTACAGCCACGTTGCTACAGGTTAAGTTGAGCACCAACCAGATGCAGTTTGCTACTGCAGGCTCTCTTAACTAATAAGGAACGACAAGCATTGTTTTCAATGCTAGCAACTTTTTCTGTTTCAAATTCATTACATGTCTTAATGTTTCGGAGTAGAGTATGTCCATGTATCCCGCCTCCTGTCAATATGGGAATCAGCTATGTAATTACTTGGTAAGTTACTTATATAAAAATGAAAATTTTATAATAAAATAAAGTTTTATATATACTTACCAAATAATTACATGATCGGAGCCCTCCCGCTTGCCCTCCAATGGACATATGGCATAAACAGAATGAGCTTGTCTGCTAAGTCATTCCTTGTATTCCCATCAGTGGGTGGGACCAGTCATCTGCGTTGAACTTTGAAGCATTACCTGCAAATTTTTTCATTTAAGCTGCCGTGCAAGGGGAAACAATAGCAATGTGATTGCTTGGTAAGTACAGTATATATAAAACTTTATTTTATTATAAAATAAAGTTTTATGTATACTTACCAAGTAATCACATAGCTATAGTTTCTCTTTCATGGCAGCTTAAATTACAAAATTCGAGGGTAACGCTTGAAAGTTCAGTGCAGACGACTGGTCCCCCCACTAATGGGAATACCAGGAACGACTTGGCCAACAACCTCATTCTGTTTATGCCTTACATCCATTGGAGGGGAGGCGGTAGAACTTCGATCATGTAATTACTTGGTAAGTACAGTATATATAAAACTTTAATTTATCATAAAAATGTCATTTTTATATAAGTAACTTACCAAGTAATTACATATTTGATTCCCACATTGACAGAAGGTGGGATACATGGACCTACTCTATCCCAGACCAACTGATTGATGGGTTTGGTACTTTGATGAAACAATTTCTCACACACTTCCCTAATTTTTGATAAAAAAAAGTCCATGTCCAAACACAGATTTTAAAGGCACTTTACTCTTGAATTTTAGGACAACCAAACATATCCAGTCAAGATTTACCAATTCATTCAGATAAGCACTCTTGGGGTATTTATTCCTCCTATCACCAACCCTTCCTCATTCTTTAACCTCACTTCCTCACCTGTCTTTTCATTCATTCCCCACACATCTCTCTCTCTCTCTCTCTCTCTCTCTCTCTCTCTCTCTCTCTCTCTCTCTCTCTCTCTCTCTCTCTTTGCTCTCTTCTCTCTCTCTAATGGAATCTTTTTTCTCTCTCTCTCTCTCTCTTGCAATTTTTCAACTGAGTAATGTAGGATGAAACGAGCTAACGACCTACATGGTTACACAGATTATGACATTTTTATGATATAATAATGTCATATTCTATGTAATCATGTAGGTTGCTAGCTCATTTCATCCTACATTACTCAGTTGAAAAATTGCAATGCTAATATGTGCCTGAAAACATTCCATTACATAACAAATATTGCAAAGAGAGAGAGAGAGAGATGAGTGAGGAATGAATGAAAAGACAGACTGGGAAGTGAGGTTAAAGAATGAGGAATGGTCGGTGATAGGAGGGATAAATACCCCAAGAGTGCTTATCCGAATGAATTGGTAAAGTGCCTTTAAAATCTGTCATAGTTCCTCATTGGGTGGATCGATATAGTTCTCGGCTAGCACTCTGCTGGGCCCGCGTTTGAGTCTCCGGCAGGCCAGTGAAGAATTAGAGGAATTTATTTCTGGTGATAGAAATTCATTTCTCGCTATAATGTGGTTCGGATTCCACAATAAGCTGTAGGTCCCATTGCTAGGTAACCAGTTGGTTCTTAGCCACATAAGATAAGTCTAATCCTTCGGGCCAGCTGTAGGAGAGCTGTTAATCAGCTCAGTGGTCTGGTTAAACTAAGGTATACGTAACTTATTTGTGTTTGGACATGGAATTTTTTATCAAAAATTAGGGGAGGGTGTGAGAAACTGTTTCAAAGCACCAAACCAATCAATCGATTGGTTTGAAAGATATTGGCAAAAAACGATGGCTTAAACTTCCTGAAATACATAGTAGCTCTATTTGAACATGGTAGCATCTTGCCTAAGGTATAATATAGCAATTGAGTGGATGAATAATTTTAGTACTGAAATTAAATGCTTGTATGGTCATTGATTTGAATCATGTATGTTTTTTTTAGTGGACTTGTAAGGGAAATATGTGAATTGCACTTGTGCTTATTGGTTTATAAGTGTATATAGAATGAACTTGAACTGAAAGTATTATAAATGGATGGCAGCCTATTATACCATCATTTTAATTCATGCAAGAAAGTACATGTAACCAATGTGAATGATGGCCCCAAGGAGGGAATTTTTCATATGGCCTTGTCCAACTGTGTGGAAATTATTGAGGACTTTGGTTTTGGTACTAGTAATTCAGACACTGATCCTGGCAAGGTTTCAGATGATGAAAACAGCAAAAATGATAAAAATTATTATAATTTTGGAACCAAGTATGTCATTGGTAGTGAGGAAGGTGGTGGTGGTCATGGTGATTTGACAGATGAGTCAAGTGGGAGTGGTTCATGGCTCCCACTTTTGGAAGATGATGTTGGACCTCCTCAGGTTCCATTTACTGGTGCAAGTGGACCTAAAACACCTGCTTAATGGGAATGCTAAACCTATGACTTATTTGACTTTTTATGATGTAATTAGCAAAATAATAGTTGAAACAAACAGTTATGCTGAAGAATGGATTGAAGAAAATGAGCATTATCCGAGAAAAATAGAAGTTTATGAATAAAACAAGGTAAGTCATCAGCAAAAAAGGTATTAAGTTTTATAGGTGTAATATTGAATATGAGACTTGAAAATAAACCCCCATTTAGAGTTCATTGGGTCTGTTCAGATTCTTTGGTCAGGGAACCTTTCAACAGAAAGTTTTGAACTGTTAAGAAATTTTTACATTTCACTGATAACAAATCTAAGCACTTACATTCCAGGACTGTTGCTATGGGTAACATACAAAGATAGTAAGAACACCATAATTCTGTCACGAGCGGGTAAAGGAGGTTTTACATCTGTATACAGGAATGATAAATAGACAAGCGTGTACTAGTTTCCATCACTTACTATAATAAAGTGATTGGTGGCATTAATTTGAACAGTAATAAATTGTATGTCTACCTATCTGAAAGGGAGACCATCAAATTGACAATCAAGTGTGCCTTATCACTTTTGGGATCAGCACTTTGGGACAGCTATATCTTGTACCTGAAAAATACCACTTTAAGGGCTGTTTATGGGACAATTCTGCTTCAGGATCGTCCTGGTCAGTGATCTCATGTTAGTCTATGCCTCATCAAAGATTCAAAGAAAGTAACCATCAATACAAGAAATAAATCTACATAGTGGGTTTTACCCTCATTTAATAGCAGGCCTTTCACATAGCTTTTTAAGGGAGAAGACATAAACTCAGGAGTATGCTTGGGGGTTAAAAAGGAGATAGTGGAGCTCCCCCTACTAATTGAGTTTGCACATGGCTACTTTTTTCCAAATTGTGAGAAGGAATGATGCCCAGAATGCACATCCATTTGTTAGAAAAAATTTCATAACCTCCAACATATCTGCAACTTTCTACATATCCAATGCATATCTTCCCAAAATTCATTTTTCAATATAATAGCAATTATCTTAGCCTTTATTTTTGAAATGAACCTACCTCTCCAGCATACTGTATAGCTTTTACTTCCGTGCCAGAGGTAGTTCGATAGATTGAATAAAAAAAATGAGGACTCTCGGTCAGTCTGTTTTTGTCACCGGTTTCGGAAGAAGATTGGTAAAGAGTTATCTGGCCTCAGTTTTCTGTTGATAACTTTGTTTGTAGATTTACTTGAATTTTCTTTTGGGTATGGATGGTAATGATAGAGTAAGAACCTGTAAAGTGAGAGGTTGCTGTAATAGACTTTTTTCTAGCTCCACTGACCCTCATGACATGTGTGAAATGTCTAGGAAAAGAGTGTAATGTGAATGACCATTGTCAAATATGTGAATCATGGTCATATGAATTTATGGTGAAATTAGTGAAACGAAGAAAGGCTGATTGTTTGAAAAGGCAGCAGAAGAAGCAAGAGGTTAAGTCTGTTAAGGTTAGTGCTTGGGGAGTGCATGATTTGTTTCCATCCCATTCTAGTAACTTTGTTAGGACCTGTCTTCTCTTTGTTCTATTACTCCTACTAGAGCTTCCCAGTCAATTCAGGATGTAAGATTTGATAGAATTCAGTCAGATATTAAGGGTTTAAAGGGCTCGATAAATCAGCTGAATTTTTGCGGAATATTTTATCAGTGTTGCCCTCCTTGGGGTCTTGGTTGGATCAGGTAATTCACCCATGTTAGAGGAAGGGTCAGTGTCCCGCTCCTGAATGGCCATGTCCTTGGAACGTCCTGTGTTGCTCCTTCGCCACCTGGAGCAACAGGGAATTGGGACATGTCAGGGAGCAGAGCAGATTTGTGCCCATTGTCCCCTTCCTCTCTTCGGCCTGACTTCAGTGCAGGCACCAGAATTCGTTCTCCGAAGGATAGCTCAGATAGAGTAAAAAGAAGCCACCCTTCATCTTAACTGTGTTTAAACTTGATGGCATCAGGACATCTTGTTAGTAATGATTCTTTTTGTATTTCTAATATTGTCAGTAGAATGAATGACAGTAAGGATCATTCGCAGTCTAGGACTTGTGTTAAGGATCTTTTAGTTTTTAGAGATGTGTCTAGAGGCCTCTGCAGTTTTTTCTGTGATAGCACTGGGATCAGAAAGTGCTTCCCGATTCTCATATGGTTGTAGTTTCCAGGGATCTGGAAGAAGCTTTCCAGTGGTGGAAAGACAAACCTCATCTTCGGCAAGGAGTATCACTGGAGCTCAAAAACTCAGACCTGTCGTTGTATAGAGCCACGTCAGACAGAGGCTGGGGAGTGATTGCAGGCAAAAAACAGCTGTTGGGTCTGTGGACCAAGAGGAGCAGCAGCTGCTTATCAGTCTATTGGAACTATTGGCAATTTGGAAAGGACTGGAGGAGTTGGAGGACCTGGTATGCAATCATATGGTGGCGGTCTTTTTGGACAACACCACGTCACTGGTGTACCTGAAGCACCAAGTGGGGGACAAGTCCAAGTCTCTCTTTCAGTTCAGTTGACAATGCAGATCCTCTTATGGTCATAGAGCAAGAACATCACCATACTGCCTCAGTTTGTTCCTGGGAGAATGAACGTTGTAACAGATGTTCTCAGTTGCAAGGATCAAGTAATAGTGACGGAGTGGGCATTGCATCCGGAGGTGTGCAACAGGTTGTGGAAGCTGTGGGGGTCCCCCTTCATAGACCGGTTTGCAACCAGCCAGAATCATTGTCTACCGGCGTTTTGTTCACCCATTCAAGATCCTCTGCCATGGGTTGTAGATGCCATATTATTAGACTGGTCAGGTCTAGACTGTTATACTTTTTCCCCCTTTGCTATGATCCAAAATGTCATCAGCAAGTTAGGCAATTCTGTCAGTTGTTGCATGACCTTTACTACCCCTTGGTGGCCAAGGAAGGTGTGGTTTCCAGACTTGCCTCAGTAGTTAATAAATCTGCCCAGACTTCTCCCTGTCAGGAAGAATCTCCCACAGAAACCAAGGGAGGAAAGGTACCATCACATCCTCCACATGCTGCAGCTGACCATATGGAGACTGTCCACTGTCTCCTGTGAGCTCGGGGCTTCTTGAGAGCTTGTAGGAAGGCCATTATCAGTGCCAGTTGAGATTTCACAAATTGGACCTACCAACATCAGTGGTCTGTGTTTAGGTCCTGTTGTCAAGGAAAGGGGTTTTCCAGCTCCCATACCTCTATAAACAACATCATTAATTTCTGTTATTTCTCAGGTATGAGAAAAAGTTTGCGGTAGCAGCCTTTAAAGACTATAGGGCCATGTTGGCTTCTGTCCTTAGACATGAAGGCCTGCATCTGTCTGAGGACAGAGATACCAAAGATGTCATTAGAGGTTTTCAACAGGAGGTTCCCAGGTGTCTGGTAGCCTCTTTATCTCGGAATCTAGATGTCATTCTAAGGTTTCTTTTGTTACCACCTTTGAACCTTTGGAACAGGCCTCATTGAAAGAACTTTCAGTGATATCACTATTCCTGGTGGCCTTGGCTACAGCTAAGAGGGTATGTGAAATACAAGCATTGTCTTTTAGGGTAGGTTTTGCTAAGGACAAGACAGTTCTTTCCTTTCTGCCTTTGTTTTGGGCGAAGAATGATTTTAGGGCCAAGCCCTTACCTAGGACAGTGTCCCTACCTAGTTTGGAATCTTTGGTACCCAATAAGATAGATTCCCTTTTGTGTCCTGTGAGGGCTTTAAGGATTTATCTGTATCACACCAAAGACACCAGAGCTAATGTAAAGAATCTCTTTTGTAGTGTCTGGAAGACAGACCTTCCAATGAGTAAAAGTACAGTGTCTTTTTTCATTAGGTCCTTGATGAAGGACTCTCATGCAAAATTGAATTCTGATGTATTATCTACCTTGAAGGTAAAGCCACATGACCATTCAGCGAGCAGCTACATCTTTGAATTTTTGGAAAAATTTATCATTAGAGAAATATTGAGGCTGCCCAATGGTGTTGTATTTCCGTTTTTGCAATGAATTATCTTTGCGATGTAAAAATTCAATACAATTTTTGCAGAGCATTAGCTCTTCTCGTTTGTGCAGGGGATATTATGTCCTGAATCAATCAGTAGCTTTTTTGTCTGCAGTTTTTAGCTCCATTTGTGTTTATTAGGGAGCTTGGAGGTACTCATGGTTGAGTATAGGAAGCGTACCTTCATGCCTGTAGGTATGTACTAGCTGCATATCCATCGTTGGCTCTGCTGGGTTTGGCATAGTAACCCTACCCTCCCCTTCTGCTGAAGGGGACATCCTCCAAAGAGACCTCAAATATCTTCTTAATGAGGTTCTTGTACCTGAGTGACAAAACTGACAATACTTTCAAAGTGACAGTAATAGCTGATGGATTGGTTTCACAAGGTAAGCAAACACTTATTTGTACAACATACAGCATGTCACCGACTTACAGTGGATTCGATTTTATGGTGCTTTTCAGCGCTGTTAACGGCATTTTACCAGGTCGTAACTTGATGCAACATCAAGTTAAGGTGCCGTAAGTGCCGTTGACAGCGCCAACAGCAAGAATAGGCATTAAGTTAACGGCACTTGCGATGCTGTAACTTGATGCAACATCAAGTTACCTCACCAAACATCAAGCTATGCCATCATAAGTACCATTATGGGAGCTGATAATGCCAACTTACTGCGGAAATCAGCTTACAGTGCAGTGCTGGAATGGATCCCCCACTGTAAATCGAGGACCTACTGTTATTTGTATTGTATTGAGTAGCCTTTAAAGGGCCTGCTGATCTCCACTTTGCCAACCTCCTTGTTAAGTGCCCACCCCCTTGTTAAGTGTGTGAATCAGCTATATAATAGAGAAGAAAGGTTCATTTAAAAAATATAATTACTTAATTTAAGATTTATTTTTTAAATACCTTTACGTTATATCAGTTGCCCTCCCTACCTCCCCACATTCTAAGTGGACAGAAGTAGACTGACCTGCTACGGGTGTTTGTACCTATTGTTCCCCTGGTGGGGGGTGGGGCAAGTAGATGGATAGAAACAGATATTCATAGAAAATCAAGTGTTCTCATTTCTGTTTCAATCTGTCGAACTACTGCTGGCATTGAAGCAAAAGCTATATATGGAGAGGTAAGTATTTAAAAATAAATCTCAAGTATTTATATTTTCTAATTTTTCTTATTCTCCCTTAATATCAAAGATTACTTCTGACATTGCCATTGTAAAGTATAACTTTATCTTTAAAACATAGATGTGTACATTGTGGATGCAAATTAATATGTTGACAAGGGAGAAGAAAGTGGTTCAGATTTTCATGAATATCCACAATTATAAGTACAGTACATATCATGAGATTGCCCAGAATAATAAGTCTGGAGTTTAGTTGTTAAGATTTTTGGAAATGTGATGGGAACAGATGAGGAACAGTTGGTCTAAGAGGTGTAGAAATTGAAGTAGCTGGATAGAGATTGGGGAGAACATCCAAAAAATCATGGGAAAAGGACAAAGATGAAGACTAAAGTAGACAAAAAGTAGGAACTCATTTCATATCTGAACCAGTAAATTGACAAATCTGATGTAAGATTTTTTGATGATTTTTTGCAGATCCTTGTATATGCTGTACATTTTTTACATTATACCCACTGTCTTTTGCAGGTTGACCAACAGACACCATGGGTTGGTGCAGGAATTGGCCTTATTCTTGGTGTGTTGATTGTTGTTGGGGATGCAGTCCTTGCCAAGCAATCTATTCTTAGTGTAAGTTAACTGATTTTTAAAGGTTTTAAAACATTGGTATGTTATTGTTTGCACATAATTTGATTATCAGTGGATTTTGTATTATGAATTATTTCTAATCATAATGATACTTATGAACACTGCTTACTTTACAGCATCCAGTTCTTCAGTCAATCATCACAGTTATCTTCTCACTGTTTGGCCTAGGTTTAGGCTACTGTTATAGATTGTACATACAGAATCAGCGATCATCGTTATTAGAGCCACCTATTGATTTAGCAGGTATTTTTCTCAATATTTTTCGAAACTGATTTTTTCTGGGTTATTTGTGGTATGTTGATATCCATCAAAGATCAGCCTGGAGACCTGTATTGTTTATCAGAATAGTGAAGGAAGCTGCTGAGGAGTGTAGAAAGCGATGCCACAGGAAGCTGCTTTATGCAGCTGTCTGGTAAAGTAGAAAGAGGAAGAGACGACTGTATTTCCATCTGCAGTAGAAATGTGGAATGTACAAAGAAAATTGAGGATATTCTGAAGAGGTGTGACTCAGTTGCATCATGTTGATCGTAGTGTAATTAAGGTCACTGAGAGATATGTCAGAGGATGGGAAATAAACTGATGTGGTAAGAGACTAAAATGCTGTGGGCATACAATGAAAAGAGAAGAGGAGCAGAGATATCAGGAAAGCTCTCTCCTATTGGCAGCTCTGCTTATGCTTTTTGGGCAGTTAAAATCCCTCATTCCATTTATTTTTAAATTCTGAGGACCCCGTATATCTGTAGTTTCATACCTAGTATCACAGTTATTTTTCTTACTATATTTTTCATTGCTTCCTTATGGTTATCCTGAGTGTGGTTTTACTGATATTGATTTTTGTTTCTCCCATCTTCGTACATAAACTGACAGATGATGAAGAATTTTGTGGTAATCTTTCAGGAACGCATAATTCAAGTTCTACTGATATGCATGCCACAGTCTTCACTGTAAATCATGCTTTTTGACATACTGTACTGTACTGTCTACCATGACATGTTCAATGAGTTATTCAATTGCCCTTGCTTTCATATGAAGCCAAAGTGATCAGTGCAAATGTTAGTATTTTCTCACAGCCTTTCATCCACCACACTCTACACATCCATTATGTGTTGGAACAGTCATATTCCTGCATACTTTTCATGCTAATGCACAGTTTTTTTATATATGTATTGTGATACGTTTTTCTCACTCATTTAAGGGGACCGCCGACACCATAAGGCCCCATTATAAAGTAAATTTCTACCTTATGATTGAAGGGATTTGCATCAAATTTTTACCACTTATTCTACAACTATTAATGAAAATTCTCCCATGGGGAAATTTAGAAATTTGAACTCTTAAGTTCATTTGTTTCGCAGTTGAAAAAAATATTGTCACTTTTCAAAATTAATATGTAAAATTAAAAGTTGCACAGAAAAGCGATTTTCCCAAAGACAAAATAAAGATATATACAGTAGTTATACTACACTATGTAAAAGTTTTATTGAATTTGGTTCTGTCTTCTTGGAGAAATAAGCATTTAGTTTTGAAAAAAGTAAGTTTTGAGAAAACAGCAAAAGAAAAAAATATTTGGACTTTCAAAAATCCTGAGAGAATCTGGACATCTTGAGCAAGTTATCCCTATATCATTATAACCCATTTTCTCTGAAACGTCCCGTAGAGAGAATGAGCTAGTTTAGTGGGTGACAGTTATTTTTGAATAAATTTTTTTCACAGTTGATTTACATGCTTTTTTTTTTTTTTTACAATCTGTCATTCACAGTGCTGTACAAGCGATGAACAAAATTGTCCATGGACCAATCTAAACATTTTTTTAGCAGTAACGTTTCAAGATATGTTTATTTACATATAAAACAGTCCAAAACAGTGAATAACTCAAACTTGATCCTATCCAGGATATCATTCTTAGACTCTTTAACATTTTTTACAATTTTTTGTTCATAGTGCCATACAAGCAATGAATTAAATTGTCCATGAACCAATCTAAACATTTTTTTTAGCAATAACGTTTCTAGATATGTTTATTTATGTATAAAACAGTGCAAAACATTGTATAACTTACTTGATCCTATTCTGAATTATTCATACAGATGTTTTTTACAAGTCTTTTTTTACAATTTGTGGTTCACAGTGTCATACAAGTGATCAACAAAATTGTCAATAAATGAGTCTAAGAATTTTCTTTTAGCATTATCACTTAAGACACAAAACAGTTGAAAACTGATAACTAAAATTTGATAATTCCTCGAAACTCAACAGTTGGCGTGTCCCTTAATACTGTCTTCTTGTTCCATGTCAGGATTTTTATCCTGATATCAGTAGTAGTATTTTAAAGATTTGGCATGATGTTGGCATTCAGAAGAACCAAATAAAATGAGAGATCACATTCCTTGTAGGTAGGAGAGAGCTATTTGCAGATTAAGGATAGGACACGTGCACTTGACACCCAGTTTTTTTTAGTAACTATTGATGCCCAGCCATTTTGTGAAGATTGCTTGGTTCCCCAAGCTATAAACCTTTTGCTGCAAATGTTCTATAGTGAAAATCAAGTTGAGGATTCCAAGGATGCCTGCTCCCTGATTCTAGGAAGGGAGGTGATGTTCAATACTAATGGTGTTTTTTAATTCATTTTAGAAGCAGGTTGTACATAAAATCGAAGTAATTTATATAGTATTTATTTTGACATTTATTCATACAATATAGTGGTCCTGTGTAATGCTCAACTTCTGCAAAGTTGTGACAATGCTAATTGTTATATGACTGTTTCCTGTTTTTGAGTATACTGTACTATAGTTTTTAACTCATAAGTATTTTTTCTTTTTTAATATTTATATAATTTTGACTGATTAGGTGATGTTCATTATCAGTGACCTTTGTTATTTTGATGCTAGAAAAATTACTGTAAGTCAGTTATCAAAGTTTTCATGCATTCTTGTCAGCTCATCTTTGACTGGTTCCACAGCTTCTTGTAGCTAATCATTTGCTATTCCAATGGTTCAGTAACTTTTCCACGTTTAAACTATCTTACACTATCACAGGGCTATCCAAACTTCTTGAGAAATTACATTATTGATCTTTTTGTAATGTATCTAAAGTTCATTATTTGGTATGAATCTTACCTACTGTTACAGGTACAATTGGCATTTAAAAAAATCAAAATACAATTGGCTAACCCTCTAGGACTGTCTTGTAATTACCTGTTCCCACCAGATGGTGCTGGAATGTTTACGTTCAGGTCAGATTTCTTCATGCTGTGCTCATATACAAATGTGAATTGGCATTAGTAATATTTGATGATTTCTGACTAACTTTATCCTGTATGGTATTGTGCTTGTTTTCTGTTTTTACATTATGTCATCTACAACAAGCAGAGATGAAAGCATTAGGCTGTATAGGGAGAGTTTTTGGAAACCTAATGTTCAGTTATGCAAGATGACCTCATAGCCTATGTTAGCCTAACTGTTGAGGCATGAGATTGCTTTTGTTGATGTGTAGAGTATGAGTGTTTTGATGAGAGGAAGAAAATTTTTTGGAGTAATGGAAGGTACTAGAGGCCGATAGTTTATGTAGACAATTAGTTAGGGCATACCAGAAGCCTATGCAGTCTTTTTCTTTTGTCTTGTGGTGTTGCTCCTCCTCCTCCATAGCCTACCTGATAGCCTAGGTTAATTCCTCTCTTTCTCTCTCCTTCACACTGAGGGACCTGGGCAACCCGAACGAATTGTAAGGTCTGTAAGGTCTGTAAGGTTCTGCTCTGCCTTCTTATGCTCCCTATGTGGTTCAGGAGAGAAATAATAAGTAATTGATGTATTTTCTTTATTAATTAGATTTTTTACCAAATATAATTAGGGCCAAGATCATCCCTCCCCGTGTTTGATATTTTTCGGTTCCCCATGAGAGAGAAGGTGTCGGGGCCTTGGCATCTGTCTGTAGCCCACCCTCTGGACTGTCCTGCGACAGTTGGTTTTCTCCTGTGACAGGGAACCAAGGCGTGTCTCGGACCAAGGTCCATGCACTTTGACACACCTCCCTCAACCATTTTCCAGTTCGGGTTTGGCGCCAAATTACCAAGCAACTCCAGAAGAGTTTAGTGGTTTGGCACTCGAGTTCACTGGCTCCAGTGTTGCCAACTGTGTCAACCTGAAATCCACTAAACATAGCAGTTTTTTCCACTAAGTTAGCAGCACTGGCTGGCTCATGTAATATCCCTTTTGGAGAGAATGATTGTGATGTATGTGAACTGGTGGAGTTAGGGATTCAGACAT
This sequence comes from Macrobrachium rosenbergii, assembly GCF_040412425.1. Classification (NCBI taxonomy): domain Eukaryota; kingdom Metazoa; phylum Arthropoda; class Malacostraca; order Decapoda; family Palaemonidae; genus Macrobrachium; species Macrobrachium rosenbergii. The sequence continues at coordinate 55,933,192 of NC_089753.1, forward strand.
TATGTTTGCCTCAGTAGTTCTGAACTGCACATCTGTTGTTCTGTTATCTTTTGCCCCCCCTGGTATCATCCCCAACCGGACGGTAATCCCCCCCTTGCTCAGTTTTCCCCTGTATCATCTCGTATAGGTCACCTTGTGACAATTATTCCTTTTAGTGAAAGTGGCTCTTTCTCTTCTCCTGCCTGGTTAACTAGAGTGAGTTAGCCTGGTGATAGCACAACTCTCTCTTCTCAGTAAACGCCTCGTAAGTGTTGTGCAGACTACCAGTGTTGTCATGGTTGCGTGATGACGTCATGCAAGAAACCTCTACCTTTCCCTTCTGTGCAGACAATGCTACTGTTGCCAAGGTCATGTGGTGACATCATGCAAGAGGCCTTCAGCTTCCCCATCCATGCAGATGGCACTGACTGTCATCAGGGTTACGTGGTGACATCATACAAGACTCCTTTCCCTTCTCCACCTAAATACCCGTTCCTCCATCTGGTATTTTCTCCGTGATGTCATTACTGATGTTCTGGTGCATTTCATCTTTTCAACCCAGTCCTCCGTTTGGACTTTAGGAGTTTCAACGGTGTTTGGTTGATTCTCCTTTAGTATTTAAGTGGTGCATAGCTCGCTGTGTTCTGTATTCTCTTCCTTTTGCCATATATGAATCTGTTAACCAGGGCTCTTTGTTTACTTCTACCTCAGCTCTTTTAAAATGAGTAAGAAGTTAACTCTGATTATGGTAAGGTACGTAAGTAGAGCCTATGGGAAATGGATGAACAGTCGAAAGAGGAAGCTAGGTAACTGTTTAGTGCTTAATAGCTCTGCTCCTAACATGAGCTGTGTGTTGTACTCACAACTGTGTTTGTAGAGTGAACTCTTAGGAACCAACCAAACTAGGCGATGTGCTGGCATGTTGCTGGCTTAATCTATTCTACAGAGGCAATCTTTTAAGTGTTCCCTTTATGTTGGTTCTCAGATGCTCCTGCGTCTTTTCCAGTATTGAAGCTGCTTAGAGCTGGGTTAGGGCTTGCATACGATATACATTTTTTCACCTTCCTCTGTTCAACTTGCAAGTTTCAAGTTCTTGGACCAAGGAAGTGAAGTCTGTTCTGTAGGCAAGGTAATTTGGCCAAATTGTGAGGCAAAAGTACATTTGATTTTGGTATTTTGTTCTAGCACTACAGCACGATTACTGAAAGTGTAATACATATACTGGATGTGGTTATAGCATTATATGTATTATATATATGTATATATATATACATTATGTATATATATATATATATATATATATATATATATATTATATATATATATATATATATATATATATATATATATATATATATATATATATATATATATATATATATATATACAGTTTGTATTTATAAACATATATGTATGCTTAAAAATCACAGTAGACACACGTGACTTCAGTGTATAAGCGAATCCCACAGGAAAATAACAGACAGAAGTTCAATACCAAGCGCTTTCACATTTATTAACGCATCGTTTGAGCACAAATAAGACAGATAAAAAGAAGGTTACAAAGTAAACAAAAAGAACAAGAATACTAGACAGTCATTTGTCTAAGGGTAATAAACAGAAAGATAATCCAGGATAATCCGGGATCGAGCTGTCACAAACTGGAACCATAGACCAAACAACAAAAGATATGAAAGTTTAGGCTTACAACATCCAAAAACATGTATAACCTTGCATACCAGATGGTTAATTGCCAGGGGGTAAAAACAAAAGGTTAATCCATGGCAAATCTGGGATCACACAGTCATAAATTAAATCCATACATATACTTAACCATAAGAGAAACGGAATCTTACCCATTCAAATTGCAGAAACATGTATAAAAATGAATATTAATTTTGCATATATTTATCAACAACTTTTTTAATTATGAAGGCATCAAGTTTAAACAAACCAAGACTTAGATTTAGAACACTTTCATTATTTGACTTGATGAAACAAGATTCAATGATATTCCTTTTAGCTGTGTCATTGCATGGGACTAAAGATCTTGCTTTACTCCAGTTAATAGGATAAATCTTTAAATCGAATAATTTCAATATTTGGCCAGTTCTCACAGAATATTGGTGTTGTTTGATTTGTTGTGAAAGTGATTTTCCAGTTTGTCCATAATATATTTTATCACACTTTTTACAAACATCTTTAGAATTTTTTTATTACCAAACTCTTAAGATTAAAATTACTGAAAACAACATTTATGTTGAAAAGCTTTAAAATTCTAGGAATTTGTAAAAACCTTGCATCATACAGTAATTTGAGAATATGCTTGCTGAATTCAAGTTTGTTATTAGTTAAATAAAATGTTTTCCTGGCTCTTTTCCATGCTACATCTATAAGGGTCCTTGGGTATTTAAGTTTCAAAGCAATATCATAAATAGTTTTGATCTCAGCATCAATGAACTGCGGGCTACAAACATATAAAACCCTTAAGAACATTCCAGAAAAGACAGAGAATTTAACATTTTGATGGTGATTGGAATAATAATGAACAAAAGAGGCAATGTTAGTTGATTTTCGAAAGACTGAAAAGGTGAATTTTCTATCATGTCTATGGACAGTTATATCAAGAAAATTCAAATTACAGTTTCTTTCTTCCTCTACGGTAAATTTTATAGAAGGGACTAAATTTTTTAGCTGAATGAGAAATTCCTGGAGATTTTCGTGAACTGGCCAGATACAGAAAATGTCATCCACATACCTAAACCATATAACTTTTCGGGGCAAAACTCGTGGTAAGAATTTTGTCTCAAAAAATTCCATGTAAATATTGCTAAGGACAGGAGATAAGGGATTACCCATAGCCATACCAAACTTTTGTACAAAAAATTCCCCATTGAAACAAAATTTTCTATCTTTGATACATAACCTTATATACATAACCTTATAGGATTTATGAGGTTTGGTACAGTTAAAGGAATATCATAACTTTTTAATTCTTCCTCTAAAAATTCCAGTAAATCATCTACAGGCACTTTTGTAAATAAAGAGACATCATCAAAACTAACCATAGTAAAATTAAGTTTCAAATTGAAACTATTCAATTTGTCTATAAAGTCGACATTATTTTTTATATTCGTATTAGAAATGTTTCCTACCAAAGGTGTAAGAATTTTCACAAGTCATTTAGATAAATTATACGAAACTGAGCCTACTGAACTAATGATTGGTCTAATAGAGTTATTGATTTTGTGTGTTTTGACTAAACTGTAGAGATATGGTTGGGAGGAGCTTTGATGTATGAGTTGTACTTTTCTCTCTCTCTCTCTCTCTCTCTCTCTCTCTCTCTCTCTCTCTCTCTCTCTCTCTCTGAGATGAGAGAGATTTTTTTTGCATAGATAAACATGACGTTACTGCGTTATTAATTTTATTTCATATTTACCTTGCATTTTTTGCATTAGTATAGTTAATAAATTATAAGAAATTTTAAACAAGTACATATCATACCCCCATCTTTTTGTGAGAGGCTTGAAGAGAGGAGGGGGCAGTAGCTGTCAATTAACTTGACATATGACAAGGGGAGCGTTGCCCACAGTGTGTCAAAGGATTTCTACATACTGAAATTCTTCTCTCTCTCTCTCTCTCTCTCTCTCTCTCTCTCTTTTTTCTTTTTTTTTTCCTTAATAAATCATGAATTTCCATCTTTTGATATCTAACCTAAGAATAACTCTCTCTCTCTCTCTCTCTCTCTCTCTCTCTCTCTCTCTCTCTCTCTCTCTCTCTCTCTCTCTCTCATGTTATACTCTGTCTCTCTGTAATAATTCATAAATAATTCAACTCTTGATAATTTAAGTAAGGACAAACTTCATCTCTCTCTCTCTCTCTCTCTCTCTCTCTCTCTCTCTCTCTCTCTCTGTTGATTGGTTGATTGAATTTTACCTTACTACCCCAAACATTACGTACATGTTTTCTTTATTTTAATGAACTGTACCTTCGTTATGACTGACATGGCAATGGAATAGTGGCTGTCTTATGTCCAGTTAGAACTCTTAAAGGGTTTACCTGGACAGACATAATCTGTAAGAGGAGAAGTTAAGAATTTATCTGTGGTGTTAGAAGGCCAAACACTCCTGTGCCCAAGGTTAAGGCACACAAAATTGATTCCTGAGCTTTTACCAATCCTCATGGCTTCCGTACTGTAAACATGTCTTTATTTCCATTAAAATTTTTTTGTAGAGAAGGTTGTCTTGTAGCTCAGGGGAGATATATACTGGTTTTGCCTCATTATTTGCGAATGTTCAATTTTAGCATGAGGTGTAAAGCCTTTAGTCCATCGTTGCTGCAGGGACACTTTCTCCTGAACCAAATATGATAGTGACCTTGCTTTTTATCATATTGTTAGTTTTTAGGAATCCTGCTATTGAATTTTGAGAGCATGAAGGTACACACTGGTGTATAGGAACATACCTTCATATATGAAGGTGGTAGATATCTTCAGTTCTGGGCTGTCAGTTATGGGCTTTCGACTCAGCCACAGGAGTCACCAGTACTCGACAAGATATTCCATTTTTTCCCTGTAAGGATGCAACGTCTGGCAACAGTTCTTGCCAGTAAGGATCGCACATCAGGCAGGAATGTTGAGAAGCTTTTTTTCTCTCCATTTAAAAAGCTTTTAGTTCTCTTGGCTGAGCACTATTTCCTTGGCTGCACCAACCCACCATCTTCATTCAGTGTGGTAGTCAGCCAACTTTAACAGTAGTTAAGGTTCATTCCAAATACTGTAATGATAATTTTCATGATAAAATTATTTATTTGGAAACTTACCTACTGTTAAAGTGGAAACCAACCCAGCCTCCTCACATCTTAGTGGGTGGTCATGAAGAAATCTGACCTGAACGTAAACATTCAAACACCATCTGGTAGGAACAGGTGATTACAAGACAGTCCTAGTGGGTTAGCCAATTGTATTTTGATTTTTTAAAATGCTGATTGCACCTAATGGTGCAAAGTTAAAGCTAACTTTAACAGTAGGTACTTATCCAAATAGTTAATTTTATAATGAAAATTATCATATTCTCTTTATTCAGTAGCTATCTTTCTCTACTGCATATATCTTAATTCTAATATGTTATGTTTTACCCCTCAGCATCTTCTCTGTCATTCTTCATCAACTTGTAACCATACATTCAGTGACAGAACTTCACCTTCCTTGGATGATGCATAAAATCTTAATTTTTTCTCCATTTGCAATACTCATGACAAAAAGGTCCATGCTGCAATGCACACTGATGACTCAAAATCCCACAGTGGTTTGGTATTTTCTGCAATATATCAGAATAGATAAATATAATTCTCATTACCCATTATACCCCATATTTTCATAATAGAATTATTGATAGTTTTATATTAAAAAATATTAAAATAGCACCATAATTCGTGAAGTGCTGTAAATGCTCGTAAAAATTATTACCAGAAAAGTCCCTCATCCAGCAAATCAAGCACTCTTTCCATAAATCAGATAAATGTTGAACTGTTAAGGATCTTCTGCTTTTTTAGGCATTGCAGGCTGTGATTTCTAGAAAACAGTCAACTATACAGCATTATGACTTGATCAAATATAAGAATTCCTGTATATGATCTTATGATATCAGTAATGTTCAACTGTGCTGGATCTGTTGGTCTTTTAGGCATTGCAGGATATGATGCCAAGAAATCAGTACACACCCATTATGACTAGACCAAATTTGAGAATTCCTATACATGATCTTGTGATATCATTGAAGTGCATTGTGAAAGGTAAAGACTGGATTTGTTAAGTGATAAAGCTGATAGTCACAAATTAAAGCAGATTAAACAACTCAGGATTATGGCAGTAATCTATACCAAAAGAAAGACTTTTAGAAGCAGTAGTATCCTGTATGAGCATCTGGCATTCCTTTATAATGCAAAGCAGTTACCAAATGACTACAATCCTCACCTTGTTTCTTCATGCGGAGAAGGCTGTACAACATTAACAGTAAATGCACATTTTACGTGATTCCCCAAATTTCATTTGAGAGTGAATGACAATTATTGGATAAAAATCCCTTAAATATCAAAGTCTTGAACATCTTTAGTCTGTACAACTTTAAGGTTTTTATAATTAAGCAGTAATTGTATTAGATAAGGCTAGCTTTATAAGAGTTAAAATACCTCATCCACTTTGCAATCTCTTTTTTCTGCTCCCCCTACTTCTTGGCCTCATTGTTCATTTTCCTGGTTAATCTCTTCTTCTCTCCCTGTCCTGTGCCTTTGGCTGAAGGGTATTTTGTGTTAAATTACTTTTTTGAACTTTATTCTACTACTGTATCATGTTTTCCCAGATGTGACAACACACACACACACACTGCTGTTGCCTTTTGGATGCTTTGTTTTAGCAATTTTCACCCTTTGGCTTTTTTAGTCTATACTTGCTGACACCTTTCTGTATACTGTACTCCTTTTTGACCTCATGTGTCTGCTCCATGTTTACTGTATATGTATTCTTTCAGTTGTTTCTTTATTGTTTTTCTTGCTCTCACTATCAACTCGGCTTGCAGCCGTGTATGGTATGTTGTACATTCTTACTCTTGTGTGACAGTGCACTCCTTTTCCTTGACGTCAGCTGTATATCTCATTATAACAAAATTAGTGTGGTTTAGCCTCTCCTCTCAGATATTGTTATCATTGGGTTAGACTTTCTAAATGTTATTTTGATATAAGTAATGTACCAAGTAATTACATAGCTACAGTTTCTAACTAGCGCGGCAGCTTAGATTCAGAAGTCGCAGTAGTACTTCAATTCTTTAGTGTAGTGACCAGTCCCGCCCATTAACGGGAATACTAGGTACGACTTACCAGACAACCTCATTCTGTTTTTGCTGTGCTTGATGTAAGCATCAAGTACTTGCAGCAGCATTGTTCATTATTTTCCAGTTGTATAGCTGGATTTCAGTGAAGTATTACCGCTTATGTCGAGTAGCCTTCAAGCTGAAAGCTTTCAGGATTTTTTTTTTTTTTTTTTTTTTTATTTATAGGTTGATTCAAGTTCATCAGTTTATTTGCTGCTGTAGTGAATTTGCAATCAAGATTAAACAACATCTTATCACACTTTCCATTGCAGAACTGAAAAAGTGTAAGGGCAGGAATGTAGTTGGAGAGACATTGTACTTAATGTTTTGGATGCAGTGAGCTTTAAGAAGAGAAGACGTTCTTGACAGCCGAGAACTGTGCTCCAGTACTTGCTTAGGCAGTACATATATTAGAATCGGAATGATACCGAGGAGATTAGCATGGCCCCTGCACAAAGATGACGCACAAATCATTTTTTAGTGCCAGCCTGGCTTCTAGCTCACCTGGTGCCAGCTTGTGCTCTGAGTGCCCAGGAGTGCCCGCCCACCAGCTCTAGAGCTACTAGCTCACCTGGCACCAACTACAGCCCGGGCGCCTGCTCTTGTTTGCCTGGCGCCAACTCTCCCTGCATTCCTCTTTTTTCTTACTACTATCCCTCCTGCCTTTTTCCACTTGCTCTCACGCCTAACTCCCTTGCTTCCATCCTGTGCCATTGCTAGTTTTGAGTCTGGGTTAACGGGAATTAACCTAGATCCTTTCCCAAATGTGACAGTGAAGTGTTGTGCTAGTGGAGGAGGTGGCTGACCGGCCCGTCTACACTCCTAGACGGAAGGGCCCTGTCAGACCCCTAAACCTGGGAGGAGGCAAACTGGAAGTCCAAGGGAGGTTGGCGGGGTTTGCCCACAGGTAGTCGCCCCCTCGGTTGAGCCTGTTGCACGTTCCCAGTTACTGACAGACACCCACTGGAAAGGAGTCTCACTGGATTTTGGTGGAGGAGGTGGCTATCTGGCCTGTCGAATCTCATAGGCCTGAAGTCGTTGTCAGACTCCCCCAAAACCTGGGAGAAGGCCTACTGGCAGTCCGAGGGGTTTGCCCCCTGGGTAGTTGCCCCCTGAGTCGAACCTTTAGTACATTCCCAGGTATTGGTAGACAGCCACTGGAAAGGCATCTTGATGGATGTGCATCAGTTATCCTCTAGTGCTTTGGATTCCAGTCTGGACAAGAGGCACCGGTGCTGCTGTCCTGATGAGCCTTGGCCTTTGAAGAGGTGCGTAGCAGTTGCACTCCCAAGCGCCCAATGGCTCCCAAGCAGCCAGCGGCTCATCACCAGGCGCCAACTCTTCAGTAGAAGGCTCCCAGTGTCCCAGAGTCCTGTCCTTTGCAGACAAGGACTTTAGTGTTCTGAGCCTATGAGCTTGTTGAAGAAAGCTCCCTCCTCTGGCTCTTTTGTCATCCTCCAAGAAGTCTCTCAAGGAGTTGGGAGCTTGGCATTTGTTAAAAAGGGAGCAAGACAAATGTCTTTGGACTTTCCTACCTCTGGTACTTTGATGGAACTAGACCTCCTTGTCGAAGATTTTGTCAAGAATTTTGCAGTACTTTAAAAGTTTTTTCTTGACTGGCACAGAAGCATGGGCTAAGAAGATAGAGGACTCCCAAATGTTTACTGGGAGACATCGCCACGGTTTGGCTCTTAGTCCTGTCATTGGCGGACAGGGACAGTTGAGATGGTTTTTAGAGATTTCTGCTCTTTTCTTTGGGATCTCAAGAAGAGAAAAAAAGTATACCTTAGTTTTACCAGACCACTGAGCTGATTAACAGCTCTCCTAGGGCTGGCCCGAAGGATTAGACTTATTTTACGTGGCTAAGAACCAACCGGTTACTTAGCAACGGGACCTACAGCTTATTGTGGAATCCGAACCACATTATAGCAAGAAATGAATTTCTATCACCAGAAATAAATTCCTCTAACTCTTCATCAGCCGGCTGGAGACTCAAGCTCGGGCCTACCGAGTGCTAGGCCACAGCTCTACCGACTCACCCAACGAAGAGCTTTCTCAAGAGAGCTCTGGTGCTCCTTTACTACTATGAGAGCCACACAGTCGCATCAGCCCTACATCACCTACAGACTTACATCCCCTCTTCCTCAGAACACAGCCTCTGTCGCAAGAGTTAGCTTTTTGGATGTCAGTCTCAACTCTCAGAATTTTCGGGCTTTCCGTCTGCCAAGTGAATCACAGCTACTTTCAGATGACCTGTTAATTTCTAGCCCCTTTTTCTTCTTACTCGGAACATTAGTGGATGAGTCTATGGGGGACTCTGTCGTCCACCAAGACGTTAGTCAACGACACAGACACCGTAATGTTTTTTTGGTTCTTCACGGCTGTGGGAGACACACGAAGATGACAGTTGCAGTTCTCCGCTTCCTGTCAACAGGTAAGGAGGCTAGCTTCATCACAGCTTTCCAGTAGTTTCGCTGTGGTTCCCTCTGTCACTTCCTCGGTCCGTCTTCCTTTGGAATGGCGATACCCTCTCTCCTGAGCGTTCTTTGTTGAAAGATTTTACTTGAGCTCCAAGCAAGAAGAGAAACTTCCATGAACCCTCTCAGACTTTCTAGCAGTGCTCATTCCTGAATGCCTGGAATTAACTTTCAAGCTCATGGCACCAACTTCCTGGTGCCTGGCGCCCATTCCTGAACGCCCGACACCTGTTCCAGAGTGCTCAGCACTATCTAGCCAATACTGGATCATGCCGCTGAACGTTTAGTGCCCCACTCACGTCTACTTGCTTCTGTTTAGAGGATTGTGTCTGATGGCAAAAGAATTCGTCACACCTGGTTTTGGACAAGGACACTGCTGTCCCATGCCCAGGCTTTTGTGTCTCTTACGGACTTTTCAAGCATTTTATGAACGTGCCAGATATTAGTTTCCACCATGCACAGTTCCACATATGCTTTCAGTCTGTACGAGGTGTCATCAAGTCCACACAAGGCGTTAGCGAGTCCAGTAAGAAGTCGAGCCCACGCAGATGTCCACATGTCTGCGTTGCTGTCAAGAGTCAGCAGGGTCAGCAACTGATCTGCACAGTTGTCTGTGAGTCTGCACAATGATCTGCAAGTTCGCTCGGTTGCTTGCTAGTCCACAGGGTTGTCAGCGAGCCTGCATGGCCCACAGCTCCCTTTTTCTCTTCGAATAGAGAATGAAGTTCAAGACTGAGACAAACCAGGCAGGCCAGTTGTCCATTCTCCAGGGCAATTGGATGGAGACCTTGGATATGCTGGATACTTTCTTCCATGTCCATGTCCAAACTTCAGAAAGTATCTCAGATCGGTCTTACAAGACAGGATCTTCCAGTTCAGGGATCTAGGTTTCGGCCTCTACTGCACAAGCCTTCTCTCGAGTCCTCGCCCCGCTTACATTTGACTTCATTTTCTGGCCATGAACATCAGTTTTTCTTGGACAACTGACTTCTTCAATTCCTTTCAAAGGAAAAATGCTCAAAGGTTTTGTACACAATACCGTGGGAAACACAGCCGGAAACTGTCATCTTTTTTTTTCCAAAACCCCCAGATTTAAGTCAGACCTGCAGTGGTGGCTGTCCGAACTAACTTTTGGAAGGCAAGGTCTTTCATCCTCTGAGACTAGACTTAGACTTCTTCTCAATACCTTGATCTAGGTGGGGAGCCCACTGGGGAACCAGGAAGCTTCCAGGACGTGTCCCCGGAAGAACACAGCCTTCACATCTGCCAGAGAGCTAAAAGCAATTCGCTTAGGACTTCAGTGCTTCTCAACCCTAGTTCACTGCTAGACTGCGGTAATCCATTTTCTCTCCATCAAAAAGCAAGAAAATTTCTACTGTGGTCAATCAAAATCGAGTTCTCTAGTCTCTCAATTTATTCAGGCCAACTAATACCGTAAGTTGTGGCGGATGAACTGAGCCGTCAGAAGCTTGTGCCTTCCACCAAGTGGACCTTGAATCCCCCGGTCTGTCAAGATCTGTGGAATCCTTGGGGCAGGCCAACTTTGGACCTGTTTGCCACCTTAAGGAATCTTCGTCTTCCTCTCTTTTGTTCTCCAGCCCTAGACCCTCTAGCATGGGCAGCAGACTCCATGCTGCATGTTTAGTCCAATTTGGACCCCTACGTCTTTCTGCCCTTCAGCATAGTCAAGGAAGTGCTGAACAAGTTTCAGGCTCATCACAACATTACAATGACCCTCATAGCCCTGTTCTGACCCATGAAATAATGATTTCCGAACCTGCCACGGATGTTGGTGGACTCTCTTAGACTCCTTCCCCAATCCGTGTCTGCTCAGTCAATTTCTTTACAAGAGATACCACTAAGGGTGGCTCTTTTTGTCCGGACAGTCTGAGGCCTGTCCGGAAGCTTGTCAGAATGAAGGGGTTTTTTCTAGACGTACTATAGGGACTATTGCAATGCAGACATCAATCTTCTATCTCTGTGTACAAGAATAAATGAGCGATTTTCCGTAGCTGGTGTCTCAGACTCTACGTCTCTCCTTTTAGACATCTGTGACCTGAACTGCAGATTGCCTCCTTTATCTGAGGAGATCTAGAAATGCTTGTATTCCTCCATTAATGGGTGTTGAGCTACATTCAACTCAGTTTTTTAAGCAACTTCATCAAGTCCTTTGACTAGTCCAAGCAAGGAAGGAAATCCAATCTCCTGGTACCTGGATGTAGTGTTGAAGTGACTGCCAGGTCCTTCTTTTGATTTACTACTCTCCTCTTCTTGAAAAAGACCTTACCCTGAAGGCTATCTTCCTGGTGACCTTGGCTTATGCTAAAATGATTTAGTGAGACCCAAGCCATCGTTCTAGAGTAGGTCTTTTTCGCAAGGAGACATGGTTTGCTCGTATACCCCTTGGATTTTAGCCAAGAACAAGGACCTATCCAAGACCTGGATCCATTCTTTCTCCCTTAAGAACTTAATGAACATCCTTGGCTCTGAGGAATAATAGAGTGTCTGCTGTCCAGTTGGAGTTTTCAGGTATTACCTGAGCAGGACTGGAAGAGCAGAGGTCCATCCATTACCTACAGTGTCCTAGCAAGGACCCATTTCGACCTCTGACTATGAATGCATTGTCCTTCATTCTAAATGGACTTTATTTCTGAGACCTTTCTCAGATTCAGGAGAGCATTTTGCCTACTTTAGGTGAAAGCTAAGGATGCCAGAGCACCTTCTACCTCATTAGCTTGCAGGCACAGTATGCCCCTTACTTCCATTATGCAATCGACGTACTTGAAGTGTAATCGATCTTTGCTTCTCACTGTTTTTAATGAAAGTTAAAACAGTGTTAAAATTTTGCAGTACTTTGCGACCACATTTAGTAACTGGCTTGGTATCGCGGGAGGAAGGATAGAATTTTCTCCTCCTATCTCTTCTCCTTGTAGTAAGGTGTTGAGTTTTGGGGAGCCAGGGGGTACAACGTACCTGGAGCACCCATCACTCTCAGTGGATGGGTTGTGTTTTTATTTCAGTGTAAGTGACAGTATTGTCTGGTTGTTTTTTATATTGGTACTGCGCCCAGGGCAAGGGCACTTATTGATTTTTTGTTAGCCATCGAAATACTCCTTTGCTGCAAAGCTCCCACTTAAGTAGAGGAGCTCCATGGCTATACCGCCACACCACTACAGGTTAAGATGAGCACCAACTAGAGGCAGTATTCTCCTACAGTAGCTCTCTTAACCGATGAGGAAATAAGCATTGTTTTCAGTGCTAGCAACTTTTCTATTTCAAATAGATTACATGACTTAATGTTTTGGAATAGAATAATAATTACTTGGTAAGTTACTCATATAAAAATGGTATTTTTATAATAAAATAGTTTTATATATACTTAAAAAGTAATTACAAAATCAGAGCCCACCCTCCTCCCCTCTGATGGACATAAGGCACAAACAGAATGAGGTTGTATGCTAAGTTGTTCCTAGTATTCCCGTTAGTGGGTGGGACTGGTCACCTACACTAAACAATCGAAGTGTTTTGAATTTAAGCTGCCGTGCTAGTTAGAAACTATAGCTATGTAATTTCTTGTAAGTACAGTATAGTGTATATAAAACTATTTTATTATGAAAATGTCATATTCAGTATTTTTAATGTCACTGGCAGAATTCCTGTACTGCTTCTCCATCATACTCTCCCTCAGACCAACTTAGTGTTCTAACGGCTCACTCAGGTTTCCTCTTAAGCCCTGTCCACACTATCGAGCATGCTCGACAGGCAAACAGTGCTACCAGATCAAAATAGGTAGTGAGAATGAGGGTTGATGATGTCAGAAGCAGGAAAACCACAGGCAGGGATCTGGCAACAAACAGTGCTACCAGATGTAGTTTAGTTCACAATATCTACTTCTTCACTGGGCAAAGATCTTTACCAGTCGAAACAGTTTCTGGTGTTTCCTTCAAGCTCGCTCACAGCCAGTTGCCCGCTTGTTTGCCCGAAGTTTCCTTACTTCTGACGTCACCTTCGTGCCTGCCACTCGCCCTCCTTGCTTATGTATTGGAACGGGATCTGGTATCACTGTTTGCCCGTCGAGCATGCTCGATAGTGTGGACAGGGCTTTAATAGTATACAGTACCTTCTGACTTGGGCTCGTCTGTCATTATGTTTATTGAACCTATGAAAAATTCTTGTTTTTCTTCTTTTGGTCTCTATGTTCATGGTTACATACTTTGTAAGGTGAGATGACAAACCCTTTTATTGTCCACCACTACATCAAGAATTATCGAAAGGAGTGAGAGATTTTGTATCTGTACAGCAAATAATCCTCTTATTGTACTTGAGACATGGTGCCTTTATAGGAGATTTTGCACTTCTGAATAAGGAAAATATTAATTATGTTGGGTATGACCTATCTCTGGCAAAGTCTCCATCTCACATGACCACTCTTTTAGTTGCCATGTGAATTGGTTGTGGCAGGAGGAGCAGCATGATCATTTGTAGTTCTCTCTAACTCCATGCTTTCGTCACCAAAGTCAGTGTAGTGATTTCTAATTTTTTTTGTTTTTTAGTCTAATGATAATGCAGTAGATTTTTTGTTGTAGCTAACATTATAAACAAAATGTTCATGTGCTATGGGTGCTCTGCTATATCTACAGATCCAGGGTCATTTTCATTTTTTCTTTAATTGGATATATCTTGTGCCTTTTTATCAGACAAATTTTAAAATTGTTCTTGATGCATGGAAGACAGAAATTAGGTGCATTAGGAGTGTCTCTGTTCGTAGACCTCCGGAGATTGAACTTTTAAGTCTACTCACTTTCAGAGGGGGTTGTCATAAGAAATCCAGTTGCTTTGGTAAGGCAAGTTTGCTATTACTCTTGCAGTGCTTCTTTTACTCACTGGCTTTGGCTACCTCAGACTTGTTCATCTTACCGTATGTGAGGTTATGGGAAGAGGACTATTATTTTTACATTATGGGAGAGATCCAGTATGAATTGCATATGGTGCTTTGACATATTTAAATAATGGAACATCTTGGAGCATACCAAGCTTGGCAGTAGTGCTAGGGTCATTGCATTGCTTTACAAGGGGACTGCTTCAAAGTGTGTAGTATCCAAATTTAAAACAGGCATGGTTTATGCTTTATATAGGTATAGCCTGTGAACTTTTTTAATTGTGTTAATTGTAGTTGCCTTCTCTGGAATGAAACCTTGGTAAGAGGTTTAGGGCTACAGTGTATCTCATTTCTACATGTGAGGTAGTTTATTGTCAAGTGATATTCTAGCTAGTACTATTGCAGACTTGCCAAGCTTGGGAACCAGTGGTAGGATATTGCAGATAATGGGGTTGTCTGTTATATATACTTTGGAGAGCTTTCACTATTTGAGATTATAACTGTACTCAGCACATCAGTGTTGCCTTATAAACAACTTAACAACTGTAGACCTGTCAGGCCTCAGAAAAATAGGGAGGGGGGAGTAAGATAATGCTAATATTTCTGGTACTTTATTCACAATCATTTACAGGTAGGTAGCTGATTCACATTCTCATATTTAGAACGATAGTAAAACTGCATTGGAGTGAACCCTTATTATGTAATCTCCATTCTTACCACTGTACTTTAGACAGTTTGCAGCCCACTTGCATCATGTCTGATGAATTCCTGCAATATCAAAAAGAAGGTAATGACCTTTTTCAACAGAAAGAAGCATTACATTTTTAACTTAAAATTTGTTCATACAATCATGCAATGTTCCCTGGCTCATTTATTTTGTCTAACAGACAGAACAAGGAAGTCTTACTACACATCACCCCCTATAGATCTTCAGGTATAGTCGTTATGTGTAGGACTCACTTTTTATGTGATTATTGGGTGCCACTCAGATGCCAGACTTTTTATGTGATTATTGGGTGGCACTCGGATGCAAAACTGGGCAGACTCTCAAATTCACTGACCAATGTAATGGTAGAACCAGATTTACCACTGTCACCATAGTGCTGTCTCCCCACTCAAACATCTTGACTGCCAACTGACATGGGTCTCTGGTCACATGCCACCTTGCTTGCACAGGTATGCCGCTGACATGGGTCTCTGGTCACATGCCACCTTGCTTGCACAGGCATGCTGCTGACATGGGTCTCTGGTCACATGCCACCTTGCTTGCACAGGTATGCCGCTGACATGGGTCTCTGGTCACATGCCACCTTGCTTGCACAGGTATGCTGCTGACATGGGTCTCTGGTCACATGCCACCTTGCTTGCACAGGTATGCCGCCATCACACCTCCTCTTCTTCTACCAAGTACTGGGGCTCATGCTTCATAGGCTTAATCTTGGTGATTTAGCCAGGCCAGATCACAGGATTCCAAACTGCAATACCATTATTCAAACATGCCAATGGTATCTCCTGGATTCTAGTGGGTACGGATGTGAAAGTATGTATCCTTGAGATTTAGGGATGTCAGGCAATCTCCTTTCTGGATAAATTGCCACACTGACTCCTCCTCCATTCTGAAGGGAGTCTACTATATAAACTTGTTCAACAGGTAGAGTTCAATGATGGGTATCCAACCTCTGATTTTCAGTACCACAGACAACTGTAAAAGCCTGGTGATCCATCTGTTATCTTCTTGATCTTCTGCTCTTGGTACAGGGTATCGATAGCTTGAAGCTCTGGCTACAAGTCACTTGTCTTCAGAAAAGGAAGTTGATAACCAACACTGATGACATCTCTTACCCATGGCTCTGCTCTAATCTCCTCCTAAGATCTCTAATATTTCTGGAGACAAACCTAACTAGTGGAAACTGTCAGTTGGGCAGTACCATTTTTGCTGTTCCTACCCAACCTCACCTGGGAATTTCAACTTAGCCTGTCTCCCTTTCATGGGTTGAAAAAATGACCATTGCCTCCTTGCTGGAGTCATCTTTTTGAGGTAGATTTGTAAGAACTGATATCCTCTGCTGTCCAGGGTGTGGATGAGACTCTCTTGGACATTTGAGTACATATACTCAAGAGTTGACTGGCATTTGAATATGACAGTTTTCCTATGATGTTAAAAATCACTGCCCTGGTCACTTCACATTAACTTTTTCAAAAGCTCCTGTATGTAGGTTTTTTGAAACATGAAAGGGTAAAGAAGATCCAACACTTGAACATTTTTCACATCTGACAGACAAGGGCTGGGAAGTTCCATAGTAGCTAATTCCCTCTTCTTCATCAGAATATTCCTAAGGAGGTATCTGTTAAGACATCTTGGCCCCTTTATTAACCTATGAACTAAATGCTCATAATATTTATTCCTGCCATTCTGACAGGACTAAAATCTGTTAATTGGGAGAAGGAGGGCAGACTGCTCGGCAATAGCTCCCGATGCCTGTGAGTGGTGATGAGTGGTCCTTGATCTTGTGAAACAGCCTCTGGTGAGCAGCCTTGGATCTTGTGAAACTATCAGTCACTGGTTCCGATTCTTACATCCACAGTTCCATATCAGTGACAATGTTTGAAACAGCAGTGGCCATGGGCAGATTGAAGATGTGGGTATTTTGGTTATCCTTCAAGATTCACTTCAGAGTTATGTATCTGAGGCTCCCATCTTGGGTTTCTCTAACCTAAGGATTTCACAAATCCAGTCTAATACTTCCAAAATAGAAGCCTTGTCCCATAAAATTAAATCCTGGTCCTCTGCCACTTGTTCAGCAAGCAGGAAATGGCCCTCCAAGGGTTGAGTCTTTTGCTTTTGCCAGAGTTTAAGGTATCTTCAGCATGGTTCAATTATGGATTGTCAGAGGAGTCCTATATAGGTTTATGGAAACCAAAGAAATCTCCTGGTGATAATGACTGTCTTCTTTTCTTCATGATGAAAGTTGATGTTGATGAAAGTGAAGGGGAGGTGGAGCAGGCAGGAATCCTGTCAGAAGAACGCTAATAAATGTCTTGCCAGTGAAAGATGACTTGTAGTGAAAGGAACCAAAGCTACCAAGGAAATGCTTTCCCTCATAGAATCCCAAGGTCAACAGCTATCAACAGACTTCTTAGCATTAGTCTTTGAAGGTGTAGAAAGTGATAGGCCTTTATTGCTGTTCCCAACCTGAAAAGTGCAAGAATCACTATGAGAACATTGTTTGAAACTCTGTTGGAATTGGAGCTTCTACAGTTCTAGTGAAGATGCAATGTTTTACTACCCTAATATGCAATATATTTTTTTCTTTTTTAATAAGTGAGATCTTTCTAATGAACACCATATTCTTTGGAAGCTTGAATTTCAAGTCAGTGGCCCTGTGTGAGCTTGTTCCATATGAATAGGGTCCATTTTCTGAATAATGATACTGTAGTAATATAATACAGTAATAATAATGTGGGTGCTGTGGCAGAGTGGTTTAGTTTATCGATAGACTGGTTAAGCAACATTGGGGCTGGTCAATCATTGGGTGGGTGACCTCTCTCCTCAGCATTGATTCCTTGGGAAAGGATCTTTACGACAATTTCCCCAGTCTACTCAGCTGGTGGGGTAGGGTCCAGCTGTGGGTTAAATAGCAAAATTCAGCAACGTTGGAAAGAAATTAAAGATTAAACAACAGCAATGATGGAAAGAAATTAAAGATTAAATGACAACGACGTAAATTGAACCTCTAGCAACAGAGGTACTTGGAGGTGATCATCCAGCAACTAACCACCACAGTGACAGTAACCAGCAACCAGAGAGCGGAGCTATAGAGGCAAACCAGAAGAGGAAAAAATGGACAAGAGAAGAAGAAAAATGATATTTTTATAATAAAATAAAGTTTGTTCATACTTACCTGGCAGATATATATATAGCTGTATTCTCCGAAGGACTGACAGAAATTCAAAAACTTACAGCACACGCAGTGGGGCCAGGTGGTTAGTACCCATTCCCGCCGCTGGGAGGCGGGTATCAGGAACCATTCCCATTTTCTATTCAGATTTTCTAGAGCTACTGTCTCCTGAGGGGAGGAGGGTGGGTACTATGATTATATATATCTGCCAGGTAAGTATGAACAAACTTTATTTTATTATAAAAATATCATTTTGTTCATGAGACTTACCTGTCAGATATATATATAGCTGAATCCCACCATTGGAGGTGGGAAGAGACAGAATAGGATTTAGGAAACAAACATATGTAGGCGATTGACGCCTTGGTTCCTTACCTGTTAGCATTGCTGACTTCGTGATTACTGTCACCCAAGTCTGCTTCTGCTTTACTAGAGTCTCCAGCGAGGTAGCGACCTATAAAGCTGGTGAATTCTAGATGATCTGTCAACGGGGGCGAGACCACAATGTGACTAGACCATATGACCTTACTGTGAGGGCAAACGACAAACGAAACAACCACCTGACCAAGCCTAGCTACGTCATGAAGTCATAACATAAGCTAAGGACTGGGACGACCACCCCCGGTAGCGACCCAACAACCATAAAAAATACCATAACTAAAAATTAAAAACACACCTAACCATTAACTATAGGAGAGGATGAGTGTCGCTTTCTGCCCCCAAGATTGTATTTATGAAACGTAAGGCCTAGCGCACAGCAATTCTCGTAGGAAGTCTTTACTTCAGTAAGGTAATGTGAAGCAAACACAGAATTGCTTCACCAAAAAGTGGCACCCAGAATGTCATTGAGAAACAAGTTTTTCTGGAAAGCCACTGAGGTAGCAATGCTCTCACTTCGTGAGCCTTGACTTTCAAAAGGCTCAAATCCTTGTCTTGAACACTGGAATGGGCATCTATAATGGTGCTTCTTAAAAGAACGCCAGAGCATTCTTAGAAAGAGGTAAATCCCGCCTCTTAACCGAAAGCACCACAGATTGTTAGAAGGACCTCGACAATCCTGGGTCCTCTGTAAGTAAAATTTCAGAGCCCTGACAGGGCACAGGGTTCTCTCTGGTTCTTGTCCAATGATCTCCGTCAAACCCTTAATCTCGAAGGACCTGGGCCAAGGGGAAGACGAGTTTTCTTTCTTAGCAAGAAACATAGGGCTCAGAGAACATACTGCATCATGGCCTCTAAAGCCTATAATCTTGCTGATAGTCTGAAGTTCACTAACTCTCTTCGCCGTCGCCAGAGCAGTTAGGAAAATAGTTTTTCTGGATACGTCCTTGAAGGACGCAGAATGTAGAGGCTCGAATCGTTTCGACATTAGGAATTTTAGGACAACATCTAAATTCCACGAAGGTAACTTTGGGTGAGCTACCTTAGAAGTTTCAAAAGACCTTAGAAGATCGTGAAGGTCTTTGTTGTCCGTTAGGTCGAGGCCTCTATGCCTAAAAACCGCTGACAGCATGCTTCTGTAACCTTTGATGGTAGGTACTGTCAGCTTTAATTCCTTCCTCAAATAAAACAGAAAGTCGGCTATCTGGGACACAGAGGTTGTGGTAGAGGAAATTCCCTTGCTTGCACCACTTCCTGAATATGACCCACTTCGACTGGTACACTGCATTGGAGGAGGCTCTCCTGGCGTTGGCGATCGCCTTAGCCACTGGTCTTGAAAAACCCCTCGCTCTGACCAACTTTTCAATAGTCTGAATGCAGTCAGACTCAGAGCGGGAAGGTTTTTGTGGTACCTCTCGAAGTGGGGTTGTCTGAGAAGATCTATTCTCATGGGAAGCATCCTTGGGAAGTCCACTAGGAATCCCATGACCTCTGTGAACCACTCCGCTGAAGGCCAAAAGGGGGCGATTAATGTCATCCTCGACCCTTCTGAGGCCACAAACTTCCTGATGACTTCCCCCAGGATCTTGAATGGGGGAAAGGCATACAGGTCCAGACCCTTCCAGTCCCAAAGGAGGGCATCTACTGCTACTGCCCACGGGAGAGCAGTACAGAGGTAGCCTTGTCGTCCTCGACGTTGCAAAAAGGTCCACCAGAGGACGCCCCCAAAGCTTCCAAAGCTCCTGACATACCTCTGCGTGCAGGGTCCACTCTGTCAGAAGAAGTTGACGCTGCCGACTGAGAAGGTCCCCACAGACGTTCTCGACCCCTGCTACGAATCGCATGAGAAGCGAAACTTGTCAAGAATGGGCCCACAACAGGATCTCTTTTGCAATCAGGAACAGGGACCGAGAATGAGTACCTCCTTGTTTCTTGAGGTATGCCAGGGCTGTGGTGTTGTCCGAGTTGATCTGAACCACCCGGCCTACAACCTGAGTTTCGAAGAACTGAAGAGCTGAGAGAATCGCTCCCAATTCTTTTAGATTGATGTGCCAGGACACCTGTTCCCCCTTCCAGGTGCCTGACACTTCCTCTCCCCGCTAGTGTTGCTCCCCATCCTGACGTGGACGCGCCGGAAAACAACACTAGGTCGGGGTTCTGAAGAGAGAGTGAAACCCCTTCTGCCAATTTTGCGGGATCGAGCCACCACCTTAGATGGTCCTTGGCAGAGAGAGATCTTGAGAGTCTCCTCTAGATCCTCCTTGTTCGTCCAGTTGTCCGCAAGGAAAAACTGAGGGGTCTGAGATGCAACCTCCCAGGGAAACAAACTTCTCCAGCGATGAAATGGTCCCCAGCAGACTCATCCATTCCTCACCGAGCATGTTTCTTTCCCCAGGAAGGCCGAAACTTTTTCGAAGCAGTGCTGCTGACGTTCTTGGGATGGAAAGGCTCGAAAAGCCACTGAATCCATCTGAATCCCCAGGTAAACAATGGACTGAGAAGGGATCAGATGTGACTTCTCGAAGTTTACTAGAAGTCCCAGGGACTTCTTCAGCTCCAACGTTGAGTGCAGGTCCTCCAGACACCTTTCTTTCGACGAAGCTCGAATGAGCCAGTCGTCTAAATAGAGCGAGATCCTTATGCCCGCTAGGTGAAGCCACCGGGCAACGTTCCTCATCAGAACTGTGAAGACCATAGGAGCCGTACTCAGTCCGAAACACAGAGCCCTGAACTGGTACACTCGTCCCCCCAGGACAAACCTCAAATACTTCCTTGACTGAGGATGAATGGGGACGTGAAAATAGGCGTCTTGGAGATCCAGCGAGACCATCCAATCGCCTGGTCTTAACGCACTTAAAACGGACTGAGACGTCTCCATCTTGAACTTCTCCTTGACAACAAAATGGTTCAGTCTGCTGACGTCCAGGACTGGTCTCCACCCCCCTGACTGTTTTGGAACCAAGAAGAGACGATTGTAGAATCCTGGAGAATCCAAATCCAGGACTTGCTCTATGGCTCTCTTCTCGAGCATCTGTTCGAGCAGATCGAAAAGAATCTGTTGCTTCTCTGGGCGGTAAGAGGGCGACAGATCCCTGGGTGTTGAAGACAGGGGGGGAAATTCGAGGAACGGGATCCTGTAACCTTTCCCGATTACACTGAGGGACCAGGAGTCCGCCCTCTTACTCTCCAGGCTTCAAAACAAAAGAAGCCTGGCTCCTACTGGTGTCTGGAGGTCCGGTGTATCATTTCTTGCCCCTTGGGTTAGAAGGGGCTCCGCCTCTGGAGAGGCCTCTTCCTCGAGGAAAGGATTTTGAGGAGGAAGCTTTGCCACGAAAGGGCTTCTGCCTCTTGGCGGCTAGTCCCTGAGAAGACGTGGACGGGACATTAGGACGCCTGGAAGACTGCGCGAGAAGGTCTTGTGTAGCCTTCTCCTTAAGGCTGGAGGCGGGATCCTTGACTAACGGCTGGGGAAGAGATGGCTAGAAAGAGGGCGAAAAGCAATTCCGCCCTGTGCACAGGAGAAACTGACTTT
Organism: Macrobrachium rosenbergii; assembly: GCF_040412425.1. Classification (NCBI taxonomy): domain Eukaryota; kingdom Metazoa; phylum Arthropoda; class Malacostraca; order Decapoda; family Palaemonidae; genus Macrobrachium; species Macrobrachium rosenbergii. The sequence continues at coordinate 55,955,199 of NC_089753.1, forward strand.
GCTGCAAAATTGCAGTATAAAGCCCTCTTCTTCAAGAGGGTCGTACCAAAGTGAGCAGCCAGTTCATCCGCGCCATCTCTGACGGCCTTGTCCATGCACGACAGCACACTGGACAGCTCCCCAGAAAGATAGAGTCTGGACTCCGAGTCCTCAAGTCCAAGGCCCCAAGCACCAATCTAAAAGTTGAAGACTTCCATAGTCCTAAAAAGCCCTTTAAGATGATGGTCAGTCTCCGATAAAGCGCCCAGGTCACCTTCGCTGAAGAAAGGAGAGCCCTCCTTGGAGCGTCGACCAGACTCGCAAGTCTCCTTGAGAAGAAGAAGGGACTCTGGAGCCAATTTCTTCTCCAGTCTCGTACCATATCCCAGCCTTCCCGCACAATCTAGACGGAGGTAGGGCAAAGGAAGACTTGCCTTGAGTTTTCCGATCTTCCATCCACGAATTAACTTTCTTGAAGGCTTTCCTGGTAGCGAGCGATGTCTTCATCTGAAGGAAGCCGGGCGATTTCCTCACCTTCGACGAAGCTAACTGCGAAGGGGGAGAGAGAGGAGCAGAAGGCTGAAATTTATCAGGAAATAATTCTCTCAGCATGCTGGCCAAAACCTGATAGTCCGATGAAGACGACAAAGGGGGCTGTTCCTGCTCTGCAGACTCCGACTCATGAGACAACTCTCCCTCTTCGACGGGAGCGACAGGAGAGTCTTCCGAAACTTGAGGAAGACTAAGACCTTGAGGCCCGATTCGGAAAAGAGACCTCTTCTTGCGTGAAAGAGCAGAAGAAAACTGTGGAGCGTCCCGCACAGAAGCGTCCTGCCGAGCATCCTGATGAGCGTCCTGCCTCAAATGCTGCCGAGCGTCCTGAAGAGTGTCCAGACGAGAGGGGAGAGAAGCGTCTTGCCGAGCGTCCTGAAGAGCGTCCTGACGAGCGTGATGAGAAGCCAGACGAGCGTCATGCCGAACGTCCTGCCGCGTATCCCTTCGAGCGTCTTGTTGAGTTGCAAGAGGGGCGTCTTGACCAGCAAAAGAAACGTTAGGATCAGCAGCCTGAGGAGCGTCAAGACGAGGCAAAGAAACCCGACGATCCAACGAACGATGAGGGCGACCAGGAGAACTCGCCGGAGAGAGAGACGAACGAAGAGCAGGAGAGGGAGACCTCTTAGACCTCTTAACGGGCAGCTTCAAATCCTTGCGGCGCCTACGAGGTTCAGACTCCTTTGCAGCAAGTAGGGAAGCCAACTGCCGCTGCATGTCCTGGAGAAGACGCTCAAGGAGAAGACTCCTTCTCAGGAGAAGGGCTGCTCTTGTGAGAAGAAGAGGGGAAGGGGACGTCCTCTTCCTTCTACCAAGGGCAACGACAGCTCTCTTCTTGGGGCGACTGGGACGCTCAAAAAAGTCCTCCTCGGAAGAAGTCCTGGTCCTCTTTGCGGCGGCAACTCGTGGAAGAGGTCAGGAGAAGAAACGAGTGCTCGAGAAAGAGGAGGAGAAGCGTCCTCCTCTCGAAGCTTCTCTTGAAAGCGCGAGAGTCCAACCGAGAACATGACCCCTTGCGTGGAGAGGGCGCCTTAGAGGACGAGAAGCAATCCTTAAGGACGCGTGCGCGAGCACGATCCTTGGCAGCCTGGGAGACGACAACAGGGCCTGCCGAAGGGACGCCAGATCGGTGGGGGGTCCCTGTAACCCTCTTGCGGCTTTGGACATGCCCACTCCCTGAGTCCTGGGAGTTCGGCAGAGGTCCAGGCCTAGAGGCATTATAGGGCCGATCTGACGCCCCCTCCACAACACTAGGGGGATCACTGCACTTCACAACACTTTCAATCGCCAGCACCTTCGACTCCAAAGCACGAATGGAGCTCAAAATCTGCGCAAGGGCATTACCTTCCGCAGATGCAATCACAGGGTCCGAAGGCAACACTACAGGGATAGGTGAAGCATTAGAAGGGTTAACAGGTGACAAATTATTACCCTGACTCCCACCAGCAGACACAATCTTGGAGGAAGACCTCCTGATACGGTCACGCTCTAACTTGCGCACATAAGAGTCGTAAACCTTCCAATCGGAATCAGGCAAAGACTCACACTCCTTGCAGCGATCATCCAACAAACAGACATGCCCTCTACATCTCATGCATACTGAGTGAGGGTCTACCGAAGCTTTCGGTAGCCTCACCTTACACTCCTTCACAACACACACCCTGAAACTAGCAGAACTAGAACCAGACATCGTGTTCAAAGAAAAGCCAAAGCCAAAATCAAAACAGTCCACAAAAGCGTATGCCTATCCACAAATCCAAAGTCAAAAACCAAAAGACAATCAGAATACTCAAGTGGAAAAAGTTTTGAAATCCAACGATTGGAGGTATTGACAACGGGTGTTGACAATACCGCGACAGAGAAAATCTGAATAGAAAATGGGAATGGTTCCTGATACCTGCCTCCCAGCGGCGGGAATGGGTACTAACCACCTGGCCCCACTGTGTGTGCCCTAAGTTTTTGAATTTCTGTCGGTCCTTCGGAGAATACAGCTATATATATATCTGACAGGTAAGTCTCATGAACAAAAAAGGGTATATGGAGATGCTACATCAGCAGCAACCCGACAGAAAGAGGATACAGAGGAAGATTGGTCAACATCTGGATTGAGAGAAATAACACCCCTCAAACAGAACAGAGACTGGCAGACCAAGTAAGAAACATAAAGCACTGGCTCTCCAAAACAGAAAGAGAGGAACTGGAGAGAGAAATAACACCCAGTAATGAAAGAAGACAAACTAAGAGAAGATACCAACGAAGACAACAGGAATGATGAGCTACCAAACAACAGCACACAAGGAAATACCGAAGATGTAACAGAGAGGTCGAAATGGGTGGAAAAGATCAGACAATGGATGAAGCCAGATACAGAAAGAACAAAAATCCCCTCCATGAAAGCCTACAACATACAGAAGCTAAGGGAGAAAACAAGTGAGGTTAATGAAATAATGAGACTAGTACACACCACGAGTATGACAGAAATAAATAGCCTGGCATATGCAGGAGCAAAATTAGTAGCAGAACTCAAGGGGATACAAACACCAACACCCCCATTGCAACCAACCCAACAGAAACCAAAACAATAGCTGCCTTGGAAAAGGCACCTGGAAAAACAAATCATAGTGATGAGATATGACTTGAGTAAACTGAAAGAGATGGCAGAAAAGAGGCTAAGAACCAAGAAAACAAGGGAACAAGAATACAAAGTACAGGAGAATGGACTAAACAACACAGAAGAGGCTAAGAACCAAGAAAACAAGGGAACAAGAATACAAAGTACAGGAGAATGGACTAAACAACACAGTAGAAGATATAAAACAGAGGCTTATAGCCAAAGCACATAAGATCCAGCGGTACATGAACAGGAATAAAGGATATCAACAGAACAAACTCTTTAGAACCAACCATAAAAGACTATACAGCCAACTAAGAGGGAAAGATAATCACCAGGAAATTCCTGAAGCTATACAACATGGCTACAGGAAGTCAAGGCAGAAGAAATGGGGAGATCACGACAGACACAGTCAGACACCAACTAAAAAAAATGCCCAACTGGAAAGCCCCAGGTCCCGATGAAGACCATGGATACTGGCTCAAAAACTTCAAGGCCCTACACCCACACATAGCAGAACAACTCAGCATTGTATCACAAACCACCATGTGCCCAAATGGATGACCACAGGGAGAGCATCCTTAGTACAGAAAGACAAGAACAAGGGAAATACAGTATAACTACTACAGGCCTATCGCCTGCAATGTGGAAATTTCTAACAGGTATCATCATTGAAAGGCTATACAACTACCTAGAGGATACAAACACCATCCGCCACCAACAGAAAGGCTACAGAAGGAAGTGTAGGGACACAAAAGACCAGCTCCTGATAGGCAAAATGGTAATGAAGAATAGTACAAGGAGAACCAACCTAGACATGGCATGGATTGACTGCAAGAAAGCCTTCGACATGATACCGCACACATGGCTAACAGAATGCCTAAAAATATATAGGGCAGAGGAAAACACCATCAGCTTCCTTAAAAATACAATGGCGACTGGAATAAGACTAGCAGAGGTTAACATCAGGAGAGGAATCTTCCAAGGCGACTCACTGTCCCCACTACTCTTTGTAGTAGCCATGATTGCCATGACAAAAGTACTCCAGATGATGAATGCTGGGTACCAACTCAAGAAGGAAAGCAACAGAATTAACCATCTGATGTTCATGGAGGACATCAAGCTGTATGGTAAGAGCATCAAGAAAATAATACCCTAATCCAGACTGTAAGGATTGTATCTGAGGACATCAGGGTAGAGTTTGGAATAGAAAAATGCACCTTGGTCAGCATACAAAAAGGCTAAGTAACAAGGACTGAAGGGATAAAGCTACCAGAGGGGAATATGATCAGGGAAGAATATATACAGAGACTTAAGGTAATACTCAAGTCAAAACTCAATGCCGGAAACATGATGAAAGCCATAAATGTATGGGCAGTACCAGTAATCATACAGCGCAGGAGTAGTGGAGTGGGCAAAGGCTGAACTCCGTAGCATAGACCAGAAAACTAGGCAACACATGACAGTACACAAAGCACTACACCCAAGAGCAAATACAGACAGACTATACATAATACGAAAGGAAGGAGGGAGAGGTCTACTAAGCATAGAAGGACTGCGTCAACATTGAGAGCAGAGCACTGGGGCAATACCTGAAAACCAGTGAAGATGAGTGGCTAAGGAGTGCATGGGAAGAAGGCCTGATAAAAGTAGACGAAGACCCAGAAAAATACAGAGATGGAGAATGAAAAACAGAACAGAGGAATGGCACAGCAAACCAGTGCACGGACAGTACATGAGACATACTAAAGAACTGGCCAGCAACAAAACATGGCAATGGCTACAGAGGGGAGAACTCAAGAAGGAAACAGAAGGAATGCTAACAGCAGCACAGGATCAGGCCCTAAGAACCAAATATGTCCAAAGAACAATTGATAGAAATAACATCTCACCCATATGCAGGAAGTGTAATGTGAAAGATGAGACCATAAACCACAAAGCAAGCGAATGTCTGGCGCTTGCACAGAACCAGTACAAAAAGTGGCATGATTCAGTTGCAAAAGCCCTCCCCACTGGAGCCTGTGCAAGAAACACTAGCTAGCTTGCAGTAATAAGTGGTAAGAACACCATCCTGAGGGAGTGATAGAAAATTATCAGGCAAAGATCCTCTGGGACTATGGTATCAGAACAGATAGGGTGATACTTGCCAACTGACCAGACGTGACACTGATTGACAAAATCAAGAAGAAAGTATCACTCATTGAGTCGCAGTACCATGGGGCACCAGAGTAGATGAGAAAGACAGAGAAAAAATTGATAAGTATCAAGACTTGAAAATAGAAATGAGGAGGATATGGGATATACCAGCAGATATTGTACCCATAATCATAGGAACAATGGGCACAATCCCAAGATCCCTGAAAAGAAACCTGGAAAAACTAGATGCCGAAGTAGCTCCAGGACTCATGCAGAAGAGCGTGCTGTTAGAAACAGCGCACATACAGTAGTAAGAAAAGTGATGGACTCCTAAGGAGGCGGGGTGCAACCCAGAATCCCACACTGTAAATACCACCCAGTCAAATAGGATGACTGAGATATGCAGAAAAAAAAAAAATAAATAAATAATGATGGTGGAAAACTGGCCACATTCAGAGTTTTTTTCCCCTGTCACTTTCTTCAGAAGATAGTATTGATCACTCTCAATTGATGGAGTGATTACAGTCTAAAATGTGTTCACACTTAATGAGAACTTGTAGCTGTCATGGTCATGATCTCATTGTCAGGAGGAATCATGGCTTGGTCTCTTAATGTTTAAGGAAACAACTTTTAAAAAAGAAAACATGGAAGATGTCTGTTGATCCCTAAGAATATTTAGGACAGCCTGATGATGAAAACATGGGAGATGTCTGTTGTTCCCTAAGAATAATTAGGACAGTCTGATGGTGAATCTTAAGCTTGTATGATATCTTGGAATGAGAAGCAAAGAGGAAAGCAATCGATATCTACTCAGATCAGGAGATGGAATTTGAAGCTGCGGCCAAAACATGGGAGCAGACATGCATATCTATATCTTGAGGAGTGGGCACAGTAGGTGTCTTATTTAGAGTAGATGGTACAAGAGGTCTAGGAGTTATGGTCACCTGAATAGGAGCATTCACTAGAGGTGGAGGCATGTCTTGTCAGTTAGCTGCCTCAGCTGTATTCTGCACTGACGTAAGCAAGATCTCCATGAGCCTTGCCATGTACTGTCCTCACAGTTTACTGACACATCTACTGGATTGGCCATAAGCAGAACAGCAGTAAAAAGGCTTTGCTACCAAAGGTGGAGCCATGTGTAAAGCAGTCAAGATGTGCCATGGGTTTGCCATTAGCAGTGATGCAGGCTGTGGATGTGGGAGGAGGTGCTGGTGAAGAAATCAGGCAGCAAGCAGAATGTAGTGACTGTGCTGACTTACCACCACATGAATGTTGCTCATTCACCACCACCAGTTATGAAGATGGCTCTGTAGTTGGTCTGGTTGCAAAGAATTTAAAGTAGGATATGCATCAGCAGATGCACTCTTGGGCTGTGTCCTTAACACACTTCTCTATGCATATTGGAAACATTGGCCAAGTGAACAATTGTACCAAGTCTCACTGATGAGGAACTGTGAACATGTACTTGGCGGTAAATGCCAAGTATAAGAGTTGAGGTCCCTGCTTGGAAGGCCTTGGAAAGTACATTGGGCCATAATTAATGTGTAATGAGATTACATACCTAGCAAAAGACGAGTTAGAAAGGCTGCCATCACACAAAACAAAAACAAAAAAATAGCTCAGAAAATTTGAGTCAGTACAGAACCATTAAATCTTACATTGTAATAACAACTAATGCATGAAAATTTGGAACAGTTTTGGACAGCAACAGAAGTAATTAGCTGATTAGCTAAAAAAAATTAATTATGAAGGAATTATCCTACTCAGGATAACAATGCATTTCATTATATTTGGGAGTAAAGCCAAGGAAATCAGGTGAATAAGTTAATTACAAAGCCTAAACACAAAATACATAATTAGAAAGTACTCCAAGAAAACACATTGAAGAAGGAAAACTTCCATCTACTTACTCTTCATTATGGTATAGAAAATATAAAGGGGAATTAAAAATGGTTAGTGTGAATGAGATCTTACTGCTTGAGTGAAAACAAAGTCATAACTTATTAGCTGGTTAGCGGAAAGACAATGTATTAAACCTGCATCACAACATTAACAGGTAACAAAATTTATGAAAATATAAACAAGCACAGCAATCAAAGAGAGAAATGAATCAGCATTGCAAAAGACAGAATTTTTATGTTGATGAAAAATTTAAGTACTATTTGCAAACAATTACACCTGGTAAAACCAGTGATCCATTAATGGACAAGGATAAATGCACAATTCCTACTAACTGAAGAATTAACTTCTTTATTATTGCCTGAATGCACTAAAGTGAAAAAGACCAAAATGATGTGAAATTAGAGAAATGGATTATTCACAAAAATGGAACATTGAAGCAAACATCAGGGGAATGAGCGTGAGACTGCTGGCTCATGAAAAGTGAAGTTAATGGCTGAGACACCCTTAAGGATTGCCATTGTGCATGCTTGAGATTTCTATCTTGTGTCGGTTAGAGACTGGTGAATCTTGGAACATGGCAGCTATGAAGGTTTGAGACAATATAAACCATGATCACTACATTAGAGGCAACCTGGGTGCTCTGCAAGCTTGTAAAAAATTAGCATTGACTGGAAAATTATAACTAGTATAAACATAGGAATGTAATAACATCCTACATTGAGGAAAATTGAGATGGCTTTGGACTTTGAAGAAAGGATTGTCAGTTTGGGGAGCATTCTTGTTAATATGTCTCATATGGAGAAAAATTGATGGTACATTTGTCTAAGGGGACAGGAAGGATGAATCATGGTGAGAACTGCTAGTCTCCTCTTATATCTTGCACACCTGAAACACTTCATGCTATTTTTCATGAAATAAGCTAGGGTGACTTCATACAGGAAAAATTGAGCTACTGAGACACAAACTAAAATGAGGTCTCAAAGATGTAGAACTTTGGTTTTGCTTGTGAGCTACCAGTTAGTCAACACCAGAATACTGTATGTTTAACACCACCCTGGAAACCAGCAGAAATGGCTCTTCCCAATACACGCTTAGTTATCGGTAACGGAAATACAGTACTCCTTTTGTATGAGTAGAATTATTGTAGTTATTTTACAAATAGCAACTACTCGAGGCAGGAGTATTATTTCTTGGAGTATCAGTTCATTCTTTAGGCACAGTGACTTTTGATTGTTGCTTGATTTGATTCGGTAGTGTTTGTAGTGTCTGCTCTGCAGCAGTAACTAAACATTATGACTCAAAAATTTAATGTACAGGAAATGCTGTATCTTTAATAACACATTTTACAAAATTTTGTCAAGTATCTTTGCATATTTTTGTATTGTGAAAATATAGCCAAATTATATTTCTCATAAATATTAATTCAAGTTAGACATGTCAAACATTGTTAGAATTGTTACATTCATTATTGTGTGAGTACATTTATTTTATCAATTTATAGCAAGTGTTAACCAAGTATAGAGTGAGTACCATGATGAACTTTACTTCATATTCACATAAATAGTGAAAATTTCAAATGTCATTTTATTGTGGAGTTCATAAGCAATTTACTCACATACTTGAACCAAACTATTTAGAGGTTAAAAGAAATAATGGTCTGTGTGACCATTATGCCATAATTGATTCTGGGTTCACCATTTCAGGAGATGGTGTAATGAGGAATGGAGTGGATGGGGTTGGTGGTGAAAACATAGCTGAAAGCACTACAGCCGACGAGCCACGGCATCATCCACGATACACCAAAGCCCAAGCAAGGCAGCGATATAAGAAGGGAAAATCTTAGGTCTAGTCTAAAATTTAGGTACTGTGCTCAGAACCAGTAATTATGTAGGTACAGTATTTTTATTTCTTAAGTTCCTGATATAACCTGAGGATGAATATTTGATCAGAGTATGGTAGCTAGAGTTATTTTAGTCACAGTATTTGAATTATTTACTTCATATGTTGGCTTTATTTAGGAAATAAAGTGTTATGCTTAAATATTTAAGACACTGTAATTAAGCTATAGTTTTGCTGATGGTATGAACTCTTGGTTCAGTACAAGGCCTTGGTATCATCAATGAAGAATTTTAAAAATCATGATGATTTACTCTGCAGAAGGTAGGATATTCTTTTGTTGTTTTCTCTGAATATTCTCCTTCATACAGATCATGATTTTCACAATGTTGCCTTTTCCTTCCAACTTGTTATGTTTATAGTTAAGGACTTAAAAATTCAGGTGCATTTACAGTTTTAGAAATAATCTCTTTCTTGACCGTAGGTCTTTGATGACGTTCAAATGTGAAATTGATTAGCTGCTCAATGAAGTTAGAATTCCAAGGTAACAGAGTGTTAATATTAGATATTGCAGTCCTAAAGTGACTAGTATAGTGAAGTTAATTTTATCTTTGTCACTTGCACTTCCAACATTTTATACTAACCCAGTTTTGTCCACTTTGAGAGGAGATATTTTTTCTTAGTCTGAAAACTGACTTAGTGTTGACTGACCTGTCTCTTGCTTAGAGACAATCCTCCAGTTGGGTAATCATTAGTGGGTAGGGCATATCTTTTAGGCAATTGGGGTTAGAGTTTATCCCAACACTTAACTCATTAGTTCACAAATTTGCACTACCACAGTATTTCAAAACAGAAATCTGGAGGTGTAATAATAATATGAGACAGTATAATGCATCAAAGTTGCTATTAACTCTTAATTTTTGTTAAGAGATTAGCAAGAATGATGGAGGTAAAAGCAGCCCAAGCTAGAATTGATATTAGCAGTTATTAATGTAATGGAAAGCTTGTGGTTAGGATGATAAAAGGAATATCTCTTTGTAAAAGAACTGTAATCCAAACAAAGTAATTCATAGTTATGGAAAGGTAACTTAAAGAGAAAATTATTACTCTTTTAGGAAGGGGACACTTAATTTTCTTGATGAAAGGTTTACAGAAGTGTCATAACATTTTTGTTGTAATACAGTACTAGCTTTTTATGAACTATGTTATTAAATATTTGATACATGAAGTATTACATGATGGTTATTGTAAATAATTTCTGTACATTTCATTGTTGGAATTTTAAAAATGTATTGTAAATGTACTTAGCAACAGAATAATTCAGTCCACCCCATCCATAATTGGAGTTTTCTGCTATGGTGGACACTATTAAAACCACTCATACCAGGTACTTTGAACCAATAACAGTGTGGTATCCCATAGATTGTGCTAACCATTCCCAGACTGTGAACAAGTGAACTTGTTTACACAAGTTATGGATATGCTTTAAGCAGGGGATTTGTATTGCAAGGTAAATAATTGTTCACACAAGTTATGGATATGCTTTAAACAGGGTTTGTACTGTAAGGTAAATGTACAGTGCAGCATAACCTATAGTACATATACCTATGTTAGTGGGTTACATACATATTTCACTGTACATTCTATCAATGAGTTATTACAATATGTTTACTCTTTATACTGTAAAAAAAAACCACACTAACATTTTTCTAGTCTCAATAGCATAGTAGAGAGAGAGAGAGAGAGAGAGAGAGAGCAGAACAGTGAGGAAGATAAAGAAGCAACAAGTAAAATTCGAAACATGCATATGAGAAAAGAATAACCTCTCGGCATAATTGGTTTTAATACTTATTGTTAATATGTAAAAGTAACAAATAATAGTACAGTGCGAGATTGAATACTGACGTTTCAAAAAGCAAGACCATTACATGAAGGTTGTGATGTGAAATGAAGGGATGTGTCTCATGAAGTGAGTGAGAGCTTTATTGGTGCTCAGTTAATTTTGCAAGGATTTTCTTGGTGAGATGTGAGGGACCTTTAACAAAGTATAATGGTATAATACCTCAAGAGTCAAGTGGAGGAACAGTACTTATGTATAATATACATAATTTGGTCTTTTATACCATTTTATGCACTTTTTGGAAACCAAGGAAGTTTTAGATTGGCATAAATAATAAAATTTGCAACATCTCTCTTGCAACTGGAAAGAAAGGCATTTCAATATGTAAAAAGCAGATTTTTCTGCTCAAAGGGGAATTAATTTTACTTCATTATTGATCATTAACCATGGTAACAGTATAGAGGGATGAATAAATTTGTTTTTATTTAGCATTTCAACGTTTTGTGAGAGAGAGAGAGAGAGAGAGAGAGAGAGAGAGAGAGAGAGAGAGAGAAGAGAGATAGTGAGTCACAATTGTCACTCAACAGTGAGTTTTTCGGTTGTTGGAAGAGGGATGAGGTCGTTAGTTTGTTTACGGCGCTGTCTGTCTGTGGAATATGTGAAGGATTTTTCGGTTTTAGATGAAAGTCTTTAGTCAGAGCTAGTGCCGGTCAGTGGTTCTTGTGTGGGACAGTTTTTGTCAATATTCTTTTCTGGGAGTTGTTGGTCTTCTTGTTGGTGGTGCTGTTTATTTGTGTGTGTGTTCCGTTTTTTTTTTTGTATTTCCTTGTTGTGTTTGTGGTTGTTTTGAAGGTTGTGGTTGATTACGTGCACCTTTATCCATCTCCAGCAACCGAAGATCAGGGTGAGTGTTGTTTGTTGTTTTGTTTGTGGGTTTGAATTCGCCACATAAATTTGGCGCTTCAACGTGGGGCTGTTGTAAAATAGCCGTTAGGATTGTTTGTGGTGGGTCGAAGTGAGAGTAAGAGGTCAGGATGAGTGAGATAGAGAAACTGAGAGAGGAACTCCGTAAAGTGGCTAGGGAACCCAGGGTAGGCTGGAGGAGGAGAATGGGAGGCTGAGGTGAGAATGAGGAGTTGAGGAGTCAGTTGGAGGAGATGGGGAATGCTAGAAGTGCAAAAGAAGAAATGAAAGGGGAGATGAAAGAGTCAGAAGAGAGAATGGAAGAGAGGGTGGATAAAAGTTGGAGGAATGATGAAAGGTGTGGAAGAAATGGTGAAAGGTATGTTCAAGGGTGTTTTTGGAGAAGGGGCTGTTGGAGGCAGGTTCTCTGGAACGTGTGAAGGGGCAAGAGAGAAAGAAAAGGAGGGAAGAAGTGAATGGAAGCGTGAGTGATGAAAGTGATGTGGAAATAGGAAGTAAGAAACAGAGAGAATGAAAGGCAGGGTAAGGAAAAAGGGAATGAAAAGCAAGGGAAGGAACAGGGGGAAAATAAGAATAAGTCAGGGGAAGAAAAAGGGAAGAAGGGAAAGGAAAGGAAACTGGTAAGAAGGGTAAGGAAGTGGGAAAGGCAGGAAAGAAGGGAGGGTGAAGGCAGTAGTGATAGTGAGGTGGATGGAGGTGAGTGGATAAAAGTGGATAAAAGAGGGGGAAGAAGAGTGTAATGAGTAAGATGAATGTAAGTGCAGAAGTGTACTCTTTGTATTAGGAAGAGGGTATGAAAGGACAGAGTGAAAGTAGCGAAAGTGAGAGTGAAAGTGAGAAAGAAGTGAGAAAGGCTATGTATGTGAGGTGGTACCCGGTGTGAAAAGTATAATGAGTATGGAAGTAGGGATGTGCATGATTTCTTTAGGGAGTATGAAAGGTTTTGTCAGGATAAGTATGGGGGAAAGTAAGAGAGTGTGGGCACGAGAATTAGGAGAATATTTGACTGGGTTTTGCTTGATATGTATAGGGTTATTATGAGTGTGGGAGATGTTGAGTATGACAAGGTGAAAGCTAGACTAGTTGAGCAAGGAGGCGTATGAAAGCGAAGTGTTAAGTATAAGAGGAAGAATGATTTGATGAGGCAAGAATGAAAGCTGGGAAACCTTGTCACTGTATGCTTGTAGGCTGGAGACGTTGGCAAGGAAAAGTTTGGGGATGATGGGATAGATGAATGTAAGGAGTTAGTACGGAAGTTGTTAGGGACAGTTCCAGATGGAGTTAGAGAATTTGTGAACTTGAAGCGGAAGGAGAAGAAAAGATGGACAAATGAAAGGTTGACCTGGGAGAAATTTTGGAAATTGTAGAAGATTATGAGCTTGACAGGGTCATAAAGAGAGCAGAAGTGTAAGTGTAAGGGCTGGGGTAGATGAGAGTACCAGAGTTGGGAAGCTTTAGGGATGCAGTGTTGAGGGCCCAATGAGAATGGCCGATAGTGTAATAGATAGGAGTGTAAGAGCAAGTAATGTGGAGGTGCCAGGGAGGATGAATGGTGGGTTTGTAAAGGGAACAACGGTTGGACGGGTTAGGGATAGTAGTGTACAAAGGAAGGTCGATGAGTGAAGTGAGTGAAGTGTTTTAGATGTGGAAGGAAGGACATACAAAGAATGAGTGTAGGTGGGCTTTAGGAGCGTGTTTGGTGTGTGGTGTCGGGACATTTGGTAAGGAGTGTCATTTGAAAGATAGGGGTTAAATGCTACAGGTGCGGACAGGTGGGTCATATTGCTAATGGTTGTAGGGGTACTTGAGTGAATATAATATGTGGCAACTGTGGTAAGAATGGGCATTATCGAGAATGTGTTCAGAACCGAGAGCGAAGTGTGTCGAATGTGGAATGGAAGGCATGTATCAAGTGTATGTAGACGAAAGAGGGTGACTGTGACAGCGAATCGGGAAACTGAGTGTGAAGGGGTTCAAATGGGTGGATCCTCCAGGATGCAAGCGTGCGTGTGATGCATATGCGTGAGGGTTGTTGCATGAGGATCAGCAATTTGTTTTGGTAGAGTATGGTAGGGCGTAAGAAAGGGAAGAACGTAAGTAAAGTGAATGGTCGTAAGTTGTGTGATAGGGGTGTGAGTGCCAAAGTGAAAATGAGTGATAAAGCGTGTAATAATGGATGAATGGGATGGTATGAATAGAACGTATAGCATATGCGGGTTTGATATAACTGAGTTGACTGAACGTGTAGGGGTTAGTGAACGGTTGGAGGTGAGCGAAAGTGTAAGAGTAAGAGAGCGTAGCAGTAATATACGAGTGATTGAAAGCATGAATGAATCGTTGCAAGAATTGGAAAGGTCAATGAGCGAATGGGATGGGTTAGTTGAAGAATTGGGGAGGTATTGGGAATGAGTTAGAGGGTATAGATGAGATTGTGGATGAAATTGAGAGTGGTAATAGTGAAGAAGATAGCGTGAATCTGAGAGAGAATGGAGGAGAAGATGTGAGTTTGAATGTTGCTAGAAGAGAGAGTGATTCTGAGAGAATGATTGCGTGCCTGTGAACGCGATCTAGAGGACCTGCTAGTGAGCATCCGTGGGTGTTGCGTAAATGGCGATTTGAAAGAGGTGTGAAAGGTGTTGGTTGGGAAATGGGGGGGAGAAATATAGAGGATGAATAAATTTGTTTTTATTTAGCATTTCCCAACGTTTTGTGAGAGAGAGAGAGAGAGAGAGTGTAATTGTCGTAAGTGAGTGCTTTGGTTGTTGGAAGAGGGATGAGGTCGTTAGTTTGTTTATGTGATGGCTGTCTGTCTGTGGAATATGTGAAGGATTTTTCGGTTTTAGAAGGAGTCTTTAGTCAGAGCTAGTGCCGGTCAGTGGTTCTTGTGTGGGACAGTTTTTGTCGTATGCTTTTCTGGGAGTTGTTGGTCTTCTTGTTGGTGTGCTGTTTATTTGTGTGTGTGTTCCGTTTTTTTTTTGTATTTCCTTGTTGTGTTTGTGGTTGTTTGCGGTTGTGGTTGTTACGGCGGCCTTTATCCATCTCCAGCAACCGAAGATCAGGGTGAGTGTTGTTTGTGGGTTTGAATTCCGCCACAACAGCTCATTGCTGGGATTCAGAGAAGGCATCAAAAACTTTAGATCCACTTTGTAATGAATGGATCAGAATTCACATTGGGATTTCCATGTCCCCCCATAACTTGATACAAGTCAAAAGTAGTTCTCTCTCTCTCTCTCTCTCTCTCTCTCTCTCTCTCTCTCTCTCAGTGGAGTGTAGAGCCATTAGAATATTTTGAGTGGTAAATGTAAACAACATATCCTTCAGTACTAGAACTCCACCTCATTAACTTATGCACTGTCTGTCCAAAAATTATGGATGTACCCCTAAAGATCATATAACTTAAGACAAAGCTCACACTATGCAACATGTGCTGATGATTCCAAAGCTCCAATTGTAGGATTTGGTGCTTCTTCATCTAGTGGAACAAGCTTGTTCTCTTTATGTAATTTAGGCCTCCGTAGTCTTGGCAGAACTGTACGCAGTGTCACAACAGAAATTTGTTGAATGACTGGAAGTACTTTTGAAGCAAACTCGTTACTTTCGGAAGCCAAACTTTTTCAGTATGCATCATAGGTCCTGAGGGCCTCATCTGGTAAACTAGGAGGGACAAGGAGGATAGTTTTGTATATGAAAAAATTAATTGTTCCAATACAGGACAAACCTTTGGTTTTAACATAAGGGAGAAAATTTCACGTGGAAGTTGGTGTCACCATGAGATACAAACTCGTTGACTTTACTCGATGCAAGCCTGACCACCTGTGGTAGTAGCAATCCCTTGACACTCCACAGATTGGAAGATTTTTGTATGACCTGTGATTTTTTACTGCCTGTCTGAGTATGCATCATCAGAGGAAATGCTCCTGGGGTTCCTTGTTGATGCTTTCTTATATGAAAGACCCTTGTAGTATACTACATGTAGCAGGTGTAGATCAAGTGTTTGCAGTGTAAGTAACCCATGTCCTGAGTGCATTGATTGGCCTCCTGAGGAATGGAAGAATTTTGATAAGAGGAGGAGATACAGAAGGAAGTTGGCCTCGCCACCTTGGGAAGGATTTGTTTCCTCAGTGGCGGCGTCCATTTCTGTTCCTTCTCGTTCTGGCTCTTCTCTACCAAAATCTTCTCATGTTGCTTCGTCTACCCTTGAAAATTTTATTCCCTCTCATTCTTCTACTGCTTCAGCTTTAGAAGATTCAATTGAAGGTTCAGGAGATCATGTAGTTGATGTGGCTGTTTCATGGTTAGACCTTTAGTCAACAGCAGTGGCTGCCTCTGAAGATGGCACAGGGGTTATTACAGTCTGGTGGGAAAACCATCTCTTACTTGTCCCATCTCACCGCTAATATGTGGGCCAACTGGCTGCTTAAAAGAAAAGATTCTGCCCTCTCCAAGTTCTCGAAGTTCATCGGTATGGAATTGTTGTTTGCTTTAAGGAATGGAGATATTTTAACTTCTATGTCTCTATTTCTTAAGGACCAGCTAGATTCCGCAGTCGATAGACAGAGCTGGTAATAACGACAGATTAGTACATCAAGCTGTCTCAGAATTGTGTCACTTCTCGTGCTGGCACTTCCAAATCACAACCTCAGGCATCTACATACACCTCACCAAAGAAGACAAGTCATGACATTTCAGCGTAGGGCCCATCAATCATCCATCTCCTCCTTCAACCAAGAAAACTCCTCAACAGTGACCCTTTCAGCCCTGCTCTTCAAGGCTTGGGAGAGGAGGCAGAGGCAGGGCCAGAGGAGGTAGACAATAGGAGGGGCGCCCCTCCCCACTCGCTGCCATCGATAGGGGGGTGCCTGGCGAGCCATTGGGCAACCTGGCAGCAGTTTGGGGCAGAAACCTAGGTAGTAGATGTTCTTCTGGTGGGATATCTTACTCCCCTTCGAGTTTCCATCCCCACTCTCCAGGTGCCTACTTCACCAATCAACTTACTCTCTAGGTTCGGTGAAACATTTTACTGTACCTCCTCAACGTGAAGTGAAGAAAATGATGGAAAAAGGAACTGTGGAGATTGTGAAGGACATATCTCCTGGATTTTGCAGCCATGTCTTTCTGGTTCTCAAGGCTATGGGCGATTGGAGACCAGTAATAGACCTGTCGACTCTCAGCCTCTTAATCAGGAAGACATGGTTCAGAATGGAAACTCCTCACACAGTTCTTCAAGCCATCGGGGAGAACAATTTCATGCTCACAATAGATCTAAAGGATGCATATTTCCAGATTCCAATCTATCAGTTTTCTCAGAAGTATCTTTGCTTCAGCCTGGGAGAGAGAGTTTACCAGTTCAAGGTTCTTTGCTTCAGTCTTTCAACTGCCCCACAAGTCTTCACCAAAGTCTTCACCCTAATTTCAACATGGGCACATTCTCAAGGAATACGGATCTTAAGATACCTCAGTGACTGGCTGGTGCTAGCAGATTTTTGGGTGAGGTTGATCCAACACAGGGACTGTCTTCTTCAATTTTGTTACAGCTTAGGCATCATGATAAATTTGGAAAGTGAAACCTCACCCCCAGTCAAAGAATTCTTTACCTGGGTATGCTGGTAGACACGACAGGAGGAAGAGTATACCCTTCAGAACAACGCCTAGAGAAGTTCAGGAACTTTGCCCAACTCTTCCTCTCCAAACAGAAGCAACCCACTCGTCAGTGGCAGGTCATTCTAGGTTTCCTGGCGTTCATAGAGAAGTTAGTCCCTCACAGTTGGCTACACATTCGATCTCTCAAATGGGGACTAAAGGAGTTTTGGTCCCCTGCAAAGGATCCTCCCTTGTTCCTAGTTCCACTATCGGAGGAAGTGAGGAATGACTTTGCTTGGTGGCTAGACAACAGGAACCTGACCGTAGGAGTGCCTCTTCATTCTCCACTTCCAGAGATCCTTCTGTTCTCAAACGCCTCACATGAGGGTTGGGGAGCACACTTGGAAGATCTCCTAAAATCAGGGGTGTGGGATCACCAAGACAGACAGCTCCATATCAACACCCTGGAACTGAAAATAGCCTTCCTAGCACTTCAGGAATTTCAAAAATGGGTAACGGGGCACTCCGTGGTACTAATGTCTGACAACACTACAGTGGTAGCTTATGTAAACAAACAGGGGGCTAGTGTTTCGTCATCTCCACAACTTTAAAGTTCAACTGTACCAGTGGGCAGTCTCTCACTTGGTTTTTCTCTCTGCCAGATACATTCCAGGCAAGAAGAACATGGTGGTGGACAAGCTGAGTCACCAGAAAGCTTTTTCATCTGTGGGGAAGGCCATCAATAGGCATGTTTGCAATGAGACAACAAAAAAACTAGAGGTATTTTGTTTGGTCGTTCCAGATCCCTGGGCCATGGTGGAGGATGCCTTTCAACATCCTTGGGACAATCTGAACGTCCACACCTTTCGCCCCTTTTGCCTAATCCATCAAATTACCAATGGAGTGATTAATTCCCACAACAACAGAATGACCCTTGTAGCTCCCTTGTGGCCTCATGCGGAATGGTACCCCGATCTTCTAGCCTTACTGATAGAAGAACTGAGAGAGATTCCTCCTTGGCACAGCCTTCCGTGCCAACCATACATTGATTGGAGACTATCCAGTATCTCCTGTGAGCTAGAGGCTTTTCTTGCAGAGCAACGACAAAAATGTCAGGTGGTCATCTACCGTCGGAACTACTATTTAACAAGTGGTAGATTTCCTCATTTTCCTCTGTGGGGGAAGTTTCTCTCAGCATCAGCAATCAAGGGATACAGGGCTGCCCTAGTTTTAGTCCTAAGTCTGAAAGACATAAACCTATCTTCTTCGCGGGAGATTTCTATGGTTCTCAAGAGTTTCGAACAGTCCTGTTCCTGAGAGATCTTAAACCTCCGAATTGGGGTCTAACACTGGTACTTAGCAGTCACATGTAGGCCATAAAAACCCTTAAGAGCTTCTTCAGACAGGAATTTAACTCTCAAGATGGTTTTCCTTTTAGCCTTAGCCTCTTCCAAGAGAGTAAGTGAACTACACAGACTATCTTTTGACGTTAAACACATTAGGGGTTGGGGGTCATTAGCCTTCGAATTTGTCTCAGAATTTGTGATTAAGACTCAAAATCCCTCTGTTCACAATGATAGATTAGAGTCTTTCTCCATCCCTTCTCTTGTGGATTTTGTTGGTAATGACCCCAATGAGTTACTTTTATGTCCTGTTAGGGCACTGCGTAACTGCCTAAAAGGGACTGAAAATCTCAGACTGGGTTGTTGAAGACTTTATTTTAGTACATGCCAGAGCAAGAAGGAAGTGTCCAAGAATACTATCTCCTTTTGACTTCGAGAAGTAATTTAACAAGCATATACTAGTACTACTTCAAATCCAGAGGCCAATTCAGTGCACGCAAGAGCACATGATGTTAGGAGTCTAGGCCCTTCCATCGCGTTCAGAAAGAACCTGTCGATTCAAATGATCTTGAAGGCTGGTACATGGCTACGCCAAACCACCTTCACTTTCTTCTATCTGCGGGAAGTTGCCCACAGATCCTTGGACACTTTTTCCTAGGGTCAGGTGGTGGCTGCTCAACAAGTCATGTAGCTCATCCAGTACCCCTAGTGGGACAGTTTGTATCTTACCTAAGATGTTGGTTGTGAAAGTGAGAGCGAATAGAATGACTGGTCTTCTTCCTTTCTCTTTCTTGTTTCTTCTCTACCAGCGGACAGTGGAGAGAAATTATCCATCATGCAGTGGAACTGGTCAAATACAGGTGAGTGTAGAGCTCCTTTCCATTAGTTTTACTTGATTGTTCATACACAATACAAACTATTTTGGAAGCAAGTCCCTTCCTCTTTCTTACAAGGGGAGAGAGGAAATGATGACAAACAAGGCTGGTGGCTAACATAAATTTTGTTGTCTCTGACAAGTAACCTTTACTTTACAGTTCAGAGGCATATGAAGAATTTTTCAATTGCATCCACCTTTACTTAGGACATCACTAATTAATGCCTTTGGGGAGATGATTGTAGATCTCTAGCAAGTGCCTGTAACTTGGGAAGAGGTGTCCTAGTGTGGGTTGACCAGTTCTTTCACTTGAAGGTTAGGGGTTGTCGTAGGTTATTCAAAACCTGCATTAGAACCTCCTTCCTCCATTCTAATTTCAACCTCTTTGAGGATAGCTTTCACTACTGCAGTTGTGGAAGTTTAAACTCCTGTAGGGAGCACCTGTTTTGAACATTGATCTCAGGACTGTAACTGAAGCTAATCCAGAATGCAGAGCTTGCCTGTCAAATTTATAGGCCTCAGAGACCCAGTTAAAACATCTTTGAAGTAGGCTTCCCTCATCTTCCTAGTGTTGTCTCTTTCATGGCACTGATACATGGAATTTCTTGGAGTTTCAAGAAAGTTCACTGCCTAAAATCTCAGTAGAAGATGGAAACATTGAGCAATGCCTTTTATAAGAGGATAATGGTATCTCAAGAAAAAACTCCTTTTCATGTTGAAGGTTGAGATAAGCTGGACGCATCACATTTTGTATGACTGGAGGTGGCTCCTTAGGGAGAGGATTCTGACCAGTAGACAAGTCCTTGCAAGTTTGAGGCACACTACTGCTTATTACAGAGACAATGCACTTTTGTCGAAATTTCTGTGATTGGCAGCTCAGGAGAGTCAAGTGGCATAGACCAGCCTTGCAAGTAGTCTGAGCTCATGTGCGGTACAGTAGTCTGAGCCATTGACTTGAAATTCAAGCTTCCATAGAATATGGTGTTCATTTGAAAGTAATAATAGAAGAAAATAGGAAACAGAAAAAGAGAAGTCTGTTATTAGAAAAGAAAAAATAAATTAATGTGTTGCATCTTACCTTGAATTTTTAAGGTTCCAGTTGCACAATATTGTCAGGGAGACGTTCCACAGTCCAACAGTTTGAGGAATAAAGAACCTTTGGAACTGAGAAGTTAGACAGCGAGGCACATTTACTGCATATTGGTGCTGTTGTTCAGCAAATTTTGTCGCTCTCGGCAAGAGAACGGGGATCAGGGATCAATTGTGAATGTGAAAGATCTGTTAAAATACAACTTACGAAAAATTGACACACTAGAGATTATCCGTTGACGGTCCAAGTCATAGCTGCTAATTTTAGGAAACAGAATACTACCACCACAAACCACTATCTAAAAGATGAATCTCTGGCAGAAGCAGACATCTTCACC
Source organism: Macrobrachium rosenbergii (assembly GCF_040412425.1). Lineage (NCBI taxonomy): Eukaryota > Metazoa > Arthropoda > Malacostraca > Decapoda > Palaemonidae > Macrobrachium > Macrobrachium rosenbergii. The sequence goes on from NC_089753.1 coordinate 55,976,203, forward strand.
AGGGAACAGTATTCTAGTAAAGGAAGGATAAATGAACTAAAACAGGTTGCATTGATTTTATCACTGTTATAAATATATGAGGCCTTCATACAGTACCTAACTTCTGTGCAGCATTGGCTGACACTTAAAGTTACACCAAGTATAACATAGTTAAAGCTAAGCTTCAGACTTATTCAGCAGAGTTCCAGCCACTTGAAGGGGAGGATAGGGTGGGAAATCAGTACAAGATCTACTAATCAGTAGTGTTTTTGTTTTACTGGAGTTCAGCCCACCAAATACAGTACACCATTCACTAATCTACTCAATGCCATAATTGAGACTTGGGCAGCATCATTTCTCGTAAGTGGAGACTTGACTACATCCACAAGTGTTGCATCATTAGCATACTGAACACTCTTGTTTTCCAGGCCAACAACCATAGCATTTGTATATACTAAAAATAACAGCAGACCAAAAACACTACCCTGTGGAACTCCAGACACAATAGGTCATGGTTTGCTAAGTAATCTTAAATCATCAAATTACAAACATTTACTAATTGAGGTGAACTGGTAGGTATAAAAAGAAATCATTAGCACAAGAGGTGAAAGGTTGAACTGTTAACTTTGCTAAGCCCAAGATAAAAATATGTTAAATTGAGCAAAACAAAGGAAATTCTCAGTATATACAGGAAACAAAATTAGGTGAATCTAAATAAGCTAAGCAGCTTGAGAAGTACTGTACAGTGTAAGGAAAACCTACATCTATAACTGGTAAACTGGCCATTGAACAGGTAAAATTTTGGCTGTTTAAAGAACACCATACATACAGGTGACCAAAGCTGGAAAAATTCATCATCACTAAAATGGCAATTCCTGGTTCAATTTCACTACCAACCATTACATAAAGAAATTCGTTATGCAGTGAATACAAGAGTTATAAATATAATGAATTACAGTGAACCCCCCTTATTCGCGGGGATGCGTACCCCCCCCCCCCCCCGCGAATAGCTAAAATACTTAGAACTGCCCATTTTGATAGTGTAAACACAAGAAAAACCATGTAAAAATGCTTACACGTGAGTATTTTAATAGTTTTATCACAAAAAGTGCATTTATTCATGAAAATTATATGAAAATACAGTAATTAGTGAATATTTCTCAGTGAAAAATACCGCGAATGGGCGAATTTTCCACGAATAATGGGTAGATATGTTCTACAGAGAAACCCACGAATCATGAGAACGCGAATACGGGGGTTTACTGTAGAAGTGAAATGAAGAAATCCAGGACAGAATTCTGGGGAGTTGACTGCAGGTGTTGATGATACACTAGACACGCAGATTAACTAGTTTGTTATATACACTGAACATGAGCTCTTGTCAACTATAGTACTTATGTGAGAATTATATACTGCATAGAGGCATAAAAATAACTATATAAACAACGGTAAAATACATAAAATAAAAAAAGTAATTTCCAGAATTGCACCCTTGTTGAAATGCAGCTCTGCAGTGGACTGCTACAAAGTTAAATAGATTTTATGCAGAACCATCCAAGGATAGAAGAGAGGAAGTACCAGGCTTCCTCACTTCAACTTCCAAATCGGAAATGATCCTGAAGAGCCTGAAACTTGGAGATTTGACCCACCAATTGGGGGGACCAAACAATCATTACAATATGGCTGGACAGATAGCTCTCTCATTCCTATGAGGCATATTTATATATACTTTCCAGGTGCTCTCACACTCCTGATCTTCATTTTATTTGGCCCCACCATCATTGCTAAAATTTATGAGCACCAGGTACAGTAAACCCCCATATTCACGTTTTCATGATTCACGGACTCACGCATTCGCGGGTTTCTCTGTGGAACATATCTAGCCATTATTCACGGAAAATTCGCCCATTCGTGGTATTTTTCACTGAGAAATATTCACTAATTACTTTATTTTCATATAATTTTCTTGAATAAATGGACTTTTTGTGATAAAAGTACTGTATTAAAACACTCAGGTATATATGCATTTTTACAAGGTTTTTCTGTGTTTAAACTATCAAAATGGGCAGCTCTAAGTGTTTTTAGAGGGGTTTTAAGTATTCGCAGGGGGGCTGTGGTACGCATCCCCCGCGAATACAGGGGGTTCACTGTATTAGGAAAAAAATCTTGACATGGAATATGAAAGCTCCCTGTAATTAATCTGCCTAAATTTTCTTTTGCCAGTTTATCAGCTTCTTGGTAGCCCGTATATTAACATGTGCCTTCACCCAACAAAATTTAATTATGGCTTCCATGCATTTATAAATGTAGAACCTGAATTAACTTAGTAAAACATACTGCATCACAAAATACCATAAAACTGATACAGTAACAGAAATGAATATGCTGATTAAGCAGCCAAAGCTGCAATGAAAATTACTATAATTTAGATCAAATACTGTATACCTGTCTGTGTCAGTGTTTCGTTATTTTTAAAACCCACTATCTTTATTCAATGGCAGGCATTGTGGAATAATGAATCTGGCAAAAATTGGAACATTAAACCAACTGTTGGATTGTGGTGTTCATTCTAGAAAGAATACCACATGATCAATCCCTGAATGCAGGGATCCAGTGTAAGAAAATTAAATTATTTATCTTACATCTGAAATAAGCAATATTACAAATTATTTAAAATTTAATGAATTAATGGGCAATCAACCAGCTGCTCTGAAATTTTACTGGTGAAATTCACCAGACAAACCCTCATATATACTGTAAGTTTAAAATTCAGGCCTAAAATAACAACCATATACAGTACAGGCAGTCCCCGGTTAACGGGCTCGGTTAACAGCGATTCAGTTTTATGGCGCTTGTCTAGCGACGAAAATCGTCAATTTTCGGCGCTGAAAATCGCTGATTTCCGCTTATCGGTGCCGATAATTGGGTATTGGCGCCGATGTATACCTAACAGAGGCGCCGATAACCAAAAACCCTCGAAAATCGCTGAAAAAGCGCCGAAATCGCCAATTTTCGGTTAGCAGCGATTTTCGGTTATCATCACACCCTCAGAAACAGAACCCCGCCGATAACCGGGGACTGCCTGTATTGTACTGCATTGCACTTATCTGATTCCTTTCTGAATTCATTCTTTCCAGAAGCAGAGGAGTTTCTTAAGCACTAAATACCATCCACTCTAAAGTAGTGTCCCAATCCAACTAACGTTTGCTTTAGGTTAAGCCCAGTTGTAAAGGTCAGTGGTGTTTCATATGTAATTTTAACTTATTTATGAATACAGTAACACCTCGATCTTACATGCTTCAAGTTGTGCGAATTCACAGATGCATAACTTTTCATTGGAACCCAACTAATTGGCATGTGCAATTTTTTCAGACACGCAATATTTGCAAATTGTAAAGAAACCCTGTAGAAGTGGTTGTTTAATTTTTTAAGTAATTAATAAGCTTTCATGCTTTTGTGTGTAAAATCGGTATTATTTTTGTTTTATTTTTGCCCATAAATACTGTATGATACTAGCATACTTTACATTAAAATATAGTAAAATCAATCAAAATCACAAAACAGCTGTTAATATAAAAATATAAACGTATTCCCTCTCTCTCTCTCTCTCTCTCTCTCTCTCTCTCTCTCTCTCTCTCTCTCTCTCTCTCTCTCTCTCTCTCTCTCTCTCTCTCTCTCTCTCTCTCTCTTTGAGATAGAGAGATTTTTTATGCATATGTAACACGTATGTTCATTTGTTTTGTATACTGTAGTTTTATAGATAAACGTGACTTATTTTTTAACTTTGTTATTAATTTCTTCATATTTTCCATGCTATAATTAAAACTTTTTGCATTTCTATAGTAAATTTTAAAAGAATAAAGTCGATTCCCCAGTCTTTTCTTTGATCCTTCAGAGCGAGGGGCCCGTAACCTAATTATCAAGCCCGTAACCTAATTATCAATTATTTTGACATATTGACCGCGAAGGGTAGAAACTGTTGCCCACTGTTGGTCAAATAAAATACCGCTAGGGAAGGATACTGAAAAATCTCTCTCTCTCTCTCTCTCTCTCTCTCTCTCTCTCTCTCTCTCTCTCTCTCTCTCTCTCTCTCTCTCTCTCTCTCTCTCTCATATTCCTTCATTTGATATCTAATGTAAGAATAACCTCTCTCTTCCCAAAGTTATTCTCTTTTTGTCATAAATCATGAATAATTTCTCTGATATTTAATGTAAGAGCAATCTCTCTCTCTCTCTCTCTCTCCGTAATAATTTAATAATTTAATTTCTCTTGATATTGAATGTAAGGACAATCCATCTCTCTCTCTCTCTCTCTCTCTCTCTCTCTCTCTCTCTCTCTCTCTCTCTCTCTCTCTCTCTCTCTCTCTCTCTCTCTGTCATACTGTAATGAAATATGAATTACAGTACGGTACAATATTAAGCTAACTTTTAAATGACATTAAAGTGTTTTGGGAGCATGTTTTGTCATAAGTATTTAGAGTTTAAACTCTAAGAATAAGCATTTAGGCCATCCCCGGTTAATGGCAGGGGCTCCACTCCCCGCTGAGTGCGCTAACAGAAAAGCAGCGATAATAGTGCTGAAAAACCGCTTAACAGCGCTGTTAACCGATAAACTGCTTGCTGACGCCGATAAACAGTTTGCCGATGCTGATAAAATCCTTACCAGCACCAATAAACCGCTTACCAACGCTGATAAACTGCTCACCAACGCCGATAAACTGCTTACCAGCACTGAAAATCTTCTTACTGGTGTCCAAAATCTGGTTAATGATGTCACTAGCCAAGCGCCATAACACCAAAACGTTGTAAGCCAATGCCACCGGTAAGCGGAGTCTGCCCGTATACTGTATGTACAGTATATAAGCATTATTAGTGACCATACCAAACTTACGCAAATCCTCACCTTACACAAGGGTGCTGGAACCTAACCTCCTGTAAGTTCGAGGTATTGCTGTACTGTATTACGTATTAGAATATTTCAATTAATACAAATATTGCTTTAATTTTTGTGTAAACATAAAACTTTACTGTGTGCTACTGAAGCTTTTCTTTTCTTTAATTTTTTTTTTTTTTTTTTTTTTTACATAGGGGGCCTCTCAAATTCCCTCTTCCTCTTCCCCTTCCCCTTTCTTGTTGTTCTTCATTGTTAGTGTTCTCTTCCATGCTGGTAATACAATTAAAAGAAAGAGTTTTTTAAGCACTAAACACCATTCATTCTAAGAGGAGTGTCTCCGATCCAACTGACGTTTGCTCTAGGTTAAGCCCAGTCTTAACTGTCAGTGGTGTTTTGTATGCAGTTTTAACTTATTTATGAATATTACGATTTATTAGAATATTTCAATTAATATAAATATTACTGTACTTTCATTTTATCATGAATAGATATTTAACAATAATTACATTGTCTTATCTAATAATGGATAAGACGGTTAAGAATCACAAAACTAATTTACTCTACAAAATTTAAACATCCTAAACGGTCAAAACTGCATAACGTTAACAATTTGTTTAGGATTGCTATAGCCGGGAGTTCCGTTCCGACAGTGTGATGGTAAGCGAAAATGGCTGATAACCGAACTCGACGCTTTTTCAGCAATTTTCGACGCTTATTGGTGCCATTAAGCACCGAGAATCGCCAATTTTCGGTTATCGGCGCCAGCATGCGAATATCAGCACTGGTAAGTGGAAATTGATGCATATCGGTGCTGAAAATCGCCGATTTTCGCCACTAGACAAGCCCTGAAAAACTGGATCGCCAATATCCGGGGACTGCCCGTATTTATTTAACATTACTAAACAAAGCAATACTGTATATTTAAACGATATGTTTATTTATTATTTACCAATAAGGCTTAACTAACTCATATTCACTAGTCCTTAATTGCCCATTATTACTATTTAATAATTACGTATAGATTTATACTACAGGCAGTCTCCGGTTATCGGGGGGGTTCCATTCCAACAGTGTGATAAGCGAAAATTGCCGATAACTGAAGATCGGTGATTTTCGGCACTTATTGGCACCAGTAACTGGCTGTTGGTGCTGATAACCGGAGATTTGTGCCTCTGTTAGGTATGTATTGGTGCCAGTACCCGATTATCGGCACCGATGAGCAGAAATCGGCGCATATTGGTGCTGAAGATCTTCAATTTTCGTCGCTAGACAAGTGCCGTAAAACCGGATCACCGATAACCGGGGACTGCCTGTAATCTAAATTAGACATTAAGTCCATATATTTACCTAAAAAGGAATTACTTATTTGATCATAATTATTATAATTTTACTTATAGTTATTATAATTTTACTTAAAGTAAATATTAAATCCCTTTACAGTACTGCACTGTATTCTATCTGATAATTGGGAATAAATTCTTAACACCGGAATAGGCACTTATCATCATTATGGCAAGCATTGGAAACAAATTCTTGAGATGAATTTTATCAGAATCAACATTTTCAATTTATATATATAATTAAATATTTAAGGAATTGCAGTATATTCAGTAAGAAATAATATCATTAAGAAAAACCAGCCTTATGCCAACTCTGAGACATGGAAGACTTATTGAATACTAATAATAGTCACAATAACAAATTTAAGCATATTAAAGTTCGTGCAATCTTATGACTGCTTGATAACCTCATATTTAACAGGCTTACTAATGACTTGTATTAACACTGTTGCTGTTAACATACAACTGAAAGTGAAGAATGTTTACTCAGCAGTCTGGATAAACTGTTGACTAATAACATACTACCAGCGTTATTTTCTCTGGAGCAGCTAGAATACCATGTAACACAGTTGTAAGATTGAAAACAACTTTAGACCTCAATGGCGGCATTGGATTTGGAGCCAGCCAGGAAAATCCAAGTGGCATCTTTGTTCTTAGCAACTCCATAAGAATTCTGTTCATCATTACTTCACCCATATTTTTATTCTTCAGTCTCATGGTAGTATCTGCAAAATGCTACTTCAGGAAGTGAGATTGCAGGTGTTGATGAGACTCCAAACAGTTTTCAGCAATAGAGGTGCTGAGAAGCCTGAGTGCATGAGACAGGCAGAAAATGGTTCTCCTCCTTTTATCTGAAGATTCTTTACTGTAGATATCTGCTACCACAGTTTAGTGCATTTTAAAGTAATGGGTTTGCATTGAAAAATTTTTTTTAAATTTCATTTGTCTAATGGATTAAGTTTTCGTTCCACCATTTATATGAAGCCATTATATAAGTAGGCATCAAGGCAAATGGAGATACAGATAAAGCACACTAATATGCAACTTTGTGACCAGATCAGATATAATTATTAGTGATTTTTTAAAATCACAACCCATCATCTATGATAGGTGACGAGCTTTGTGGAAATATGAATCCGATAATGATAAATTTAACAGGGTAAACCAGCTGTTAGAGTTTGGTGTTCGTTTCACAAAGAATGCCCGATTGGAACAGTTTAATGATGTTTTTGAATTAGTCACACCTGTTTGACCCATAGGTATTTGGTAATATATTTTATATGGTTGCCCAAGTAACAACAAAAAAGCAAGTACAGTAGTCTTGTAAAAGAAAAATTTTGCAAAAAAATGTTGTCAGAAACTTTACCATTTTTTATTTATTCAGTTGCAAAATTTTTAAGACTTGTCGAAAATGTTGACTCAGTAATTGGGTTCAACCCCTTAAGCCTTTGAGGCCCCAGTGCTAGATTTAGTGAGGTTAACCTGTGTTCTCAGTCCTTTGAGATTCTAGTGAAGTCATTCATTCACCAAAAATTTTGGTGAAATTTGTGCCGTTTTTACTTTTATCAGCTGAAGGACACTACAACCATGAAAAGTATATTTGCATATTGCAGTGAAAAAATATATTGCTGTATCCATAATTTCTCAGTGTGTGCTTTACCACAGATAAACTTTTGTCCTTCCCAAAACCTCAAAGCATTAACAGTAAAAATATTATCACTCTCATCAGCTGTCATTAATTTGATTAGCTTATTTTTCAGTAACTTTTCTAATTATCTAATTATGACTGTTTTGTTAAGATATGATTAATGATTATTAGAATTAGTAGCTGAAGAAATTAAATGAAAATAATAACAGCATTTTTGTGGGGTGTCATGTGTTATAACAGTCCAAAATTAAGAATCTAACTTTAACCTTTTACTAGAATGTAAGAGAAAAGATACAGAATGTCTCCATTTTTATACACTTTTTACACATTACTTTATGTCGTAGGCCTTTTTCAAATCTTTGAATGTGAAATTTCACTTTAATTAAAGTCTGTAATAAAGCCATTGAAATATGTTTTCTTTGTTTTAAATTATTTAAATCAGTTTCCATTTGTCTAAATCTGATGTAATCCTAAATTACTGAGACACCAGATGTCAGAAAAGGTGTATTTCATGCGATTCTTCCAACTAAATTGAGAAAATCATGATTTGCTTGCAAAATTAAGCAAACCTGTAGAAATTTCAATTGTAGTTTATCTGCTGACATTGTTTTCAATGGCCAAAATTGGACGTAAAATGAGACTAATGTCCTTAAAAAGGTTCTCAAGGTGTGATGTCTGGTCATGGGGTATATAACATAACAGAACTCAGTATAAGGAGAAAATTCAAGATTTAATTCACATTACAGATATAAAGGTTTATTTCCAATGGTTTTGCCCCCAACTGGTAACTTCTTTCGGGAGATAAAATGCCAAATATAAAAAAATAAAAGGTACACATTACACCAGAAAGAATAATTAAGAGGTTAAAATTGCAGAAATACGTAACTATATACAAAAGAAAAAAAATAAATCTATAAAAGTGTTTGTGTATGGTGGTATTTTTAAAGGTGGTAATTCATAACAGGGTCAAGTTTAAGACTCATTAATAAGATTGAAATGATCCAGGTTATGAAATGCAGATTTAGCTATGTCTCCTTGTATGGTCAGTACAAGCAAATACAACCAAGTTTTCTGTAAGTTATATTTTTAATATAAAATAAAATAGTTTGGTAGTTTTTGCACCATACTCTACCATCATTATGCTACTAGTTTATGTATACAATAGTTCATAATCATCAAACCATATACTGTACAATACTGTTTACTGGAAGCAAGAATAATTTGGTAGAACACCTTAATTTATTATTAAATATTTCTGCTGAAAGAAGATTAATGTTGTAAAGTTAAGCTTTAAAAAACCATGTGTTTCAGCATTTATCCTAATGCAAAGAGCACATGATACCAATTTGAGGAAGTCTCCTATACAGTTGAGTACACACCTTTCCTCATCTCTCTTATTTCTGATACATTTAATTTTCCATGACATGGATTCATTATTGTGTACTAAGGTTGTTGGGGAGTGACTGATTTTAGTTTAACTTTTACTGATATATTCTTATATACCTAGTTTTAACTTTTACTGATATATTCTTACATACCTAGTTTTATGAATTAATCATAGAGGCTGGACCGCCCAGAATCCATTGTCATTACTGGTTCCTTACATTTTTACCGGGTACAGATTAGTTGTAGGTTACTATATTGTTATTTATTTAGACATATCTTGTATCATTTGTTATCTCCTGTTTATCGTTTTTAATTATAATAATTATTGTAAATTATTTGCATTCATGACAGAGAAATTCCCACCAGTCAACAAAGAAATTCTGTATTCTTTTATCACTGTAGCTTTAAAGTTTTTCTCATTTCATTTTTATTAACATTAATGAGTCATTGTATAGATGCTATCTGCACTACTTATATATTAGTACAGTACTTCTGTAAAGTGTACAGTAGGTACTTCTATATGTTTGCATGTACAGTACAGTCTTAAGATTTTCCTTTTATTTTCATAACCAGTCATTGTACTACCATACAGTTGAAGAAGCTTCTGAAACTTCCTGTACACTTTTAAGTGCATCCTTTTAACCATCATGACTTAGAATTACTTCAGACTCTTGAAAAAAGCTTTGTACATACCATCCCTTTTATTATGGAATATAATTTCCATTATACTGTACTGTATACAGTAAAAATGTACAGTCTTATTGTTCAGCACTTTAGCATTTCTTGTGCAATTACCTTGCATAATCATTCTGTGTTAGTGACAGTTTAGACAGTTGCAGTTAATGGATGCTTGAAACTTGACCCTCTTATAAAGTACTGTGTTTTAAAATCGCCACCTCTTGTTTACTTTGTCTGGGATAGATGATCAAGGATTTTCTTCTTTTGTATCCAGTTATGTAAATCTGCCATTTTAACCTCTTTTTCACAAGAGTTCTTTAGGATGTTTGTTTTTTTTTTGCATGCTTTTGTATTATTTGATCTCTCTGAAGGTGGCAAAACTGTTATAAATTCATATCCAAAACATGATTTTGTTTAAAAATTTTCAACATTCACTGAGCTCTCCACATAAGGATACTAGGTTGATACACTGCAGTATAAACTGTGAAATTTGCTCATGGTGTAAATAAAGGTCATACATTATTATTAATCAGTTTTTAATCACGATGTATGTTTGACAAGGTACTTTGCAGAACATTTACTGGTTATTTTTTTTCATTTGGTTGCCACACTAAACTTAGAAAAAATACAAGTAAAATTTTGTAACATCTAGTCACTTGCATGTAATTTGACATATGAAAATATTTTATTGTAACAAGTGGAATTACCTTTATGATTGATGTTCGTCAAGCGTGATAGTTATTTTATTTCTAGGGTTTTGATGTAACTTTCAACTTTTAAATACCTGTAGATTTGCTTATTCTTTTGTATACTGTATTTCTCTCTTTTTCTTTAGAGACTGAATCAAAATGCTTTGCATATTTTTATTGTGATAGTGGTTCATTTGTTGATGTGAAAGCTTGAGTGAGTCAATTGAACATTCCATATATATTTTCCATTTTTGGAATGCTTTGCAACCTTATATTAACAGAACGTTAATGCAGTTAGCTAAGAGAGAAAGTAATGTTACAGACATGCCTGTTTGATACCCTGAGAGTGTTTCATGAAAATGATTTTATGTAAGGAACAAAAGAACTTTCATTCCATTTGTTCATATTAAATAGTGCAAGACAAAAACCAAAATCATTTGTTAAAACTCATTTTGAGTAGATATTTCATCTGATAGGGAAAAGTATGTTATACTTTCATTTTCATGAGTAATAAATGTTTTTGTTAAATATTTATAATGTAACTGAATTTTTCCTAGAAAATTTAGTGAATGTCAGTGGAAAAACCACACCACTATTTTCACTTGGAAACAAGGGGTACAGCCAAGGTTGGTAATACATTTTAACTATGCACATACCATGTAAGCAGTTTTGCCTCCCACAAAGCAAAAATGTAAATTTATATATTCAGTGTAGAACAATATACTGATACTAAAAAGAAAGTAAACTAAATGTCTATGCATTCACGCAAACCTTTCATAATGTTATTGCCTGTTAAGCAACAGCTAGCAGGGAGATTAAGTTATTCTTGACTGAATCTTTAAGAATGATGCCTTGAAGGATTTTAGAAGCATAGGGCAGAAGCAATGGATGGGCTTTGTACTGTCTTTTCATGATTAGTGCCAATATATATGTTGCTTGTACTGACCACAGTCAACATATATGTACTGAATGACAAATTCAGTGAGTTTTAGGATAGGATACTGAAAAAGAGTGTTACCTGGAGAGGATGTCATTAGCAAGTGTGCCCATGAAGAGCCCACCATAGATAGGCACACACTCTGAGTTAACACAAACCTATAATGTCTAGCTGCAGACTACACAACTCCGTTGTTTCAAAGAATAACATGACATCAGGTGGATATCAGGCATCAAACACCTATAAACCATAGTCCTCATAGGACACTGAACACCGTAGGTACACTTGAACCCAAGCGGGACCATTGAGTAACTATCGGGTTGCTGTGAGACTTACAACTTCCCTGGAACAGCAGACCTAAAGCTTTATTGGTTTATGAGCAACTGAGATTTTAAGATGTTGCTTCAAGATAAGTACAATACTTGTTTCCTGGACTGTGAGATTCGTGGGCCTCACATTCAAGTTGTAAGGATGTTCCTTAAGACTGGTGGAGGTGAAACATCATGACCCCTTTCTAAAAACAATTGGGTTGCTGTGAGACTTACAACTTCCCTGGAACAGCAGACCTCAAGCTTTATTGGTGCATGATCAACTGCGAGATTTTAAGACATTGCCTCAAGATCCATTACTTATTTCCTGAGCTGAGATTCCTGGGCCTCACATTAAAAAAGTTGTAAAGTTGTTCCTTAACACCAGTGGAGGTGACAGAATCAGACCTTGACTACTTGAAGAAGGATTGGTAAAGCAGAAGAAAAGAGGAAGATTTCAGTCCTCATCAGAAGGCAGCCTTTGTAAAGAGATGTCAATTACACTTCATATCAGCCAGTTTCTTAGAAACAGAAGCCTTTAATGACGGGAAACCCAGATATCCATTTGCTAAACACAGAGAACCCCAAGGACAGTAAATATTCCCCTTTGTCACAATGAGGAAGAGGAGACAACAGCTTGGTCTACAGTACCTGCAACCTCACAACTTCTTTGATCCCTTGTCCAAGTAGACCTTAAGGAGAGAACCTCCCTTTCCTTTAGAGTGTTAGAGAAAGACTGAATTTTGGACCACTTCCTTTGCAGAAATTCAAAAGTGGATAAGGTAATTAAACAACCTAAGTCATTAGAGAAACTAGGATAAAATATGCTACAACTTCCTTTAATCCACAGTCTCTATAGATTTCAGCCCTGAATTATGAAATTTAGGGATAACAGCCAAGGAAATAGACAGCTTGTTTTCTTCAGCTGAATTACAAATGCATGTACACAGGAATGTAGAGTTTTACAGTGCCACCATCTAGGAGTCTCCTCCTTGCAAGACCATTCATCACTAGTCATTATCTGTCTGCAATAATGCATGGCTAAAACTCACAAATACATTACTGTAATGATGTGGGAGAATATCTTTTGGGTGTTCTACTTAATCCTAGTGTTGCAAGCTGTGGTCAAGTTGCAGTCATCATTGCATCAGATAACTATGGAGTCTATCTCATAGGTTTCCTAAATACCACAGAAAATAATTTCATGTAGGGTAAGATTGATTGATTTAAGGTTCTCGGGCATTATGACAACAAAGGTCACTGATGCTGATATTTATTGAGAATGGCAAAATTTATATGAAAAAAAACAATGAATTCTGTGACAAGATCATTACCAAAACAAGAAGGTACATCTGTAGCTTTTGCTGAAGACCTGTTTCTGATACAAATCTAAAAATGCCACCTGGCATTTTAAACAGCTTCTTCCCTTAGGACTCTGGCTAGAATGTACCAGCCATTCTCCTCTTAGGTCTCAGAAAGAAGGCTACTTCTTAGGTCCCTGAGACTGGGGAATTCAGTTAGCAAATGTTTGACAGTCAAAGGGACTAGGCAGTCATCACAGTATGGTTGATTTCCATACACTACTAAAAACTTGTGTAAGGCAGGTATGCCTTATCCATAGACAGAAGAGTGCAGTTCCCATTTTTTGGGCATAGTTTATGAAGTACATACTTTATGTACTTTATGAAGTGATCTGATATTTGGTAAGAAATTGTCACGTATTAGTTAATATTTCATTGGAAACAAATCAGCTACAACTTCTTTTGCTAGTGTAAAATTTTTCATTATCAGACACGCCTACGTGTGCTATAACCCAACCAAATTTTACTTTTATTCCTTTACAATTCATTAAATAAATCCACTTGAATTTTTAAAACCAATGGATTAGAAAAAACTAGTGGATTAGTCTAGTTAAAAGCACTAACTTTGTAACACTTTTTGAGTCACTAAAATGGAAAATTTCCTTCATCAGTAGTTGGTTTTATATCATTAGCATTTAAAACCCATAAAGTTCTGCAGTAAAAATAGCAGTCATTATAGAAAGCGTACTCCTACAATAAAAATCATTGCTATATACTTCTTGTCCAATGCCAGCACTGTATTTGTAGCTAGCAATAAATATAAAACTTGAGTTTCTAATTCTTTAGCATGTTTCATAAAACCGACCAGGCTTCCACCCCATTTTAGTGTCAAAGTAATGGCAAAATGCTATCTTGGGTAACGTCCAAGGAGGAGTTGTTATTTTTGAATGGAAACACCTTATTTCTGACAGCATGAAGTTATTTAGAATCTGTTTCACCCTATATCAGTAGGGTTGTGGAGTTCTGTGGTGTAACTCATAGTACCCGAAATACTTTTTGTTGTTAGCAGTCAAAGGCTAAAGAGTGGCAGTCTTGGTAGTCTATACTAACATCATGCAATGGGAGACTGATAATGAACACCTACAGGTAGTGCACCAGCATCAACTGGAGGGCTTGAAATAGTGAAGTTTTGGTATACAAAATCTAAGATCTGTAAACAACGGTGTGGCTGATGAACATATTTCACACCCATAGTTCAGTTTTGAAAAGTCCTGGGCTTTATTTAATTTTAAACCATTTTGCAATTGGCACCCCATGATGTGTTGGCCAGTATTTTTAGTATATTCAAGCTATCTACACATTAAAATTTAGAAAGAGGAACCCATCTCCTGTGGTCAAAAGTTAATCCTAAAAATTGTGCTGCTTCTACACGTCGAATTTCCTGGCCTATAATGTATATATCAGTGGCTGGATGTATTCCACAAATACAACAAAAGTGGACTGTTAGAGGAAAATGAAGAACTATTCAGTTCTGGCCAGTGAATAATATTAGCAACTAACATTTGAAGTTTCCTCTCAACCATTGGTATTTGTTTTCCAGGAAATATGGACAGGTCAGCCACAAGAAGTGTGGATAAAATGTCATGGGGATGACAGAGGATATCACAAGGTAAATAATGTCACACTCAGCGTATTACCATTGGAATGCCTTCTTTCTGTCATTTTCTCTCAGATGAACAAAGGCAATTTTTCACTCAAACCAGAGTCATGCATAACTTCAAGTATGCAGCAGTGTCATATACCTTTTAAAGGTGAAAAAATAGTAGTGTCATATACCTTTTAAAGGTCAAAAAATAGTCGCATGATGCTGCTTGTATGCAAATGCTTCATATATGGAGGACCCGAGACAAATCAGGACATCAGTGGTTGAGTTCATTCTACAGAAACCACATTGGGTAGGTGATAAAATACCGCTCTTCTTTAGGCACCGCACCAGTTTTGGATGTACCATCTTCTCCGTGATTTTACATAAAAAGGATGTCAGAGCAATTGGTCAATAATTTTCTTGCTAAAAATGTCTTTTCCTGCCCCCAAATTTTGGGAGACACACACAATTTTAATGAGTAAAAACATTAAGACCCCACAACATGGTTCCTCTGCTTATAGGCATTGATCCAAGTTCCATTTTCATAGGTCCTAGTATCATTTTGAAAATTGGGATCGACAAATAAATGCAATGTTATCCAAGACTACTCCAGACTCATAGCACTTTATACATTGGGTGGGTAATAGTGCTTTAAAGAACAACTACCTAGAACTGACTTAAACCTCAGCCTTAAGTAACTGCTTGAGAATAAATTAGCAAGTTATCCTAACTATTCCTTTTTTCCCCCCTCCTCATCTTATCTAGATTGAGCTTTGCCTAATTACGCCTGTGCATCCTTGGCTACATTTTTGATCACCCATATAACGAGGAGGAGGGTGACTTGAATTTGAAGCCTCCTCACTCAAAGAATTTGAGTACCCAGCATCATTGACTGAGGTGAAAATGAGATTAACAGCTGTGCTCCTAGCTCTGGGTCAGATTTCCAAAGCACTGCAAACTTTATGTATACTATCTGGGTATAAGACCTTGGTGAGTCTTCAGGAAAAGGGCCCATCTCCAAGTGTAGCTTCTTGGTAAGCATGAGAAAGTGCTTGGATGAAATACATTACAATAAATAACATTTAATGAATTAAATGCGTCAAATTTTGATTACCTGTTTGGGAATGAAAATTCGTCAAGATTTCTAGTATTAGAAAAAGTTATCACTAAACATTGAAAATTGCCAGTTGATTACATATCCAACTTTTAGGGAATCTAAGGAGAAGAGTAGCTCAGAAGCAGGTGGCAGAAACAAAAACTCTGTACTTTTAGTCTTGCTATCTTGCCACCACCTGAGGTCTCTAAAAATTTCCCCAAGTTACTCTAACTGGTTAGTCCTTAGAAATCCTCAAGGCTGACAACTGGCATTCAGCTGCAGAGGAAGAGATTAACTGAAAATGGCTGAAAGGTATCAGTATCTTTAAGAATATTGGATGTCTTGTTAGCTTTAGCCACAACTTAGCTGGAGGAATTCCTGTAGCAAAGTTTGGAATTGTCAAATTTAGTCCAAAGTTGGTATGACTAGAGTAGGGGCCAAATTTACTTCCATTCTTAGGTAGATGACAGTCTTAGGAGGGACTAAGTCTGACTTGTCCTAGTTGATAACCTACACCCAGCAGCTGCCATACTGTGAAGAGTTAATGTACTCAAGCTCTGCTGCTATCCAGTCATCCAAGGATCTCACCAACCTGTTAACATGCATGAGCCCAGATAACAGCTGGGGCCAAGCCTTGCATAAGATTTGTGGAGCTTTTACTGTTGCTGGAGGTATTTCCTCAGTGAATGATAAATTGAGAATTGAAAGCACTTATCTTTCAGGTTGAGTGATACCAGAAAGTAGTCCTTCTGGTTGGAGCATCCAGCTGATGCTGTGGTTTCTGTTTGAAAGGGTGTTTGATGCAGATATCAGTTAAAGAGGGTGGAGACTGATGATTGACTACCAGCTTCTGAGGCTTTAGGGAATACAAAGACCATTGTAGAATCTTATGAGTTCAGTGACCACCCCCTCTTTAGACTAGCATCAGTCTCACCTTATCCACTGCAAGGATCTTTGTTCTCCCTGTACAGAATAAAAGAGAACTAGCTCTGGGGCCAATGAGGCACTTGCCTTCAAAAATGGAAGTCATTAACTCTCTTCTAGGGTTGTTACTACATATAGGCCTGTGCCTATTTCCTGCTATTATAATCAGGTCTTTTTGGAGACAACTCCCAAGGGGATACAGTCATGTCCTTGAGTAGGTAATGCCCTCATCTTTATGACTACATGGGAACTGGAGGCATTTCCTCAATGATTAGTTCAGTGGAAGAGGTTTGCCAAGAAATGGGAAAGTCAAGAAACATTTGCCCATGTCTTTGATGAAGGGCAGAATACCCCATCCTTGACACTGGTGATTCTTTTGGCTCATCCCTTTTGGACTACCTGTACTTTCTTCCTTTCTTTAAGTCTTCAGCAGAAAACCCATATGGATGGAGTCAACAGACTATAAACCCAGGTAAATCAGCCTGCAGAGAGAGAAAAGTTACAGGAAATTGTTGTAAATAATTAAGTATAAGGAATAGAAAATAAAACAGATACACATGAAATTCAGGAGATATCAGCAGAGAGCAGGAATGAATTTGTGCCTCGCTGAAATATGTGGAGGTCAGAGGATTCTCCAACTGCACCAGACAAACTATTCCACATTTTAGTAGCCAAGATAAAACTCCTAGGAAACAGTAGTATTAAATCTGATGCTAGAAAATATTACTCTCTTTGCAGCAGCAGCCTGCCTAGTGTTGCAAGCAAAAACAGCTAAGTCAGGTAAAGAAGAGTGCAGAGGATGTTTGTTATTGTAGTACATTACATATAACAAACACAATTAACTCACTTTACATCTATGCTGTCACAAGTCAACGTTAAGAGTTGGCAAAATGGGCTTGACTCATGACATAAATCTATCCAAGAGTTTGCGATGAGAGTCAGCACTGGAGAACAGTACTCCCAATGAGAAAGAAGAAATTAATTACACAACACCTAGATACAATAGCTTCATTGCAAAACCTTCTAAAACATTCTGCAAGATAACAACCTTTTGAGAACAGAGGGACCAATATTACATATATATTTCTCAAAAGTCAATTTCGTATTAAAAGTAACACCTAAGATTTTAAAGTGTCACTGGCAATTAAAAGAGTACCATTTAAATGTAAATCCTGATGCACAGGCAAGAGTGTTCTAGACTGATTAGCTCATCATACTTTTGAGTTTTATATGTGCCAGATCTCAATTCAAGGATTCTGCAAACACAGCCCTGAGGCATGGAGAAGCAACAACTAGAACAGCAGAATCATCAGCATATGCAATCAGTTTGTTTTCCAGACCTTGCCACGTCACTAGTATTGATAATAAATAGCAAAGGTCCAAGAGGAACACCTGAAATGACATTACTAAAGCTACTACACTGGCTGTCAACACAGACTCTTTGGGTTCTGTCTGTTAAAAATTCATTTAAAATGTTAATAAAAGATCTATGAATTCTCAAAATCTTAGCTTGTAGGTAAATGCTTCTTGATTCACACGGTCAAAGGCAGCACTAAAATGTAGACTGACCATGCGTGTCTCTGCACCCTCATCAAGAGCACTCTGTAAGACAGTAGGTATTGACAGGAGTGTCTCTGTGAAACCCAAACTGTAGTGTTGATACAGTATCAGGTTATTATCTTCAATAAAGCTACAAAGAGTCTTAGAAAGCAACTTCTCAAAAACCTTAGATATAACAGGCGTAAATGAAATTGAAATCAATCTTTTAAAAATAGTGATCATATTATGAGCAATGAAATTGGCAGTCTTTTTTTTTTTTTTTAAAGATGGGAAAGACCCAGGTAGGGTCTATGCCACCAAAACTACTGAGACCCAGAAGCAAATATTTTACTTCTGTGGACCTGAGGGCCGCTGAACACAACTTAGGCTTTGGAAACCATGACTGAGGCAATACCAGACTCATCACATTAAACAAAGACTCTACTCACAAGTTCTGCCTTCTGTTTAGGGCAATATACAGCAGCTTCAGCTCCTACAAGGGGAGGCATGCTTGAATCAACTCCAAAGTGATGACTTGAGGGTAGACCACCACTTATAGTCATCGCCACTGGAGGGCAAGCATCTTAATTATAAGCTCTCTCAGCTCTCTCCTAGACAATGTATACTTGATTTCTAAGCTCAGTGAAATTACACCACAAAAAGTCTGATTGACTGCTCCTCCATAAATAATAAGCTTCATGTTATTCATGGTTGGTAAGTTTACATGCAGCATAAAACCAAGGCTTATTTTTAAGACAAAACTTGAGGCTTTTAGAAGGCATTCTTCTCTTGATAACAGTCTTAAGGTGATCACTGAAACATTCCGTTTTCACACTTCACAAATATCACTCAACCTGAGCTCATTAAGATCATGGTGAATACCATCCCAATTAGCCTGGGATTCAAGTATACCTTTCTTGAAACTCTAATTTGTTCATACGCAGAACAAACCTAGGTCTTAAGTAAGGATAAATCTTCTAGCACCAGCTGGAAACCAGTAAAAAACATATAAAATTGTAGAATAAGGTATTGGTGGTAACAGGATTCAGCCAATCAGATGAGAGAGGAAGCATCAGCTGACCTCCTTTAACCCAAGAGTGCTGTGATGTATCCAGTTTCTTCCTTACTACCTTGCTAGGACATGCTGCTGCCCTTCCTTCCAGAAGCTGGTGTTTTCCTTGCCCATTTACCTTCTTTGGTTTCCCTTTGTGTCGTGAATTAGTGCTATTCTGTGTTTGTGCACTAGTGCTTATTTGTGTGTTTTTTGTTTTGTGTTTGATCATACAAACCCATTACTCAGCCTCCCAGTACTAAGCCTCAGAGAAAATGTCCTGGGGTCAGTGGTTACCCTTGCTTTCACATTTTCTGGCTTCCTTTGAGACTGACCCACATTCTACTTGCAGCTTGTAATGTTACTAATCCCTGTTGTGAATGTCATTCTTGGTCTCCTGAGCAGTGGAGGATTTTCGCCAAGAGAGGCAGCATAGGAGGAAGTTGAAGGTACCATCTTGGAAGGGGTATTCTCTTCCTTTGATGGCTGCTTCTCAGACTCCTTGTTGCCCAATCTTCCTCCAGTTGCTTCATCTTCCTTGGAAAATTTTACTCCTTCCCATTCTTCCATAGCTTTGTCTTTGGAAGTTTGGGAGAGGGTCGAGAGATATCTCTTTTGCTGCCCCGCTCTCTCAGGCGGGATGGATGTTCCCCCCCCCCTTTGGGAGGGAGGAGGCAGTGCCATCTTATTCTACTGTTTCAGGATCGGAGGCTCAGAAGATGGCTGACATCCGGGCTTCTCTAGGCCTACCAGGAGTACCAACCTTAGATGGCCTTTTATCTTATTTCCTGTCGTCTCGCATTCCTGTGTCGACTGCGATGATGGTTGCCAGCCCTGCTGCTCTCCCCTTTGCGGTGCCCAGAGCTTCGGTTCCTGTGTTGCCACATCAGTCATCGGTGTACTCTGCCCTGCGTTTTCAGTTGGCGTCTGCACTAACACTCTTGCTCACGTCTCAAGTTCATCTGCCATGACAGTTCCCAGTTCAGCGGCTCTCCTCACTCCTCTATATAGGCTTACAGTTACTGTCTTCTCATCTGTCAGCAGTGGGCAACCTCTACTCCCACTCCGTCTTCTGATGCTCTCGTTCAAGCAGAGGTCGACGGAGTTGACGTATCCAAGAGAAGTACAAACATGTTATGAAGAAGAAGTGGTGCAGGTCTCTGTCTCCGCCTTCTCCGTCATTGTCTTCTTCCTTGTCTTCATCGTTGTCCTCTTCTCCTGTCCGGTCCTTCCCCGTTAGACACTGTAGGATTAGAGACTTTGTCACAGCTCCTCACCTAAGTAGACCTAGAACTATCTTTATCTCCTCTTCCCTGTCACCATCTGACCATGTACGTGGTCTCCTGCTCCTGATCACGGCTGTGTCTCTGATGTGGGTGTGTCGCGTCCAGCCGCTTCTCATCCCTTGATAGATCTCTCCAAGCAGGGGTCTGCCAAAAGGAAATTTACAGCAGTGTCTTCGTCTCCTGATCTCCTCGTTTGTATTCGTAGGAAGGATGATACAGCCTGTTAAGAAATCCTGTGTGGAGAAGGCTTCTGAGATCAGCCGTTACCCTCTGGGTTCCACAGTTCTACAATGGACGTGAGGGGTTCTACACGTACAGGTATGTGTATTGGGCGTATGCTGTTGTCTCCTTGTCGGTCTCCTTGTTCGGATTCCGTGACAAGAGATAATGTCTTTCTCTCTAGCTCACATGTCCATGCTGACAGGCTCAGTCGTTCCAGAAGTCTTCTCCATTCTTGCTCTTCCAGGTGCCCCTGATCATCGCTCTAGCTCCCACGGCCATGTTCTTTCGCATGTCCGTGAAGACCATCACATTCATTAAGAAAATCCGAATCTTTCGGTTGCTCAGCCTTGCTCGTCGTCTTGATGTCTCCTAGGAGAAATCGGGATCATAGTTCGAGGTCTCTCGGCCACGGACATGACATCATTGATACATGGCCATATATCGACACACGTCCATCTCTTGCGAACGAGACAATCCTCAAGCTCCTAAGAGGGTTTAGGACCCGAGAGGGCTTATACCCCAGTTGTAAAAGAGGATATTGCTGATTTGTCTGACCCAATAGATAGAGTAGATCCCTGCGGCCAGTAGATAAAAGATGTCGAGAACCAAGACTTTATTATGACTTATGATGAGGTTATTGAATTCATTCGTGAGTACAAATTTTTCTCATGAAGGAGTGAAAACTTCTTTTGATCTCCCTACGGATATAGAAGCCTTACTCGGTCCTAAGAGGGATTTAAAGGCTTCGATAGAGTTTCTGTGCTTGAGTCATGCTGATTCCGTCTTAAGCCACTTGAATTCTCTTGCCTCTGGGCATGATAATTTGCTTCAATCTAGTAGATCGTTTAAACTTTTACCCCCCTCCTCTTACTTGACAAACGGTTTTATACAAACCGTAATGTGGTGCTACACCAAAGACAAATCAACCCAGATCAGGTTTGATTAGGCCCTGGATTGTCCCAAGACCAGATTAGGTTGGAAGGCCTTTCCTTCACTCATCAGGAGGTGGCTACCTTGGAGTCGACTGCCTCTTCTGCTTTTCAGACTGTATCTTGGCTAGACTTATCGTCTACAGTGGTGGCAAAAATATCTTCCTCTGCTTTAGATGATTTAGAAGACTGTGCCCCTTAAATTTTTGGCTTTTGCAGTCAGGCGGTAAAGCAATTTCTTACCTGATCCATTTAAATGCTAATATATGGGTTAATCTTTTGCTGAAAAGAAGAGATGCAGTCCTCTCCAAGGTTTCAAGATATATCAGCACGGATTCTTTGTTGCCCTGAAGAAAGGGGATATTTTGAACTCCCCTTCTCTCTTTCTTACAGAGCAACTAGACATATCAGTCAATAGACATTGGTTAGACATTAATGACCAGCTAGTTCATCAAACAACATCAAAGTCAGCTGGGCCTTCTCGCCCTAGTTCGAGACCTAGGCCTCAGTGTTCTTCTAAGAGGACCACTAATGCACCATCTACTAGCTGAGTTAGTCAACCTGCTAAATCAACTAATAAGAAAGCTCCTCAGCAACAGCCCTTTCAGCCCTGCTCTTCTAGACCAGGGAGAGGAGCCAGAGGTAGAGCCAGAGGAGGCAAGTGATAGAGCAGGCACCGCTCCTCAATCGTTGCCACCAGTGGAAGGATGCCTGGCGAGCCATTGGGTTATGTGGCAGAGTTTTGGAGCGGAGTCATGGGTAGTACTGTAGATGTTCTATGGGTGGGATATCTACTACGGGCAGTCCTCACTTATCGGCTGCATCAGTTAACGGCTATCCATTTTTACAGCGCTTGGCTAGCGACGTCGTTAACCAGATTTCAGCGGCGGTAAGCGATTTTCGGTGTCGGTAAGCAGCTTATTGGCATCAGTAAGCAGTTTATCGGCGTCTGTAAGCGGTTAACAGTGCTGATAAATGGTTTATTGGCGCTTATGACGTTATAAACACCATTTATTGCCGTAATTGTCAGCGAATTTTGGGTAGCAGCGCTTGGCTGAGAACAGAACCCCCGCTGTTAACCAGGGACTGCCTGTACTCTTCGATTTCCCTCCCCCCTCTCTCCAAGCATCCCCTCCATCATTTGTCATATGCCAAGGACTCTCCAAAGTATCTAGCTCTCCAAGAGGAAGCGAGGAAAATGGAGAAAGGAGTGGTAGAAGTAGTCGAGCATCCTTCTCCAGGATTCTACAGTTGGATTTTCCTAGTCCCCAAGGCGACGGGTGATTGGAGATCAGTGATATACCTTTCAACCCTGAACCTGTTCATCAGGAAGACCCAATTCAAGATGGAGACTCCTTATGCGGTCCTATCAGCTGTCAGAAGCAACAATTTTATGCTCACGATAGATCTGAAGGATCTTTACTTCCAGATTTCGATCCATCATTCTTCCTGAAAATTTCTCTGCTTCAGCCTGGGGGAGCTGGTGTTTCAATTCAAAGTCCTATGCTTCAGTCTAAAAACAGCCCCACAAGTGTTCACAAGTGTTCACCCTAGTGTCATCCTGGGCTCATTCTCAGGGAATTCAGCTCTTGTGATATCTTGATGGCTGGTTGGTCCTGGCAAGTACTTGGGAAAAACTAATCCAAGACAGAGATCGTCTTCTCCAATTTTGTCACAGCCTAGGCATCGTGATAAATTTGGAAAGATCGAATCTTCTCCCAAGTCAAAAGATCCTCTACCTGGGATGGTAATAGACACGGTGTCGTCAAGGGTATTTCTATCGGACCAAAGAATCAAGAAGTTCAGAAAAGTGGCCTGGTCCTTTCTATCAGAGAAGAAGCAGCCAGCATGTCAGTGGCAAGTGGTTCTAGGGCACTTGCCCTCGCTAGAAAAACTCATTTCCCACTGCTGTCTCCACATTTGATCTCTCCAATGGAGGCAAAGTTGTGGTCCCCTGCAAGATACTCTCCTTTGTTCCAGGTACCGTTGTCTACAGAGGTGAGAAGAGACCTACTGTGGTGGTTAGTTAACAAAAACTTGACTATAGGAGTGCCTCGTCATTCTCTTCCTCCAGAAATTCTCTTGTTCTCAGACTTCTCAGACGCCTCGTACAAAGGTTGGGGAGCTAATTTGGAGTACTTTCTGACGTTAGGAGTCTGGAGTCTTCAGGACAAGTAGCTACACATAAATGCTCTGGAGCTGAAAGCAGCCTTCTTGGCGCTTCAGGAGTTTCAAGGAAGAGTGTTGGGGCACTGTAGTTCTGGTGTTGGACAACACTATGGTGGTCGCTTACATAAACAAACAGGGGGGGCTAGTCTCTCGCCAACTTCACTCCCTGATAGTGCTTCTACACCAGTAAGCAATAGACCTATTAGTAGACCTCTCAGCCAGGTATCCCAGGCAAGAGGAATGTGGTGGCCAACAAACTGAGTCTTCGGGGTCAGGTCCTGGGGACAGAGTGGTCCGTACATCAGGAGATAGCGGACATGCTCTTCTTCCTTTGGGGAAGGCCAATGATAGATCTGTTTGCAACAAGGTTCAACAGGAAGCCAGAGGTCTTCTGTTCAGTTGTTCGAGAACCCTTCGCCATGGCAGAGGATGCCCTTCAACCTCCTTGGGACAACCATGAAGTTTACTTCTTCCCTCCCTTTTGCCTGATCCACCTCCAAAGGGGGCTGCTGATCTAAGCCTACCTGCAGTGTACCATACGGCAGAAAATGCCTTTCTAAAAGCAAAATCCCTCTCGGAAAAATTGACAAAACCTCAGAAAAAATTGAGGAAGCACAAGACAAATTTTCACAGATCTGGGACATGATCAAAGGATTACAGGAATCATTTGACAGTCTTAAAACTGTGGAAACAAATAATCTTTCATGGATCTGGGATGCGATCAAAGGAGTGCAGGAATCATTAGACAATCGCACAGCAAGCCACCAGACTCCTTTGAATGAGGCATCTATTATTTCCTCGCCTCCCAACAACATGAGAGAAGTGAGGGTGCGCTGCGAAGTTGAGATGGCCATACCCTCCCATGAGGGAACTGCCCTCTCTTCCTCGGATGAAGCACCCACATCACCTGTAGACCTATCGGAAAGGACCAACGAACCCCCAAACCTCCTCTCCCTCCCCAGTGCCTCCAGTGGAAGATAGATCTTCGCAACCATCACCAGCCCTAGTGAGTCTTCCGACCCTGTCTCTCCCCCCCAACCCCCCGTCGTGGATGAAGGTGTGATTGATCATGAGGGGACTTGGGGCTGGCAGACACAGACAAGTAGAAAAAAGAAAAGAACATCTTGTTTGTCCACTAAACCGAAGCCCAACATTCATGAATCACCTCACTCGAAACCTGAGAAGAGATGTCACGTTGTGATTCACAATTTATGCTCATCGGTGAAGCTAGATGCCTTAGTAGAGAGGGTCAAGTTTCTCACGGCTCTGACCCTCTTATCTCCCACAAACTCCCATGCAAAATTAAACAAAGTGGCCTACAGGGTTACCTGCCTATTTCAACACCTCAGTGTTCTTAAAGGCAAGAATTTCGGTCCTAATACAAAAGTCTCAAGATACAACGTAATCCAGGACAAACTTCCCCAAAGGGAACTTACTGACACCCCAAGTAGGGGTTCAGGTGCAGACTCGCCTTCTACCACAAGTGCCAGCCATCCTCCCAAGCCGAGTGAATGCCCACCCACGCTGGCCAACCCCCCATCCACCCAAATGATCAACTCATTCATTTCCCATCTTTGTGAGTTGCCATGGATACACAAGATATAATTTCTTGGAATATTTTTGGCCTCAAGCAGAACATTCCTTCCCCTAAACATGTGCAAAAACTTCAAAGGCATCATAGCATTACGAGAAACGCTCCTCTGGCCTCATGACCTTGCCATCTGCGATTCAGTGCATGAAGACTTCAGAGCTTTCTCGATCTCATCAATGCAAGTTACAGATCACATCGTAGCCAGCCGCCTGAAAGGGGGCCTTTCTTTCCTGTGGCACAAATCGCTAGACAATATGGTGAATGTGTTGACCTATAGGAGTGATAGATTGCTGGGGCTTCAAGTGACAGTAGGGACTCTAAGATCCTAATAATTAATGTCTGTATATCCTGGGAAAAGAACAATAATTTTGATCAATACTGCATGATCCTAGGTGAGTTACACAGCACTATTCACGATTCTACTGCTGATCATATTTGTATAGTTGAGGACCTTAATTCTCACCCCACAAAACAATTTTATAATGAACTTACTCTCTTCTGTCAAAATCATGCTCTCCAAATTAGCGATGTAATGCTCCTCCCTCCCTCCTCCTCCTACCTATGTACATAACAGAACGGACACAGTTACAACCTCCTGGCTGGACCACTGCATCACGTCCCCTCAACGTCATGACTCTGTTGTGACCTGCAACATTTTTGCTACGATCTTGCAATGGGCTATGATCACATCCTCTTCATCCCTCCCTACCATGAACCTCCTAACTGATCACCCACCTGCTGTTAACTGGGATTTTAAAAACCGACAGAAAACCAGATCCTTTAGGGAAACCACAGAAACCAGGCTGCGGTCAATAGCTCAACCAGCAGACACCTTACTGTGCACCACCCCAAAATGTAGAAACGATCATCACAGGAGAGATCTGAAAGAATTCGATTTGAATACAATTTCTGCTATGCTTGCCTCTGGCAGGGATACCTTTAGATCTCGTCAAGGGAACTCTATAATATACCTGGATGGAATGGCTTGGTTAAAGATCTATATACACATTCACGAGAAATGTTTCTACTGTGAAGGCAAAATGGTAGTCCGAGGGAAGGAGCTGATGCAATGTCTAGAAAATTATAATCTGGCGATTATGTAAAGTCACCAAATCGGCGCCAGAATAGTGTTTCGGCGGCGCCATTAATTAAGTCTCCGCTGAGCTTGTTTTCTTTGGTGACTTCCCGTTTTCTTCAAGCTCAATTAGTCACGCCTAAAACGTGCCAGGTCACGCATTTTAATCATTTTTACTTTATGGTATTTATACGAATGTCACACATTGTGTATCACATGTTTCTTCATTCACAGGCATCAAGACTGTATCTATCTTGTAGCTCTGTATGTTTCGTATTGTAATTTGTACTCGTTCACTGCATATTATTATTTATTGTTTCGACCTCAGGTCACAGTCAATTCCATTGTCTCTCACGGCCCGGCGTCAGTCGGCCGCAATATAAGCTGCCTGGATCTGTAATAAAGTAGCAGTAACTTTTACCTGCTCGTTTCTTTGACACCTTACAGTGGTGACCCCGGAGTATCCCGAGCCATTAGCGGACTCACACGGCGACTCAGTCTTGGCTCCAGGATTTCTCCAAAACGCTCTTAGCGGCCTAAACATGGCGCTGTAACCAGCGTTTGAGCGTGCTGACTCGTCGGCGTACCCACCAGCGTCACTAGCGGAACCCACGGCGCACGAAAGTGCGTACTGACGCGAGTACCCCACTCCAGTAAGGGGTCAAAGGAGCGAGCATGGACGCGGATATCCCCTCCTTCATGCAGTTAAACGCGGACCCCGCGGACTCCGAGGTTTACCTACCTCCCATCACAGCCGCGCCCGCCCCCGCATCGAGGCCCTCCCGCAACTCCACACCAGCGCCCGAACACACGACGGCCGGGCAACACAATCGCGGGCCGCCCTCACCGTAAAGCTGCCGCCCGTTTACGCAGGGGAACCCATCGATGTGGCTGCGCAGGGTGGAGAGCCACTTCAGAATCGCGGACCTCACGGACGAAATCCTACAGGCCGACACAGTGCTCAACGCCCTTCCGGAGGACGTGTACAGAAAACTCATCTCGCGAGTACCCGAAACACACACCCTCACATACAGCACCACAAAAAGTTCCTCCTCGAAGCTTGCTCCTGCCCATCGCCCGGCGGGCCGCCCGTGCTATCGACCTTGCCAATAATCCACGCCACGACCTCAATCAAGAGACGCTTGGGGCATGGTCGTAGATCTCCTGTCAATACCAGTCTTGGGTGGCACAAACAAGCGGCAGGAGATAAGCTTCACACGGGAAATCTACCTTCGCCAACTCCTCCCGGAAGCACGCAACCAGATCGCTCACCCCTACACCATGCCTGTTGAGGACCTCATAGAGGCGGCACAACACCTCACAGACTCCGTCAAGGCTTCACAGCGGCTAAAACCGGCCACACAGCCGGTCAGCTCCGTCCAGCCTGAAGAGGACGTAGAGCAGCCCGTCAACGCCATCGCCAACAGACGTCCACCGAACCACAGCAGACGGAGGTCCCCGGGCTTCTGTCGCTACCACAAGTGGTTCGGAAAGGACGCCCGAAACTGCCTGCCGCCCTGCTCGTTCACCCGTTCAAAAAACGGGGGTGGCGGCGGCCAGCAGGACAGGCCGCCATGGCAGCCGAAGAACCCAGGGCCTCAAAAACAGTAGGTTTTTACGTCCGCGACACCGTCTCCGGCAGGATGATGCTGGTCGACACAGGAGCCTTTAAGTCGGTCTTCCCAGCATCCAGAGAGGACCGCAACCAGACACCAGACCCGGCCGCTTTCCTGACGGCCGCCAACGGAACCCCATCCTCTCCCACGGCACCAGGCTCCTGTCGATCTCCATCCTTGGCCAGAGTTACTCCTGGGACTTCATCGTCGCGGACGAGGAACCCCACTCCTGGGGGCCGATTTTCTGGCGCACGCCGGCCTGCTAGTCGGCGTGGGGGCAAGCGCCTCCTCGATACCGACTCCTGCCGGTCTCTCCCGTTAACGGCGGGACCCAGACCCACCATCAGCGCCGTCGCCCCCACCAGTATGCACACCTTCTGTCGGAGTTCCCTGAGGTATTTAAGCCCGAGCCGCCAAGTCCCCGGGGCCCCAGCCAAGCACGGCATATACCACCATATAGTGACTAAAGGCCCCCGACACATGCAAAGTTCCGCAGGCTTCCCCTCAGCGCCTTCAGGAGGCGAAAAAAGCATTCGCGGAGATGGAACAGATGGGCATCTGCAGGAAAGCCTCCAGTCCATGGGCCTCCCCCTCCACATGGTGCAGAAACCGGACGGCTCCTGGAGACCCTGCGGCGACTACAGGCGGCTCAACATTGCAACAGAGCCCGACCACTACCCTCTACCCAATATGCAAGACCTCACGGCCTCCTTTCACGGGGCCAAAATATTCACTAAATTGGACCTTCTTAAATCTTATTTCCAGGTACCTGTTGCGCCAGAGGACATACCAAAGACAGCCATCATCACGCCCTTCGGGTCCTATGTGTTCGCCTTCTCCACCTTCGGGCTGAGGAACGCCGGGGCCACCTTCCAGCGGCTCATGGACAGCATCCTGGGGACCTAAAATTCTGCGTCTGCTACGTCGACGACATTCTCATATTTTCCAGGTCTCACAGCGAACACCAGAGGCACATCAAAGCAGTCCTCCAGCGCCTCCAAGAAAACGGCCTCGTTGTCCGCTTTGACAAGTGCACCTTCGGCGTCCAGAAAGCAGAATTCCTGGTTCACGAGGTGTCTCCAACAAGTGTCCGCCCTCTTACATTGAAAGTAGCAGCCGTAGCCAGGTTCCCGACCCCCCCTCCGTCAAAGCCGTCCAGGAGTTCCTTGGGATGGTAAACTTCTACAGGCGGTTCATCCCCGGGATCGTGCACACCACGCCCCCCCTGACGGAAGTCCTAAAAGGCCAACCAAAGTCCCTGTCTTGGGGACCCAGCCAGCAGCAGGCCTTTTCCCTGACAAAGGCTGCCCTCGCCAAGGCAACCGCCTTGGCACACCAGGATCCCAAGGCCCCCCTCCAGCTGACGACAGACGCCAGTAACGTCGCCTGCGGTGCTGTTCTGGAGCAAATCATCAACGGCGCCCCCCAGCCCATCGCCTTCTTCAGCAAGAAGTTCAATCCCGCAGAGACCCGCTACAGCACCTTCGACAGGGAACTCTGCGCGATGTACCGTGCAGTTCGGCACTTCAAGTTCCTCCTGGAGGGGACGCCCTTCACAATCTTCACAGACCATCAGCCACTGGTTCACGCCTTCACGAAGCAGGGGGACGCATGGTCTTCAAGACAGCAGCGCCACCTCTCAGCCATAGCCGAATTTACCTGTTCCGTCAGGTACCTCCCCGGCAAGAAAAATCCCGTAGCAGACGCCCTCTCCAGAGTCGAGTTGAACGCAGTGCAGCTTGGTGTAGATTACCAGGACCTCGCCAGAGAACAGGCCGCTGACCCAGAAACCCCAGCATACCGCACCGCCATCACATCCCTCAAGTGGCGGGACGTGACCCTCGCCCCGGAGGCCCCAGCCTGCTCTGTGACATCAGCACAGGTCAGCCCCGCCCTTTGGTTCCAGCCTCACGCCGCCGCCAGATATTCGACATAATTCACGGCCTCTCACACCCCTCTGGCAGGACCACGGCCAAACTGCTTTCAAAAAGTTCGTCTGGCACGGGGTGCAAAGGACGCCACGCCTGGGCAAAACAGTGCCTGCAGTGCCAGACCAGTAAGGTGGGTCGTCACACGCAGTCGGGGTGTTCCCACAGCCAGGCGCCGCCGGCCACATCCCATCCTCGTCGGGCCCCTTCCCCATCAGGCGGATCCAGATACCTCCTGACGGTGGTAGACCGTTCGACGAGGTGGCCCGAAGCCACACCCATGCAAGAAGCCACCGCCAGCGCGTGCGCCGAGGCCCTGCTCTCCAGTTGGGTTAGCTGCTTCGGCGTCCCGGATCACATCACAACCGACAGGGGCCCCGCCTTCCTCTCCGAGTTGTGGTCTGCCCTGGCTCAACTGCTGGGAACCACGCACCACACCACCACAGCGTACAACCCAGCAGCCAACGGCCTGGTCGAACGGTTCCACAGGTCCCTAAAGTCATCCCTCATGGCCCGCTGCACCGCCGAGGACTGGAAACATCAGCTGCCGTGGGTCCTCCTCGGGTTGAGAACCACCCCCAGAGCCGACGGCACCCCATCTGCAGCTGAACAAACCTATGGGGAACCCCTCGTGGTGCCGGGAGAGCTCGTGACGGATGAACGCCACTCCCCATCACTGCAGAGGCTCCGCGACGTGGCCGGCAAGTTCGCCCCTTGCAGGCGCTCATACATCGACAAATCAACCACCTTCATGCCGCCACAGCTGTCATCCGCCACCCACGTCTTCGTCAGAGTCGACGCCGTCCGTCCACCACTAACCAAGCCCTACAGGGGACCCTTCCGCGTGCTGGAACAGAACAGCAAGGCGTTCCAGCTGGCACTCCCTGGGAAGGACGACTGGGTTTCAATAGACCACTTAAAGCCCGCCTTTCTGTCGGAGAGTCCCGACAGTGACGCAGCACCCCTTCCGCCCAACTGCACTCCAGCACGCCCTCACCCCCGCAGGCGCGGCCGCCCCAGGAAGGGACCGCCCAACCAGCAGCCTCACAGGCGGGAGACCCCTCCATTATCTTCAAGGAGCCGCGGCACCCTTCAGCGTCCCAGCAGATACAGGGATTAGTCAGACGCGTCCCTCGTCTTGGGAGTATTTGTAAAGTCACCACATCGGCGCCAGATAGTGTTTCGGCGGCGCCATTAATTAAGTCTCCGCTGAGCATGTTTTCTTTGGTGACTTCCCATTTTCTTCAAACTCAATTAGTCACGCCTAAAACGTGCCAGGTCACGTCATTTTTAATCCATTTTTACTTTATGGTATTTATACAAATGTCACACATTGTGTATCATATGTTTCTTCATTCACAGGCATCAAGACTGTATCTATATTGTAGCTCTGTATCTTTTTGTATTGTAATTTGTGCTCGTTCACTGCATATTATTGTTTATTGTTTCGACCTCAGGTCACAGTCAATTCCATTGTCTCTCACTAGACCCTGCCCACTTTCAGCACAATATTGCCTGGATCTGTAATAAAGTTCAGTTTTACCTGCTCGTTTCTTTGACACCTTAGGAGTTTCTTCT
Organism: Macrobrachium rosenbergii; assembly: GCF_040412425.1. Taxonomy (NCBI): domain Eukaryota; kingdom Metazoa; phylum Arthropoda; class Malacostraca; order Decapoda; family Palaemonidae; genus Macrobrachium; species Macrobrachium rosenbergii. The sequence continues at coordinate 56,008,011 of NC_089753.1, forward strand.
CTCTGATGAAGTATTGGTAGCCATTGTTTATTCCCAGATTTAAAAACCTTAGGTCATGGTTTCTGACCAGCCATTTAACTTGGACTTTAAGACTTGTGTTTTTTGTTGATCCTGAGTTGAAGAATCATCAAGACTGACTCTAGTGCATCTGGTGGAAGGTATCCTTACGAAAACGATAATATTGACTCATTTCACTGATCGTATAGTATGTAGGGACATAGAGTGTTCAATTGAGGTAACTAATAAATGAATGTTCAGAGTGGGAAGCTAAAAAATGGAAGATTTTGCGTTTCGTTTTAAATTCTAGATAGGGATTCAGGAAGTGCATAATTCACCAGTTTCTCCACTAGAGCCAAGAGCTTAGACAAGTAGATACCAAGAGTAAGAACAAGTGCAAAGTCTTCTGATGATATTATTCCTGGCAATTATCTGTCTGGGACTGCAATCACCTGTTCCCAGTCCTTGCCTATTCCAAGATACTTGCTCCTTTACCCAGCTAGTTGTCTTCGCTTCCAAACCCAACCCCTTTGCCAGCCTGACAACCAGGTTGTGCATAATTTTGACCTAGAAGTTTAGGTTAATGGTGGATACAGTGAGCTCCTGTTTTACTGATAGTTTTAGATGGAGAAAAAGTGAGTGGAAAAAAAAGCGTGCAGTGTCAGTGAGGCTCTTTCCGGAAGCTTGTCCCAACGAAGCTCCTAGGTTCTGGGATTCTCCAGAATGTCCTGTGCCAGTTCTCCCAGGCATTCTTCCAAACTAGTAACGATGTGCATAGAAAGAAAAAGGCAGGAAGCAGCACAAGCACCGTTCGTCTTTCTCGTCTGATATGTCCTCTCGCTCTTCCTCCTCCTCCTTTCAAACTCACTGTGGGACGTGGAATAGGGCTCAGAAGACTGTCCTTCAAAAATAGGCAACTTGATTAGTCTCTCGTAGATATGGTTCTTCTTCCCCAAAGAGGAAAGACAGTCCTTCATTACTACAGATGTGATAAATTTCAGCATCTGTCCTGTAACCAAAAATAGCACAGTATAGATTGAAGGTACACAAAGCCTTGTGCTATGGGGTGTAGATAGCTAAAAACACTGTTGGCTACACATACTAGTTTTTGAGGCTTAGGTAAAATGAGAGATATGTATATATGGAACATTAAAAATGTTTTAACGTTAGTGTACCACTTGTCTAAAATCACTGACCCTTAGAGGATAGATTTGTCTCAGTAACCTTTGTTAGTTTTTATGTTGCAGGAGTCTAACACTTTTGGGAAGCGAGCACTTTGGTTTAATGTTTAATGTCTGGTTTTTGCATAGGTGTCCCTAGACCCCCCCATTTTGTTGCAAATGAAAACTGAGTTTCTCTAAAACACTGGGTTGTACTCTCAGCCAGCAGAGGTCTCCTGTCCACAAAAGAAATAAGCAATAAATTTTCTAATCAAGTTTGTCAGAAGGGAAGACAATGATTGTGCTGCTAAAATTGGCCGTTTAGTCTGAGAAATTCTCCAGCTCTTCCAATTGATTTTGCAAATATCCTCAAGTTATTTGTCCATAAGAGTAGAAATTCTTTGTTGAAATTGTTTTAGATACAAGGTGTTGCTGGGTTGCAACAAGAAAAAGCAGTTATTATGTATATTGTAGTAGAGTTCCTTTGCAATGTGTGTGTAATCGGGGACTATATTTCAAGACATGAGTATTATTCAGTTTTAATATTCTATACAGATAGAGTATCCAGGTTGGGTCATTTGTACAAAATGAGGTCATCTTGGAAATGTTTGTTTAATTTATTATTATTTAAGGGCATTTATACCCATTTTTCTAACAGATTTCAGTTAATTCGCAGCTCAGTGTTGTAAGGAAAATACTCTCTAAGGATTTTATAGGTTTTGATAAATCCTTTATAACTCTTGATATTTCGTTTATGATGTGTTTCCTCCAAACTTTTCCTTTTAGGTTAACAGACATTTTCTCATTTATAATAATTAAAATTATCATGGCTTAGTGGTAGAGTGCATAGCTTATATTTGCATTTCATTTCTGTCAGTTTTATGTAATAAGTCTGTTAAATCTTTATACATTTAGGTTAAATACTTATATAGGAAATCTTTTATCTATTGAAATGGGTCCTTTATAGGCCTTATTACCTTAAACTCTGTACACTGTGATTTATATCTGGCCTCTTTAAACAGGTTCACAGATGATGACCTTCAAGTCTGCAATGCCATAAACTTCACAGCTCTGGTTGGCAACAATGCCTCACCCAGAAACGTATTGCTGTCTCTATATACACTACTGAATCGATTTTAATTTCCTCCATGACACTGAGAAACTTATCAGAAAGTTTTTCTCACTCAATAAAAGTATTAAATTTCCATCTAAGGACTACTAAATTGACCACACTTTCTCTCACAGACTAAAATGACAAAGTATATTCAATAGAACTACTACTAAATTGGCAACTTTCCTCTCAGCCGTTCTGCATAAATCTAGGTATATTACTGTCATTCGTCTCACAGCAAACAGGACTGCAAGTTCTCTTCACACTTCATAAACCTATTTACTTTTATCTTACACACTGCATACTCATAAAATGACTCACTTCATTATTTTCACAACATTAATTTTCTATCACTAATTAGGATCTTTGGTTGTTTTCATGTCCCTAGTTCGGTAGTAAATCTTTAATTGTCTAATCCTCCCCCTCCTCTTATTTTTACTCTGTGTTTACGTCTGTGTTGGCGGGCGCCAACCAGAAAAAAGGTTCAAAAATCTATTTAAAGGAACAGGTTGTTCTCTTGGGGAAGAGAACTGTTTTTGAGTACCAGCAGCAGTTCGACATGGAAACGTTTCTTGGGCAGCCGATGTTTGGGCCCAGGCTGGCTAGTGTTGCCCAACAGAAGATGGTTGTTTGTTGGCCGCTGGTGAAGACCCTGTCGGACTTTTGTTTTGGCTCGGGTGCAGTGGCCCAGTGTTCCTTTGTTTTTAGGCGAGACGGCAGCAGGACGTCGTGATATAGTACGGCCTGTTGTCGTTAGTTGGTGGACTTCGCTAGATAACTCCAGCATTTTTTTTATCGCTTGCTGCTGGTACTTCTTTTTGATATAAAATAAATGCTGAATGGACTTTTTTTGTGTTTCGGGGCCCGGACCTGGCTCATTTTGTCAAAATGGCCTTTTTTTTGTTTAAGATTTTTATTAATTATTAATATTAATAAATTATTATTTTATAGCAAACTTATTGTATTTTGTTATTATTCCTCCTTTGTGTGTTGCGAGCTTATTCGATTAGCCAGAGCAGCCCCAATAATATTTCCATCTAGATCCTGTGTTTTTCAGAATGCCGACCCTTGTAGCTCCTTAACAATCACACACTCATGCAAAATGGTTATTTTCTCTTGCACACTTCATAAACTGACAAACTTCAATGAGTTGAGAACTCTCAAAAAGTTTCTGCAGTGCAAGATAAAACCAGTTGTCAATTTAGTAGTCTCTTCATGCCTGGAGACTATCCATTATCTTGCCAAAAGTACTATTGAAGAGCAGGAGAATACTCTATTTTAGGGTGTGCAAGAGAAATTTTTGGCAATTTAGCAGTACAAGAGAAAATTTGCCATACATTTTATTGTGTGTGTCACTTTCAATAAGTTTCTGTTGGAACTTCTGCTCAGAAAAACACAATTTTTGCAGTCTGCAAGAGGAGATTTTCTTTTGTGTCTGCCAAGAGAAATTTCATTAATTTTGATGTGTGCAAGATGAAATTCAAGTTTATGAAGTGTGCAAGATGAAATTCAAGTTTATGAAGTGTGCAAGGCTTTGTAATGTAAATATCAGTTACATATATAAATTTAAGCTCCCCGTATATCGTATTTTGTGTAAATAATTGCTGTCGTGATATTTACAGGATCTTTTTATCACTATAAAAATATAATGAAAATACTCTTTAGCTACAGTGATTGATAGTATATTTGAAATGTATTGATGCCTTCTAACTTAAGGAGACTATAACCAATAAAAACAAATTACAAACTTGCTTTTATTTACCAACAAACAAATCAATACAATCAAATTATTCAGTTCATACAAACAGGTTTGAACTTCATTTTCCATTCATTATATTGGAAGATTTTGCCCCAAAATGATAGGCTGACCTATGGGAATTTTTATGTGCCCTGTCAATAGCCTTCTCTGGGGCCCTAATACCAAAGAGACCTCATCTCCTCAGGCATGAGACAACCCCAGAGTAACTCTGACGACGACGTGTCTAGTCTTCTCTGAAAAGAGGTGTCCAAGAATAGGCATCTCACATTCATAAAGTGGGTTACTAGTAAGCCTATGTGGTATTCGACAACTGTCTGCTTACTGGACATTTTTAAGTCTGATTTGGTTAACGTTCATGAAATTTTAAAAAAACTTTGATAAATATATAGACTTGGATAAAACCACCTTGATAAATATATATGGGGATTATTATAATGGAATCTTGCCTAACATTCCTTGACACTGATTTCAAGTTTGTCCAGTGGTGGCTTCAAAAAATCTGGCACAAAAGATCTGATCTTGACAGAAAGTTCTTATCTAAGTTCATGGTCGAAAGTTATAATTAAACTGGGTTTTTTTCTTTCTCTCTAAAAAAGTTCCCGAAACTCTAACACACTGGTTTGAAAGTGGTTTTATCCATTACAAGCTGGAGAACAAATACAGGCTGTACAAACTCATTCTGTTTAGAAACATAAGTATCTTGTATGAAACTTTTGGCATCATGCAAACCCTTCCCTTTACTCAAGATCAAACAAATTGATTAAAAGGAAAAGTTTTTAATTTCTCTGACTTTCAAAGATGTTATAATTCTTTAATCTCTCCTAGTATGAACGTTTATAAACTATTTCTCTCACACAAAATTAGCAATGCAGCAGTGCCTCCCACCTCTGATTGACACAGTAAATAACCTCAAGTTTAGACCAGGTTGCATCTGTACAAAGAAAATTATTTTAAGACTTTTCCCTAGACATTTCCACCAAAGTATGAGTTTAAGTCTTGCATTCAAAAGGTCACAAGTTAAAGACTGATAAACCCTTCAGAACAAATGTAATTTTTAAAATAAACTCTTATCAGTAAGAAAAAAAAGTAACATAGTCTCAAACTCTAATAATTTCTAGGCAAAACTCTCCAGGTGTTTAGGACACACACAGCAAACATTAACTCACTGGATGATGTCATAGTGAAGAAACCTTGAAACATACAATTTTGTCAAATGCCTATTTAACGCCATTCCAGTTCAGAGAGAAAAACAGCATTGACTCCTATGCAGACTGTTGGCACAGTTAGCAGAGAACTCATAAATTAATTAAAAATTTCCATAAGCCAGCCCCCTGAGTCTGGGGACAACCTTTATTCTTTCCAGGTTAACAAACTTCATCTGGAAGATGAACCCAATTTCAGTTTTTAAAATTTAGAGCTTTGCAACTTTACATCTAAAATATGCTAAGAGATTTTGATACAGAACTTCATTCTGACGTAAGTTTGGGGCCGTGCTCTGAACTCAGAAATAGGAGAGATAAACCTGCTTCACACTAGAGTTAGCAACACCGTCGTCAATCCTGTGGGCTCTAGTCTGAGGTAATTTTCTTCCATCGCTCTCTATGAATCTATGTTTTGTGGTAGATTGCTGGGCCTGGTGTCCTTTTGACGCTGAATGACTGTACTTTATCTTAATATCTTTGAAAAACCAAAACATTTTGAGGCCAAATAATTGTACTTACCTTGGTATCTTTGAAAAACCAAAACATTCTGAAGCCAAATGTGCAAAGGCACCAATATCTTTAAAACCAAAACACTTTGAGGTCAGGATGTATGTTGAGGCCTTTTGTCAAAAAGAAAATTTGTCAATTTTGTTAATCACTTTCAAAATCCACAAGAGATTTCAAAATTATTTCTGTACAAAAGACAAATTGGTCCATTGTTTTAAAGAAAAATGTTGTATGCCATTTTCAGGGATGCTGTTTCTGAGCAAAATGTCAGACAAATGGCAAAAATATGCATGTCATTGGTGCAAGAAATCTACTGCAAATTTTCATGGTTGCAAATGGCCTGAGGTTACATCATATTGTCTTTTACAAAAATACTTTCTATAGGAGGCTGCAGTAAAGATCTAAAGTAGCCTTACTCCAGAAATTGAGAACTTTCAGATCAAAACCTGATTTTGTCAGTGAAATATAAATCCCACCTATATTTTTTGCCAATGAAAAAATTGCCATCTGTGGTATGAAATGGTATGCTAGAACTTTTCTTTTTTCTGTGTTCCTCAATGCATCTACTTTGTACCACAAATTAATTGGTCTTTTGTTCAGTTCCATAAAGGGTTAACAATCAGTTGCCCTAAAAATATCCTGAAATCCTGCCATATGCATGATTGGTGTTGTCTAGAATCTTATTGTTGCATCTAATCACCAATCTTACAAATATAAAAACAGTTTTCTTCGTTAATCAAACATGCTTATTTTTTCTCCAGCGGCATCGGGGTTGCACTCATCAGTGAAAGATTTCCCAAATTCATGAATGGCATATCAGAACACTCAGGTGTTTCTTCATTCCAAACTTACGTCAAAAGAAATTTTAGCCTGGCAGTTTACTCATTTACAAATGAGGTCCGGGTCATTGAGCTTCATTGGCTTTTAACAATATTGAGATACAGGCAGTTCAAAACAGATTAAGATGATCCATACAGTGATTCAATTCTATAAATTTGCTGTTGAAACTGATGGAGGCCAAATTAAATGGCATGCCTCTCCAAACATAAAATTTCATACCTGATATTGTTGAGTAGGGGAAACAATTAAACATTGTCCCTCTTGTTATACAATTAATAGCAACATATGATAAAGGAACTGAGGGAACTGAATATTCAGGTGTGTCAAACAGGGAAACTTGTTAAAAGCAGAGCATTTCCACTGCATAATCCCTGGTTTGAGAAAAACAATCCTGAACTTTTTTATTTACTATGAATATCACTAAAACCTTACCCTGTCACATTTGAGACCTTTTGGTTCTTCCAATCATTCAGGAACAAAGAAACAAATAACTTAAAATCTTTCAGTTCGTAAGGAACAAGAGACTTTTCAGGCATGATAACTAACCCATTTTGAAACAAAACAACACTGTCCTGAGAAGTGATAAATGTTCTCGTTTTAGTAGAGACTACAAAATCAAATATCATTACAGATGTGACTTTCAGATAAAAAACAAAACATGGATGATCAAAAGAACTGCCAAATATTAACTGAGAGTTATGCAATACAGTCTATAGATAACTGAAATGTTGAAGGAAACATTATATTGAGTAATGTACAATGAACAATTATACAGGTGTATTTCAAGATAATAAAAATGAACCAATTGAAAAAATAATAAGAATTTTAAAAAGTTATACAGTTACAGTATGGAAAAGATTGATGAACCATACTTATCAGATACAGGAAAATAAGAGAACATTACTATTTACTTTTAGCCAAAATTGATTTGAAATAAATCTGTTGAATTGAAAATTAAAATTTTGTGTCAAGTTACTTTACAGTTACAACCATATGTATTTAAACCCCTACAATACAAAAATATCAAAGTGCAGGCTGCAAAAGGGCCTTTTCCTTATTTTAAACAGACTTTGTTCAAATGATCAAACAACAACAATGGAACAGTGCAGGCTGTGATATAGATGAGCTGTGGTCAGAATCACCGTAAGCAAGACCCCCAAAGTGTCTGAAATAGGTACAACACTGAATTAAAGTTACAGCTTTTGCCCCTGGGATACAACACAGTTGAATGTTCTGACATCTCCCAAAACCAGGCTCTACAACTTGAGCAAAGGGTTTCATGATCCAGAAAAACCAAGGATAAAAGTCAAGTCTCAAAAAACCAAACGTTTCAAACTAAAATAATCATATAAGTTACTTCACACAAAACAAAAATATTCTGTACTGCATCATTGTGGAAAATGTTAAAACAAAAATACATGAAGTCTTCCTAAAATTCTACCACATATCATTTCTAAAACTCATGCTACAAAAATACTTGATCATTTCAAGAAAATAAAAAGAAATTTGTCAAACTACCAAGACATGCCATAAAAAATGGAAACAAGATCTTGACCTCAAAGAAATATGAAACAATGGAAGAGAATTTTGCCAACATCAGCGGCAACAAAAATCTTGATGAAATTTTTAAAAGAATCAAATTATATGTCATTTCAAATCTGAATTAACCAGGCAATTAGAAGAAAACACTTTGAAATGATCAAACATGAACACAAATAAAACACATTTTAAGTTCCAAATAAATTTATAGCTACTACCTTGGAATTTATTTCCTAAAGAATGGTTTAATGTCATAGTTAGTTAGTTATAAATGATTTGTTTAACAGATCTCTGGGAACCACAGCAAGTTGTTCTTGGGCATTTGAAAAAGTGGGGCATTTCTGGGAAGGCCTTTACATATAAAAAATTAAATGATAATTAAGATAAATAAATAAATAATAAAAATGCTCATTATTAAAAAGGGATTTTGACAAAGGAAAAATCTATTTCTGAGGAAGGTCCCGTGTCACCCGGTGAAATTCCATTACAGCACGAATTTCTAGGTATAATAATGCTAGATATACCAGAGAAAAAGAGCTTTCAGGAAAGCTGGGGTTACTACCCCAGTCGAGCGTCTTCTAGGAAGACGTCGGTATAAAGAAGGGTGAGTGAAATACCACTACCACGGAAATATACTCGAAAGATCTCTCCTTATCAAAACCCCCGGAACAGAGCGGTGAGCCGTTACAGCCCCTACACTCAACACCCGCCAGGACGGCGACACCAGCGCCACCTACTTCATTCCATGCTAGCACTAACCCCAGACTTGGCATGTGCAAGTAGGGGAGTACTAGGTGAGTCAGGAGGGTCACCGGGTGACACGGGACCTTCCTCAGAAATAGATTTTTCCTTTGTCAAAATCCCTTTTCTGAGTCCAGTCCCGTGTCAGCCGGTGAAATAGTGATAGAGAATCATGCCAAGGCTGCAACTACAAGGAAAAAAGGGGGTAATCTGAAGAAAAAGGCAAAAATTTAACGAAAATAATTTTAATCAAGTAATCTCTTCCATGTAGCAAGAATACTAAAACTAAGGTATACTAAATCTAAGGCACATCAAAAAACTTAATACTATGAAATAAGGGGAGGTCCCCGGTACGACGGGGAAAAAACCCCAAAAATCTTAAAATTACTTAAAGCTAGGTGAAACATGAAATGTGCACAAGATAAGCAAATACAACCTTAATACTATACACGTAAACTTAGGCTAAACACGTAAGAGACAAGATCAATGAAAATTAATATATACATATATCTGGGGTACGTGGAGCCAAATAAAAACCGTCCAGTACCCCATAAGAAAAAACAATCATGGCATGTCAGATTACACTTTTCCATCAGTAGATACAAGATACATCAATATGAGGGGCCAGGCAGTGAGGCATAATCAACCAGGAGAATAAGCAGAGAAGTAAATGAGGCAGGCGGGCGGGGGGGAAAAGGAAAGGATAAGGAAATGATTAGTTAAGGTGGGGAGATGACACTTCCCACTGCTATTGTAGAATATTTCAGGGCTTCGAGCGATTTTAAATAGTGGCGTTTAAACACTAGAGGTGATTTCCAACCCGTATATTTAGATAACTCTGAGAAGTCCATATTATGAAAGTAATTAATAGAAGTAGCAACTGCTCGAATATCATGAACTTTAGGAACTGAATCTGGGTTGGCCTGTTTAATGAAATACAGAATTTGTTGTCTTATAGCGTTCAGTGAAAGAGTACCACCTTTCTCCCTGATAAAAAGAGGACCCGACTTACTCTGTGGAGTTCTTAAAAGGTAAGATTTAAGTGTATAAACTGGACATAAAGACTGGTCTTGAGGAAGGGGCACCACCTTCCAAGGAGACCACCTGTCCTGTGGGTCTTCGTTCTTAGCTAAAAATCTAGGGTCAGGGGAAAGGAGGACCTCTCCAGACGGGAGGAAGTTAACAAAATTATCACCTCTAGTGAGAGCCGACAGCTCTGAGATTCTAGCACCTGAAGCCAAGCTAATCAAAAATAATGTCTTCCTTAACAGATCCTGATAAGAGCAATGAAAGTTATCCAACTCTGATGCTAACTTAAGGACGTCATTGAGAAACCACGTAACAGAATGTGGACGTGATACTGGTCTCAGACGAGCGCATGCTCTGGGGATGGATGAAAAATAGGAATCTGTAAGGTCGATTTTAAAGCCGTAAAGAAATACTTTCTTCAATGCCGACTTGACTGTGGTAATAGTGGCCGGAGCAAGGCCTTTTTCAAACAGTGATCTAAAGAAGGAAACTCCTAAATTAGTCGTCATGATTTTGGCTTCAGATGCTTTCAGGAAGGAGGCTAATTTTTTGACTGCTGAGTCATACTGTCTAAGAGTAGAATCTCTTTTATCTGATTCTAAAAACAGAGTGTTGACAGGGTCAATGTTCGCTCCTTTTTGGGCTGCGAATTTTATAAAGTCCATAAAACTAGGGCATTCTGAATCCTTGAGGAAGCTGACACAGTCTTGGTTTGTACTGTCTGGGTCAGAATGGGCTTGGGAATCCGAAGACTCCGTAATCCCAGTTCCTGAAGGAGAGGGAACCAATTGCTCTTCGGCCAGTAGGGGCTACTAGGGCTGGTTGACCCTTGAATGTCCTGAGTTTGTGTAATACTTTCAGCAGTAAATTTATTGGAGGAACAGATAAATCTTCTCCCAATTGTTCCAATCTACTGTCATTGCGTCTGTGGCGAACGCCTGAGGGTCCAGGTTGGGGGCCACGTAACAGGGGAGCTTGAAGTTGCTCTCCGTTGCGAACAGATCCACTTGGAGGCCCGGAACCCGGCGGCAAATCCATTTGAAAGATTCCACATCCAGGGACCACTCCGTCTCCAACGGGGTAGTCCTGGACAGGGAATCCGCCACCACGTTCCGTACCCCCGCTAGGTGGGTGGCTGACAGGTGCCAGCCGTGCTTGTTCGCCAGGGAGAAGATAGCAACCATTACTTGGTTTACTCGACCTGATTTGGAGCCGCCCCTGTTGATGCAATGAACTACCACTGCGCTGTCCAACACCAGCCTGATATGAATCCGGTTGGGGGGGCGGATTTTCTTCAGAGTTAGAAAGACCGCCATAGCTTCCAGGGTATTTATATGGAACTGCTGAAACATTGTGGACCACGTTCCTTGTACTTTCTGTTTTGGTGAATATCCCCCCCAGCCGCTTAGGGAAGCGTCTGTGTGGACAACTAGTGCCGGAGGGGGAAATTGAAGCGGAACTGTTTTGGACAGGCCTCTGACTGTGGTCCAAGGCCGCAGTCTTGTCTTTAAGATTCGAGGGATAGAGGAGACCTTGTCTCTGAGCTTGACATTTGCTCGACTCCGCCACACTCTGTTTATGTCTTTTAATTTCGCTTTTAAGAGCAGGTCTGTCACTGAGGCAAATTGAAGAGACCCAAGGACTCTTTCTTGGGATCGGCGGGATGCCGATGGATTTTTGAGGAATCTCCTGGTGAGAGATGCTATCTCTTTCCTCTTGGGAGGCGGGAGAGATAACGTGTGGGAGGACAGATCCCACTGGAGACCCAGCCACTGAAACCGGGACTCCGGAGTCAGGCGGGACTTCTCTCTGTTCAGCTGAAAACCTAGCGACTCCAGGAAATTGATGACTATGGACGTAGCCTTCTGACACTCCGGAACAGTTGGTGCCCAAATTATCCAATCGTCTAGGTACGCTGCTAGGGATATCCTCGAGACCGGAGCTGTTGTACTACCGTGTCCGCCAGCTTGGTGAATACCCTGGGCGCAATGTTCAGACCGAAGGGCATGACCCTGAAGGATTAGGCTTGATTCCCGAGTCTGAAACCGAGGAACTGAGAGAAGTTCCGCGCAATCGGGACGTGATAATAAGCGTCTGAAAGATCGATAGAGGTGGTGACGGCCCCACGCGAAGTAGAGTCCGTACCTGAGCTACCGTAAGCATGCGAAATTTGTCGCATTTTATGTAGAGATTTAGACGCGACAGATCCAGGATCACTCTTTGCTGATCGGAGTCTTTTTGGGAACAGTGAATAACCTGCCTTGAAACTTTAGGTGCCTTACTTTCTTTATTGCTCGTTTGTTGAGCAATTCTGTTACGTAATCCTTTAGGATTGATGTGGGTGGCTGGTAAAATCTGGTTAGAGGAGGAGGGTTCTTGATCCAGCTCCACCTAGTCCTTTGGACACAATGCTGTGTGCCCAAGGGCTGAAGGTCCATTGGTCCCTGAACCAATACAGGCGACCGCCTACCTGTGTTCTCTCAGTGGGAGGGAGCGGGTTTATTCCCCTACCACGTCCAGGCCTTCCCCTTGGGGTGGTGTTGGGCTTTCCTCTATGGGGACTTTGCCTCTTCCTCCCTTGCAACCCTATTGAGGCCGTGAAAGAACCCACGGCCCTCATATGTGGGGTTGTATGCTGGTGAAGCCACATAAGAGGGTGCAGCTGGTTGGACCAGCACGTATTGTTGGGGTGAGCCTTGGAGGTAGACGGCTGGGCTACTGCCGAGACCGGGACGGCTTGGACTACCGCCTGATGGGGCCTCTTATGCCTCCTGAAGCGTTTGCCTCCTCTCGTCTGGGGCCGGTCGATTCTGGGGTCTTGCGCTTATAGGCGGAAATGCCCAGCGAGAGCGCAGACTCTGATTGGCCCGTGTAGCCTCGGCCATAACGCTTGTGACCTCGTCTTCAGGGAAGAGGTTAGGTCCCCAGATCGAGCTTTTAACGAGCTTGTTAGGCTCGTGGCGGATAGTAGCATCGGCGAAGATGAACTTCCTGCATTCCAGTCTGGCCGTGATGAACTCATACAAGTCCGACTGGAAGCTCGCCAGGAAGGACTTAGCCAGAACTTGGAAAAAAGGCTCGTCCGAGCAGGAGACGGCAGTAGCTTCTGTAAGGCAGCCGGAGCTCAAGGACCGGGCTAACTTAGTCCGGGCCTCAAACTCCGCCTTCAATAAGGATTCCGGCAGCTTAGGGAGCTGCTCACTAAATTGCGTGGAAGCGCAGAGGGGGTCCAGCTTCCCGACAGTGAAAGTGGACGGGGCGTCCACCCAGAACTCATTACTTCCTGGGAATACCAGGGAAGTAGGGTCTGTTTCCCTTAACTGTGGTAACGGATTACCATCAAAGCATGCTCGGGCCGTAGCCAGAGCAACTTTGTCCAAGCAAGGGGTGGGAAGGTCTTCTCCCAGGGCGAACATCGTAAAGTTGCCCTTGAAAGGGGTCAACTTCGTGTTTTCTGCCTGCCACTCCGTCAGAGTGCGCAGGAGAGCCGACTGAGCTTGGTCCCTAGGGACGATGACAGTCTCCCTAGGAACCTTGTCTGACCGAATCCAAGCTTCTTCTGTGAGCCTCACGAAGCCTGGATAAGGGGGCAAGAGATCGGGGGGGAAGAACTCCAATTCCTCCAACCGTCTCGTGCCAAGACCCTCAACTGTAAGCTTGCCATCATGTTGGATGGCCCGGGGTGCTGGCGCCAAGGGTTACCGACATCGAACGGCGGGAGGTCCGCAGTGTCGGGGATAACATACTGTGGTTCTGCTGGGGGTGGGCGAGCCATACCTGCCAGTATGTTATCATGACTGGCCAACTTTCTCAGTTATCTTTTTCAAATCTGGAGTCTAGGTCCTCCGTAAACTTTTATAAAGTTGATTGGCAAAGGCCTCTGCATCAAAAGCAGGCTGGCGAGGAGGGCTTGGTTTTGCAGCCCTCTTACTCGCGCCTTTGCTGGAGGAACCAGACTTGCTCCCGGAGGCTACAGGTCCTGAAACCTTAGCCTTCGACGGGGGGAAGGGCGATGCCTTCTTGGAAGTCGAGGACTTGTAGCCCTTCGCCTTCCATGAAGTCTTCAACTTCAATTTGGGGATAGCAGACGGAGCTCTATCACCCAAGGAGGAAGACTTCACAAAACCTGCAAAGGAAGATACGGATGAAGCAGGGGAGTCAAACAGAGGGGGGCCCGCCCCAACAACCTCACTTACCTCACCACTTACCACCTGGTCCTGCTCTGTATTCATTGGTTCCAGGTTGAGATCCAAGGCGGCTACATCCTCCGAGACCTCGGCATAGAGGATATCCACTTGGGGTGGCTGGGTCGCATCCCGGATTTGCTGGATGATTGGGGTGGCAAGATCTTCAGGCACTGCAGCCGCCACCCGTGCGCCGGGGTAAAGCAAGTCCCTCAACCTGGCGTCGAGGACGTAGGGGCTTCCCGACGGAACATTCCTGCCGAACCCAGCCACCCAGGCCCGGAGGGATTTCAAGGCAGACTTCTTGGAAGCTTCGTCCGCCTGTAAGGAAACCAGCAATTAGTTAAGAACGAAAAAGCCAGACCGGGAACCTTTAAACAATATACAATATGAGGAGCATAAAACGGGGGAAAAAAGACTGTCACTTACCGACTCATCCTGGATGGTTGAGCAGAGAGCAAAGCAAACCTCACAACCATCGGGGTGCCAAACAACCAGGTCGTCAAGTCGGACCGCACAACCAGCGTGGGTCCGGCATACTACGTGCCCGTAGGGTTGTTGAAGGGAGGCGGTACACCCCGGCTCCTCACAGCGAACAGTCTGTAAGTATAAAAGTACATGAACCTCACACTCTAAGCAATCTAAAGCCGGCAAGGCCGGGAAACTCAACTACAACCGGAATACTCCGGCGGAGAAGAACTCCTTATCATAAACTGGGCCAATAAGCTTTAAATGCACAGAGTGGAAGGTAAGGGCTTTCAGACCCCGGAGGACTCCGGGGAATGAAGGAACGAGAAACCAGGAACTAACCATAAGGGCTGCCAGAAAAAAATAACGGCGGAGCCCCCGGGTGTAGGACCGGACTCACGTATATATAAAATAAATAAAGGAGCGAACTCCTGTAGATAAACAGATTTATCTAAAATTAATGAAAAATAATAATAATAATAATAATAATAATAATAATAATAACAAGTGACGGTAAATACTCCGGAGACCGGAGGGGTCCGCTCCCCTTACATGATGTAAAACCTTCCGCCCTTACTTCCCCGCCGGAGAAACAAGACGGGTAAAGTGCTCGTATGTTCATAACATAAGACGGAGCAATTACATTTTACCCTATCTACGTAACCCGACGGGGAGACGAGAGGTATGGGATAGTGACTCGAACACGTTCGAGCAAACAAACCACCAACCCCAACACAGCGAAGCTAGGGACGGTATGGGAGGGAGCGAATCCCTCTACCAATAGGAGGAGTCCCTGAACTCGGAGAAAACGCCATCTAGCGTCACCCGCACGAGTAGAGCAAGGCTGGGGGGGGGGGGGGGAGGGGTGGAGCAGGGGAGAGAAGTAGGCTACCCGGAAGGGAACAGGAGACAGGGAGAAACATATCACCCGCTCAACTGCATCCTTCCCTCCAAGAAAATGAAACTTGGAAGGGTAGCCTACTACTGGGAGCTACGCAACCCGAAGCCCGACTCCTTCCTAGGCGAAGCCTAATATGGACCTAACCTAGTATAGGCTAGGAAAAAGGAAGGAGTGCAGAAGGGAGGAGGAAGCAACAGGGAGAGAAATTTTGTGCCGAGAGCCAACCGGGATCGAGAAGGGGGGGCAAGGAGGCGACTAGCCTAGAGGAAACACATCCAAAGAACTCGATTCCCCCAAATGGAGGAAGAGAACTAAGGGGCTCACTCTGCCCACTGAAAAACGACCCCGGAGGAAACAGCAACTAAAACTCCCTCGACCTGATCTCCACACCCAGGGCAAGGGGATGGAAGCAAACAAGCCTACACCACAAAATACCATCACACATAAAGAATTAAAACCAAAATGTGCTCAATAGGGAGCGTAGCCTACCTCGGGGAAGCGGTTAGATTTGAGGCTGCCGCTACCACCAGAGGTAAACAACAAAACTTAAAACAATTAAAATAAATAAATAAACTAAAAATAAAAAGAGAGCACCATCTTCAAGCATAAAATAATTAGCCTACTTGAGACCAAAAATAAAAAGGAACCCAACCTGGGGGGGGGGGTACTTGGATGGGGCATCACCCTAATAAAGGCTGATAGGCCAATGAAATGAAATTTCGTAAACAAAAATGGGAGGGGAGCCACCGCAAGGAACCACCAGGAAGGGAAACAAGGGGTTAAAAAATATCTATAACGACGAGGAGACAACTCCAACCGAAAGAACAGAAGGAGTCGCCTCGCGGTCGACATGGCTGGCGGGGGACGCCGTGGCGTCATAATAAGATCTCAATATTTATGAAAATACGAGACCAAAACAGCCAAAAAAACAGAACAAAAACCCCACAAGAAGATGGTACTTAACTTAGAGATGGAAAAGGTGCTCGATGCCATCGTAGATGTAGAAAATAATCCAAATAAGAGGACGAGCACACAAAAGAAACGGATTTGTCACGTGCTAGAAAATGGAATGAAGTAGGTGGCGCTGGTGTCGCCGTCCTGGCGGGTGTTGAGTGTAGGGGCTGTAACGGCTCACCGCTCTGTTCCGGGGGTTTTGATAAGGAGAGATCTTTCAAGTATGTTTCCGTGGTAGTGGTATTTCACTCACCCTTCTTTATACCGACGTCTTCCTAGAAGACGCTCGACTGGGGGTAGTAACCCCAGCTTTCCTGAAAGCTCTTTTTCTCTGGTATATCTAGCATTATTATACCTAGAAATTCGTGCTGTAATGGAATTTCACCGGCTGACACGGGACTGGACTCAGAAATTAAAATAAAATCAAATAAAAAATCAAAAGGGAAAGGGAAAAAAGGAGGAAAAAAAAGAGAAAAAAGGGGGAATTATATTTTATTTATTAATTTAATTTTGTTTAAGAAGAGAATGATATTATTAATTGAAAAGTTATTACCTTCAGCTAGAATATCCTTTATTGATTTATTTTGTAAATAAGTATTTCTTTCATGTTGCCATCTGGGACAGTCAAGATATGTTTGATTGTTATTGGGATGTTACATCTTTCACAAGTTATTGGATTTGTGTGTGGAGTTGACATCAGATGACCATGTGTAGTTATTGGATTTGTGTGTGGAGTTGACATCAGATGACCATGTGTGAGTTTGGAATGTCCTATTCTGAGTCTTGTTAAAATTACTTCATTAATTCTTTGTTTTTAGGCAGAAGAATGCCACTTTTTAACTTCGTTCTTAATTTGTCTTAGTTTGTTTTGAGGGGGTACATTTGTCCAATTATTTTGCCAATCTCTGTAAATTAAAGGTTTAACTGATGCTAACCAGTCTGATATGGGAGCTTTTGTAGTAGTTGGGGGGATTGTACAAGCCAATTTAGCAGCTTTATCTGCTTTCTCATTACCCTCAATGCCTACATGGGCTGGGATCCAATAAATATGAACTTGAAGGCCGTTTGTATTTAATTGATGAATTTCCCGTTGGATATTTTGGACAAGGTGATTATTTGATTTAAATGATCCTATTGCTTCAATTGCACTTCTCGAGTCAGTCAATATGAGTGCTGAAGGAATTTTTTTTTTATATATAATCTGGAGAGCCAGTTGTATGGCTGTTAATTCAGCTGTAAATAGTGATGATATTAGAGGAAGGCCCATTTGGATAGTTTCATCACTTGAATAGGCTGATGAGCCCACTTCAGCTTCATTTTTGGATCCATCTACTGTATATAGATTATGAAGGGATTACCCTTCCGCCTTATATGTTCCATGGCATGTTGATGATACATTTCTGTGTTGAACATATATTTTTTGAAAGATATGATAAATATGTGCATACTTTTGCCCTTTTTAGTGTCCATGGTCTGATCTGATTTATTTCTTGGGTAAATTTGGATATCATGTTATGTAAATTCAATAGATGATTAGTTTTTTTAGTAAATGAGTTTTGATTTGGGTTATTATTTGTATTTTGATTTATTTGATACAGGAGATGTGCCTGCTTGAAGGGATAAGCCTCTTCTTAAAGTAATTAGATCTCTAATATTTTAGAGGCAGCTGGCCTGCTTCTGTTAGGATAGAGACAGTTGGAGATGAGCGGAAGGCTCCTGCACATATATGCACTCCCTCGTGGTGTAAAGCATCTAGAGATTTTAGAGTTGTTTCTGAGGCAGTTGAATAAATTGGACAGCTATAATTTATAACTGATAGTACTGTTGCATTATACAACATTAACATTGTGTCTCGTCCTGCACCCCATTTGGTGTGAGAGATTTTCTTTAATAATGTAAGGGCTTTAGATCCTTTGGCTTTGATATGTTTGATATGATCTTTCCAATTTAAATGATCAAAAATTATTCCCAAATATTTAACACTATTGCACATGTTTCTCTCTTCATTATAAAGATGTAACTTAATGGTTTGTTGTTTCAACAATCTTTTATCTTTGTAGAAGACAATGCCATTTGTTTTATTTATTGACAACTTGAAACCTACTGAGTTAGTCCAAGTGGTCATATTATTTGTTGCTATATTAAGTATTCTTTGAGCATGTCTGAGAGAATAACTTGAATAATACATTACAAAATCATCCACATACAGACTATTTTGTACGCCCTCAGGCAGGTTTGCAGTAATATCATCTATTGCCAGGGCAAATAAGATGCAGCTCAAAACACTGCCTTGGGAGATACCCTCCTCATGTATGTAGGAATTTGCATATGTATTTTCTATGCATACTTGAAATGTACAATGTTAAAAAATTGTTGATAAATATTGGAAGGTGACCTCGAATATCAGATTTGTGGAGTTTGTGCATAATACTGTATCTCCATGTGGTATCATATGCTTTTTCTATATCAAAGAAAATAGCCACTGTCAGCTTTTTCTTTTCAAATCCTTTTTTAATATGATCTTTTAACTGAGTTAATGGGTCTAGTGTAGATCTACCAGCTATTGATCCCGATTGGGTAGGTGATAAAATTGAGTTTTTTGTTATAACAGTTGTTAATCTCAAACTAACCATTTTCTCCAACAGTTTGCACAAGCAACTTGTTAGAGATAATGGCCTATAATTAGTGGGGTTGCTAGGGTCTTTTCCTGGTTTACTGATGGGTATGATTATTGCATGTCTCCACTTAGTTGGGAAGACATGCGTTAGCCATATGTTATTGTATAATTTTGATAAGAATTCTTTAGCTAGTGTAGCAAAATTTTGGATCATTTCAAAAGAAATCATATCATGACCCAGAGCTGATGATTGACATGATTTTACGGCAAAATTAAGTTCACTCATATTGAATTCTTGATTATAATCAAGGTCCTCATCAGTTTCAAAATTAAGTGTACGATTAATTTTTTGTGTTCTAATTCTTTTGAAGTGTTCATCTAAATTAGAATAAGCGCTAATATCTTCAATATGTTTGGCTAATATATTTGAAATATCTTGTAGGTTATGATTTAGTTTGCCATTATATTGTATTGGGCTTCTAGGTGGTCTTATATGTTTACCATTGATTTTACGAATGTTGTGCCATATTTCCTTAATTGAAGTACTGTATTTGGTGACAACTCCGAAATATAATTTTTCCATGATTGAGCTTTTTCGAATATTATTGTTTTTCGAAACTGCATTATATTTATTGTAAAGTGGTTTAATGTGGTCACTAGTTATATTGATAACTGTTATCTTATTTAGTTTGTTTATATTAAAAGGACCTTTATTAAGGGTGTTTAATCTAGACTTTAGTCTATTCAAATTACGTGCCAGTGTGTGTTTGGTTTGATTTAAGAGATAAATTGTTAGACCATCATGGAACGGTGGATATATTAGGAGTTGAAGTTTTGGGGATGCATTTATCTGCAGCACTGATTACAAAACTGGAAAAGAAATCATTTGTGACATCATTGTTTTGATTTAGTGGAAAGGGAGGGATATTTCTAGTTTGTAAATTATATTTATCCCAGTCAGCTTTCATTTAGGTATATTTTATGGGAAATGATTGTTTTTTGTTGTTCAAATAATTCAAAACAATTGGAAAGTGATCACTTGTGTATGAATCGTCTAGGACATTCCATTCCAATTTTTCAATTAATTCCAGTGAGCATAATGAAATATCTATTGAGAAGAAAGTTAAATGAGTTTTTGAGAAGTACGTTGGTGAATCACTTTCATTCAAACAATGTAAACTCTGATCATTTATGCAATTTTAAATGTTTGTGCCAGCCAAGTTACTAGCATGTGTGCTGTCCCATAATGGATTATGGGCATTAAAGTCGCCTACCATTATTAGGGGGCCATTTACATTATTTATTATTTGTGGTAAATCACTAAAGTTTGAGTTAAAAGTTTGGCTGATTATTTAGATTTATAATAGAGATAATTTGGATGTCTGGCATATACAATTTGATTGCAGTTATTTGATATGACAATGTAATATTTAAGGGTTCATAAGTTGAATCGTTATGAACATATACAGTATAGCTATTCCTTGCTTGCCATCCGCTATTGGTGAGTGGCGAGCTAATTTATAGTTTCTAAAGTTCTTTGGAGTTGTACCAATATACTATAGACATATGCAAATAAGTTTATGTTCCTTTAGTATTCTCTGGATTTCACCTAGCCAAACCTGAGTAGAAAATCCATTCATGTTCCATTGAATTATTTTATTGGTCATTGTTTGGTGGGATTGGCATTAGATTATGTAAGTTAATTGTTGATTTAGCTATATCCCATAACATTTCAAGGGAGTTTGTGTTACTTTGCGGTTTCTTTGTAGCTAGGTTTGATTGATGAATATTTGATGCATTGATTGGTTCTTCTTCATATTTCCTTATTAGCAAATCTATTTGAGTTTTGATCATGTTTTTTTTTAGTTTTAAAGATTCCGAGCATAGTTCGCCAACTTGATGGAATGTTAAAGGGCATTTTCAGAACCTAGTAAAGTTATGTATGAAATTTCGGGTTACACTTTCATTTTTGTTAGGTAAACAATTGTACGTTATGATGAAACACTCTTGACGTCCTCAAGATATATCATGTTTCAAGTGTTGGAGGAATGGTTCTGATCTCTGAATTCCAATTTTGTTTCCATTATTGGATGTTGAAATATTTTTGTTAGGAATTTCTGGTATAGGTGTATTGGATCTCCGATGTGCTGGTATAAAATTTTGATTTTAATTTTTAGGTTTATTATTATTATTATTCTTTGGTCTTGTTGAGGGTTGATTTGATGTGGTTGTGATTTGATGAATTTTAGGGGTTTCTGATTTTTCACTGGGATGTTTAATTGAAGATTTCTTCGTTGATTTTGGTGATGAGAGTACAGAAGAGTTCGAGGATTTATGCATATTTGGGGAATCGTTATTTTTATTTGTCTTGGATTGTGGAACACTATGGATTTCCACTTGTGATGCAGTTAATGTAATCTGTTTCAGATTAATGGTGGGCGAGACTGGTGTTTTGTTAGATTGATCTATGAACGGAATGTTAGGTTTTTTACCCTTAGGGGGAGTTCTGTCAATTACTTTCCTTTTTTATTATGGTTATTTTTGTCAATTAAGCTTTCTGTGGATGATGTTAGTGCATTATGAGTATCCAGATCTGGGTTATTAACCTCTGTTGATTTTTCCATAGCACTGGAATTCGTCTCTGAACGATTAACTGGGATTTTTACTGGGGAGGTCTGTTGTGATGTAAGAGAGGTCTGTTGCAACTGTATTCTTGGGCTTTTATGAGTAGTAGAGGAGGGGGAGAGGTGTGTCTCAGCTATTCTGTGTTGAGATTCTTTATGTTTATTATGAGTTGTTACAGCATTTGAATATGAATAGCATTTTACTGGATCATTGATTCCTCTCACCTTCAGTTCAAGTTTGGCTGCGTTAACGGGCATACCAGTTCTGTCCATTAACATTTGTAATTCTGTATAATGATAAAATTAACTAAAGTATACTTAACTTTATACAGTCTTTAGATTTTGCATGATGATTTAATTTGCAATTGACACATTTAAAGGTTTTGCATTTTCAATTTGTTGTATGATCTTCAGAACATACTGCACATATAGCATTATTTCTACATCTTTTTGTTGAATGGCCATATTTTAGATATTTTGAACATTGGAGAGGTTTAGGGACAAAGGGGAAAACTTCTCTATTTAGTCCTAGATTTTTTATTTTTCGTGGTAGTTCCTGGTTTGTAAATTTTATTTTGACTTATTTTAATATGTTTTTCTGAGCTCGTCCCTGTGTCAGCCGGTGAAATTCCTATTAAGCACGAATTTCTAGGTATAGATATTGCTAAATATACCAGAGAAAAAAGCTATCAGGAAATGCTGGGGTTACTACCCCCAGATCGAACATCTATTATGAAATAGACGTTGGTATAGATAAGGGTGAGTGATTGTTGTCACTCCCACAGGACTGCACTCTGTAGATATCCCAATGACAAAACCCCCGGAACGTGAGGAGCCGATCTAACGCCCGCACTCACCTGCCCGCCAACCGACGACCCCAGCGCCATCTGTACTCATTCCATTCTAGCACGTGTTTTGGTTAGAAAGCCTTTTTCTTGTGCTGGCTTTTTTGGTCAAATTTGATTGAATTCAACATGTCTTCAAGCAACTTCACCGTTACGAAGTTAAATACCATCTTCTTGTGGGGTTTTACTGTTAGTGAGGCTCTTATTGGCCCGTAAATTAATGTTTACAGGGTCATATATCGGACGCTCCCCGGCGTTCGCCGCCTCAGCCATGATGACCTTGAGGCACACCCTTGCAGCTGGTTTCTGCAGGGGTTTCTCTCGGTCGCTTACAATTTTATTCATGCTTTATAATTACCCTTCAAGAAGTTCCTTTTGGAGGCGTTTATCTATGTTGGGCGGTTCCTGGTGCCTTGATTAGCGTTGTTCCTTACGGAGGCTTCCTCCCCTTATTTTGGTTCTTACAGTTAATTCATAGCGTATACCAGGCTCCCATTCGAGTAGATTCCCTCTCCAAGTTGGTGCTTTCTTTTGTCAGTTTCTCTGATTTATAGTGTATTGGATGACATGGATAATTTGGATTTATTATGGTCCGGGCTCGGCGTCAGGTGCAGCCAGCCGGCTGCCTACTTCCTGTTCGCCTCGCTTGATTAGGCTGTACGCTTAGCACAAGTTCTTATATTTTTTGTATATTCATCATATTACGTATACTTATATGGTTATTGGTTAACTTTAACGATACTTATCAGAAATTGGGGATCCTAGCCTAGCCCTCTCGCTCCAATCAGTGGGTTAGGCTATTCAGGTTAGGCTTTTTGCATTGTCTTAGCTCCCATCTCTCCCGAGTATGTCGCTTGAGCGAGGGAGGGAGGGGTAGGCTGGTCAAGGGAGTTCCTGTTTGTTGTTCCATCCGCCTTACCGCTCGTTTTTGGGTTTGCTAGGGCATCTGAAACCCCCATTCCCTCCTCCCTCTGATGAGGGAGAGAGAAGAAAAACAAAATGGGGGATCATCTTCATGTATTGCCCTTCTGCCCTATGGGTCGGTTGTTGGTTGGACTGTGTTACAGGAATTTCTCTCCCTTCCAACCCTCTCCCTCTTCTTTCTCTCCTCCCTTTACTGTCTGGGCTGCGCCTTCAGAGGAGGGTGAGAGTTTGGCGTTGCTTTAGAATAGTGCTGTTATCCTATCCTTCTCTAGTACTTTTGGTGAGTGTCATGAGTCTCCCTACGAATAGGAAGTCGATACGTCTGTTTCGACGCCCGTGGGGAGTTACAGTCAGTGTATGGGGGTGTCCCCCATCCACTTAAAAATAAAACTCGATTCCACCTTCTAAGTACTGTCCCCCCCCCGACTTGCCAGTGGTATGTCATCTCCTCGCGTGTGGGACGTCAGTCTCTCCGATTGTCACCCCGAGGGGGACTAGTCCGGTTCCCAGTCGAGAGTCACCCACCCTCCTGGGCCCCGTTCTGGTGTCAACCGCTTGGCTAGTGTTTCGTTGGTTCGCTCTCCTCTGGATCGAGCTGAACTTCGATCACTTTCAGGGTTCAAACACTTGCTCGCTGATTCCGCTCCGCCGTCCCCGGCCCTCCCGTTGCCTTTGTACCTGTTACCACTCCGGTGGTTTTGGTCTTCAGTAGGTTGGCCTTAGTCACACCTAGCTCTCTAGCTGTGTAATGACTGGTGGTAATGATTTACCCCGCCTTCCCCGCTGTAACCAAGTGACGGAGGTGCGGGATCTCGGAGGGTCTGCGCCGGAACGCGGCGACCAGCAGTGTACTGCTATCCTATATTGTTAACCATTTACCTAGCGCCGGTCTCCGGCAGTAATTATACCTAAGAGTTGCATGATCCTAAGTTAAGGTCCTACTCCATCGAACTATCTCCGGAGTTCCTTGATTTAATGTGTGTCATGTTTTGCTCTGGTTTATCACCCTGCCGGAATGCTCCGGCGAATCCGGTATAAACTAATGCCTGCTGCTGGGCCCCGGCAGTAATTTTTCTTTAAGTAAATTTTACAATTAAGAGTTGCATGATCCTAGATTAAGGTCCCGTTCCGCCGAACTATCTCCGGCACTCCTTGATTTAGTGTGTGTCATGTTTTGCTCTGATTTATCGTCCCGCCGGAATGCTCTGGCGGGTCCGATAAAAATTTTTTAGCATGCTCCAGTACCTGCTATAGTTTAAGGTCCCTTAAACTAGTAGGTTCATATACCGTCTTACACTTACAGACTGTGCGTTGTGAGGAGCCCGGGTGCACTGCAGTGCTGCACCAGCCCTATGGGCACGTCGTCTGTCGTTCCCATTCGGGCTGTGCAGTCAGGATTGACGATCTCATCGTGTGGCACCCGGACGGTTGTGAGGTATGCTTCGCTCTTTACGAGCGTGTCCAGGACGAGTCGGTAAGCTTATAGTTACTGCCTTTAGTTTACCTGGTAGCCTCACTTGTTTCAGTTACGTTATGTGCCTAATATATTGCTTATATTTCTCTCACCAAACGCTCGGTCATTAAGTCCCTCCTCTCTTCCAGGCCGACCAAGCTTCCCGGAATGACGCCTTGGGTTCCCTTCGAGCCTGGGTGGCTGGGTTTGGGAGAAATGTTCCGTCGGGGAAGCCGTATGTTCTTGATGAGAACATCCGGAACCTGCTCTACCCCGGCGCCCGGATCTCAGCGGCTGTACCATCTCAAGTCGCTGCTCCTCTCATCGAGCAGATCCGGTAGAAACCCAGCCTCTCCAGGACGAGAGTTTGTACGCGGAGGTGTCGGAGGAAGTAGCGGCCATAGATCTCAACCTGGAACCTATGAACACAGAACAGGACCAGGAGGTAGGTGGGGAGGTAAGTGAGGCAGTGGGGGCGGGCTCCCTTTTTGATTCCCCTTCATCCACCGCTTCTTCGTTTCAGGGTTTTCAAAAGTCTTCTCTCTTGGGGGACAGGGTGCAATCGGCTGTCCCCAAGTTGAAGAAGGCTTGGAAGGCGAAGGGCTATAAGTCCGCAACCTCCCGCAAGGCAACCCCCTTCCCTCCGGTGAAGCCACGGGATGCTAGTCCGGTGGCTTCCGCAGGCAAGGCCACTCCCTCTGCTAAGGGAGCGAGTTTGAGGGCAGCTAAGGCTAGCCCTCCTCGCCATCCTGCCTTTGACCCGGAGGAGTTTGCCGGAATGCTCTTGCAGAGGTTTTCCTCGGAGGTTGATGCTAAGCTTAACAAGCTTACGGAGAGGCTGCAGAGCCAGGAGAGTATGCTCTCCGGGTTCATGCGCTCCGGTGGGTCAGCAGTTCATTACCCATTTCGGATGCCTCCGCCCTCCCTCCATTTGACAAGGGAAATCCCTGGCGTTTGGCCCTTCATGCTCCCCGGCATGAAGATACCCTAACGATCGAGGGTCTAGGCACGCGCAGGCTCGAGGAGTTGGAATTCTTTCCTCCTGATCTGCTGCCCCCCTACCCAGGCTTCGCCAGGCTGACGGAGGAAGCTTGGGTAAGGACAGATAAGGTCCCGAAGGAGACAGTGATCTTTCAAGGGACCAGGAGCAGTCTGCATTGATGCGCACCTTTAATGAGTGGCAGGCGGAGAACACGAAGTTGACTCCCTTCAAGGGCAACTTCACGATGTTCTCGTTGGGGGATAGGATCCTGACCCCCTGCATGTCTAAGGTGGCTCTCGCGACCGCCCAGGCATGCTCGGAAGGTAAGCCGTTGCCTCAGCTCCAGAAGACTGATCCCACCTCTCTGATCTTCCCCGGAGACGATGAATTCTGGAAGGATGGCCCGGCCACTTTTACATCGGGTAAGCTGGACCCGGAGTGTGCATCCACCTTATTCAGCGAGCAGCTTCCCAAACTGCCGGAAGCCCTCCTGAAAGCAGAGTTTGAGGCTAGGTGTCGGCTGAGCCGATCACTGCACTCCCTGTGCCTGGCGGAATCAACCGCAGTGATGTTTTCTGAGGAGCCACTCTTCCAAGTCCTGACAAAGTCTCTGTTAGCGGATTTCAGGCGGACTTGTTTGACTTCATGGTAGTGCGGATGAACTGCCGCAAATACATCTTCGCCGACGCTACCATAAGACATGAGCCTAACAAGCTCATGAAAAGCTCCTTCTGGGGAGCTAGTATCTTCCCGGAAGAAGAAGAAGTCAATAATGTCCTGGCTGAGGCAACCAGGGCAAATCAGAGTCTGCGCTCCTGCTGGGGTATCCCCGCTTTTAAAAGGAAAACCCCCGAGTCCGCCGGCCCTCAAAATAGACCTGGTAAGAGATACAGGAGGCACAGAAGACAACACCAACAGACTGTTGTCCAAGCTGTACCTGTCTCGCCAGTTTGCCAGCCTTCTACCTCTAAGGCCCAACCTCAACAGTTCGTGCTGGTGCAGCCAGCTCAGCACTCCCTTGCCGTGCCTTCCTTCATGACGTCTCCTGTATACAACCCCTCCTATGAGGGCCAGGGGTCGTTTCGAGGCCTTTACAGGGGCGCAAGGGGGAGTAGAGCAAGGGCCTCCTTCAGAGGCAAGGCTGCCGTGCGATCCCTCTCCCGGGGGAGAGGAGGCCGAGGTAGAGGAGGCAAACCTGCACCTTCCCAGTGAGACCAGTCAGGTGGGCGGCAGACTTCACCTGTTCAGGGACCAGTGCACCTTCAGTCCATGGGCCCACAGTATAGTCTCCAAAGGTTTGGGGTGGAGTTGGATCAAGGGCCCTCCCCCTCTGATCAGATTTTATCAGCCGTCTTCCAAAGCTCTGCGGGACTTTGCGGCGGAATTACTCCAAAAGAGGGCCATAAAGAAAGTGAGACACCTGAAATTTCAAGGCAGGCTGTTCAGTGTTCCCAAGAAAGACTCCAGTCAACAAAGGGTAATCTTGGATCTATCGCATCTCAATCTTTACATACAATGCGACAAATTTCACATGCTTACAATCGCGCAGGTGCAGACTCTACTTCCTCGTGGAGCCGTCACCACCTCTATAGATCTTTCAGACGCATATTATCACGTTCCGATTGCGCGGAACTTCTCTCCCTTCCTAGGTTTCAGACTGGGGAAACAAGCCTACTCCTTCAGGGTCATGCCATTCGGGCACAACATAGCACCCAGAATTTTCACGAAGCTGGCGGACACGGTAGTGCAGCAGTTACAGTCCCGGGGGATATCGCTGGCCGCATACCTGGACGATTGGATAATTTGGGCATCCAACGCCAGGGAGTGCCGGAGAGCTACGGCCATGGTGATCGAGTTTCTGGAATCCCTAGGCTTTCAGATAAACAGGGCGAAGTCCCGCCTAACTCCGGAGGCTCGATTTCAGTGGCTGGGTATCCAATGGGATCTGGTCTCGCACAAGCTGTCTATTCCGCCAGCCAAACGGAGAGAAATAGCCAAAGCCACCAGGCAATTCCTCAAATGCAGGAAAGCCTCTCGCAGAACGCAAGAAAGAATCCTGGGTTCTCTTCAGTTCGCATCCGTAACAGACCGGCTCCTAAAAGCAAAAGTGAAAGACATAAACAGTGTGTGGCGGAGACGAGCCAATGTCAAACTCAGGGACAAGGTATCTTTAATTCCTCCAGTGCTGAGGAAAAGACTCCGGCCGTGGTCCACAGTCAAGGGTCTTTCGAAGTCAGTTCCCCTTCAATTCCCTTCCCCAGCTCTAATAATCCACACAGACGCTTCGTTAAGCGGCTGGGGAGGGTACTCACCAAAAGAAAAGGTACAGGGTACATGGTCCACTCTGTTCCGTCAATTCCACATAAACATTTTGGAGGCAATGGCAGTGTTTCTAACTCTGAAAAAACTTTGCCCCACCAACCAGATTCATATCAGGCTGGTGCTGGACAGCGCAGTAGTGGTACATTGCATAAACAGAGGGGGTTCCAAATCGAGTCGGATAAACCAAGTGATGATAGCCATTTTCTCCCTGGCGGAGAAGCACGGCTGGCACCTATCAGCTACCCATCTAGCAGGAGTCCGGAATGTCACTGCAGACTCCTGTCCAGGCAACTCCGCTGGAGTCAGAATGGTCCCTGGACGTAGCTTCTTTCAGATGGATATGCCGTCAGGTTCCGGGCCTTCAGGTGGACTTGTTTGCCACGGAGAGCAATCACAAACTCCCTTGTTATGTTGCTCCCAACCTGGATCCTGGAGCTCACGCTACGGCTGCAATGTCAGTGGACTGGAACAAATGGCAGAAAATCTATCTATTCCCACCAATAAACCTGCTGATGAAGGTGTTGCACAAGCTCAGGTCATTCAAGTCAAGTGGCCCTGGTAGCTCCCAACTGGCCGAAGAGCAATTGGTTCCCTCTTCTTCTGGAGCTCAAACTACGGTGTCATCAAATACCCAAGCCACAGCTGACTCAAGTAGTGCAAACACGGACTGTGTCAGCTTCCTCAAGAATTCTGAATGCCCTGGCTTTATGGACTTTATGAAATTCGCCGCTCAGAGAGGTGCGGATATTGATCCCATTAATACTCTGTTTCTGGAATCAGATAAAAGAGATTCTACCCTCAGACAGTACATTTCAGCAGTTAAAAAGTTAGCATCTTTTTGAAGGAATCTGAAGCTCAAGTCATGACCACCAATTTGGCAATATCATTCTTTAGATCACTGTTTGAAAAAGGTCTGGCTCCGGCCACCATTACCACAGCGAAATCAGCTTTGAAAAAGGTGTTTTTGCATGGCTTTAAGATTGATTTAACAGATTCATATTTTTCATCCATTCCCAGAGCATGCGCTCGTTTGAGACCAGCGACCCGTCCACATACGGTTTCCTGGTTTCTTAACGATGTTCTAAAATTAGCCTCAGAAACTAATAACGATCAATGTTCTTATTTGAATCTGTTAAGGAAGACGTTGTTCCTAATTAGTCTAGCTTCAGGTGCCAGAATATATCAGAACTGTCTGCTCTCTCTAGAGGTGCGAATCATGTGGATTTTCTCCCGTCAGGAGAAGTTCTAGTTTCCCCAGATCAAAGGTTCTTAGTAATAAATGAAGACCCTCAGGATAGGTGGTCCCCCTGGAAGGTTGTTCCTCTTCCACAAGACCTGTCTTTATGCCCAGTCGCTACCTTGAGGGCCTATTTACGGAGAACTTCTCAGTGTTTGTCTGGTCCTCTTTTTATCAGGGAAAAAGGAGGAACGCTTTCTTTAAAGGCTATCAGACAACAAATTCTATACTTCATTAAGCAAGCTAATCCGGATTCAGTCCCTAAGGTTCATGATATCCGAGCAGTGGCTACCTCCACTAATTATTTTCATACTATGAATTTTGATGAGCTTAAGAAGTATACGGGCTGGAAATCTCCATCAGTGTTCAAACGCCACTATCTGAAATCACTGGAAGCTCTGAAGTTCCCTGCGGTGGCTGTAGGGAGCATTGTCCCTCCACCTTAAATTAACCTTTAATCCCTATCCTCTCCCCCCCGCCCGCCTGCCTCATTTACTTGCCCTGCCATTTTCTCCTGGACCAGACATGCTTCACAGCCTGGCTCCTCATATTATGATGTACAATTTTGCGGTGTTAGTTTTTAAGTTTGCGGCATGTTATGTTTACTGTAATTTAGTTTTAAGCTGGAGTTACCTTTATAAATTTTCTGTCGTTTATTTAGTCTTAGTACCTTCCCATTATAGTATTATTTATGTACATAGTTGTTTCTCATGTCCTTTACTGTGATATTAATTGTATCCCTAGTTATAACTCAGTTTATCTACCTATACCTTTGGTATTTAATCATGTTTTGAGGATAATTAAACTATTTTCAGTAATAGTGTTTTTATACATGTCCACCTAACTATTCACTCCTTTTAGACTTTCACCAAAGCTTAGTATGATTCTCTGCCATGATTTCACCGGCTGACACAGGGACGAGCTCAGAAAAGGGATTTTGACAAAGGAAAAATCTATTTCTGAGGGAGGCCCTGTGTCACCCGGTGACCCTCCCAGGGTCTAGATTTCCCTCCCCGAGTAGGCATACCAAGCTTGTGGGGGGTGCTAGCCTGGAATGAGTACAGATGGCGCTGGGGTCGTCGGTTGGCGGGCAGGTGAGTGCGGGCGTTAGATCGGCTCCTCACGTTCCAGGGGTTTTGTCATTGGGATATCTACAGAGTGAAGTCCTGTGGCAGTGACAACAATCACTCACCCTTATCTATACCGACGCCTATTTCATAATAGATGTTCGATCTCGGGGTAGTAACCCCAGCATTTCCTGATAGCTTTTTTCTCTGGTATATTTAGCAATATCTATACCTAGAAATTCGTGCTTAATAGGAATTTCACCGGGTGACACAGGGCCTCCCTCAGAAATAGATTTTTCCTTTGTCAAAATCCCTTATTTGCATCCTTTCTACTTGGGACAGTATATAATTCCAAGTCATATATGTTGTTGCATCTTAATTTAAGGGATTCAATTAAGATTTGTTTTGATGGTAACTCTTTTTCATCATTGTCTGGGAGCATCACTGTTCCTTGTGTATAGTTTAGTGTTCCATGGCTGGTTACTATTACTTTTATTTCATTTATGTTGGTTATTTGTAGGAAGGTTGTTGATTGCGCTTTGGTAGTTGTTTGTAGTAGCTATTCACTGTTTTTGATATGTCTACATATCAAAATATCTTGTGTGGGGTGTATATTTAATAATTTGTTCTCTAATATGGCTGGTGAGATCTGTTTTTCTGCTTTTAATATTAAAAATCTGGACCAATTGTCTGGTCCAAAAACATGTTCAAAATGAAATAGCGTAGGATTGAGTCGATAGTTATTTCTTTTTTATTATTTTACATTCATCAGTGATGAGTTGTCTTGTGTTGATGGGGTTTTAGGAGAATTACTTGTCTCTATTTTAGAATTATTGTCCATTATGTATGGTTCCAGTGTTATGATACTGGAGTTTACCAATTTGTTTTTATTTGTTTCTTTTTGATTTTCTAAACTCTGAGTTTTTAGGAATTGATATTTTACTTCGAACAGGATTTTCCTTTGTAGCATTTATATCCATACTAAGGAGATTTGGGAGTGACATTCCAATAGTCATCAACTGTGCCAGAATTTTACCATCATGGGGTCCAGTGGTACTGAAATCTTTAAGACTACTTTGCATAAGGGAAGAGAAAAAAAAACTAATAAATCTTGAAAAGATATCATTGGCTTTTTATGAAGTTGAATCTTTCACTAGTGGCACAAGTGGGAACTGACTCCCAAATGTCCGCATCCCTACCCTACCCCAAAAAGGGGATGGCATATCATGATTAGTATGGCCCAAGTGTAAGGAAAACCCGATTGCTAGGACTGAGTGTATTGTAATAATACAGTCATCCCCATCCTAATCACAATATGGGCTAACCAGACAGAAAGCCGAGAGTCCTATTCCTAGAACCAGGCATTGGCTTTTTATGAAGTTGAATCTTTCACTAATGTCACAAGTGGGAACTAACTCCCAAATGTCCGTGTCCCTACCC
The DNA here is from genome assembly GCF_040412425.1 of Macrobrachium rosenbergii. NCBI lineage: Eukaryota > Metazoa > Arthropoda > Malacostraca > Decapoda > Palaemonidae > Macrobrachium > Macrobrachium rosenbergii. Next base: position 56,039,914 of record NC_089753.1, read on the forward strand.
TACCCCGAAAAGGGGATGGCACATCATGATTAGTATGGCCCAAGTGTAAGCAAAACCCGCTTGCTAGGACTGAGTGTATTGTAATAATACAGTCATCCCCATCCTAATCACAATATGGGCTAACTGGACAGAAAGCCGAGAGTCCTATTCCTAGAACCAGGCCCCCCCTGGAATCTGTGGTCCAGTTCCACAGAATAGTTCCGCCTGAAAAAACAGATCCGAACATTATTAGGAAAAAACAAATAATCCCTAGGTTCGAGAGCCCCTCACCACGTCTAGGTGGTCCCAATTTTAGGGGGGTTTTAATGTCATAATTATTCCCATATCCAAACCAGGAAAAGATCCAAGTACTGTACTGTCAACAATAACAGATCAAGTTTGCTAACATATCAGAACCAAGAAAAAGCTAAGTAATGTGAACAACTGCAGACCAATTTACCTCAAGTTGCTTATGCAAACTGTTAAGAGAAAATGGTAAATGCATGCCTCGAGAGACACAGAATTAAAATTAAAATATTGTCACTTACCCATTTGGATCACAGAACAATGGATCCATTATAGATACATTAGCCTATCTGATAGATCATATGAATAAAGGATTTGAAGAAAAACAAATTACAATCACTATTTTCTTGCATATACAGAAAAGTTAATGATACTACTTGGAGTTACTTAATATTAAAAACATATTTAAACAGACCATACCTTTCGAATGATTCATGGACTTTCTCACTTGAAAATGGAGTTCCACAGTCAGGTGTTCTCAGTAGCACTCTTCACACTAGTAATAAATGACATCAGTAGTCAGCTACCTCTCACTTGAAAAAGGAGTTCCATAAGCAAGTGTTCTTAGTAGCACTCTTCACACTAGCAAAGGCAGTCCCCAGCTATTGGCGGGCTTGGTTATCTGGAATCCAGTTTTTCGGTGCTTGTCTAGCGACGAAAATCAGCGATTTTCAGCGCCGATATGCACCGATAATTGTGTATTGGCACCGATACATATTTAATAGAGGTGCCGATAACCAATAATCGGCGATTTTTGCTTACGTCACGCCGTCAGAACGGAACTCCTGCCAATAACCAGGGATTGTCTGTAAATGACATTAGTAGTCAGCTACCAGCTGGAATAAAAAACAATATTTACTGTGCATGGATGATTTTGCTGTATACTGTACTACATAGCATCGAATGAAAGACGTTCTGTTATGTACCATCAGTAATGATATAGGAAAAACACATATTACATGTACTGTACCTCATCAGTAGGATTCCAGTTCTCCACAGAAAAAACAACAGTAATGTTCTATAAAAATGTAAAATAAAAAAAATGAAATTTATTTAATGATTAGACATCATTATATACAGTACTGTACCAGAAGTCAAACTGCAAAGTTCTTAGGCATATTCTTTGACACACATCTAAACTAGAAAGTGCATATAGCCATATAAAAGCCAAATGTAAAAAATGCATTAAATTGATAAAACTATCTCTCACAAATTGGAGAGCTGACAGAACAACCTTGACATTGCTGTACAAAGGGATTTATGTCTTTCCTAGGCTACTGATGTCAGATATACAGTTTAGCCTCAGATACAACTTTAAAAAGTGCAGATTCAGTTCATAATTAGGGACCAGAATATGCACTGGAGCTCTTAAATCTTCCCAAATTCCTCTATCCATGTCAAAAATGGTGAATCACCTAACCCTTCATTATGATCTAGTAATAATGTGAAGAGCATTCAAAATACTGATTCACCAACAAAAACTTTTACTCATGACTTTTCCCAGTTAGAGCCAATTGACAGAGTCCAGTAATAGAACTACTGTAATTCCTTGGACCATGTGTAAGATACAAACCTGTACACACTTGAAATAATGTTCTAAAAGCTATGCATATATAGTACTCTAGATCATCACAGAAATGGTATTTTCATGATAAAATTAAGTTTCATATATATTTACCAAGTAATTACACAGCTATACTTTTGTACATGCACAGCAGTAAAAAATTTGAAGTTTGCGGTAGCGATTGTGTATGTTTTTGATGTAGGTAATTACCCCCACGTCTGTCGGGGAACAACGGAGTTAGTCACTTCTTTTGTGCTTAATGTCCATCAGATGGGAAGAGGGAGGGCTCTGATCTGTAATTACTTGGGAAGTATATATGAAACTTAATTTTGTCTTTAAAATACCATTTTCATGTATGTAACTTACCAAGTAATTACACAGCTGAACCCCCCTTGATAGTAGTGGGATAAATGGACACACAGTATTCTGTTCCAAAAACAGTCAGATATGAGGATGAATTTGTAACATAAAAATCTGTTAGCATTGATAAAATGCTTGTTGTATCCTTACCTGGTAAGAGTGCCACAGTAGTTGATTACTGCCTTTGGTCTGTGCTCATCTTGACCCATAGTGACTTAGCAGAAGAGCCATGAGAAATCCCTACTTTTAGGAGGGGGAGCTTTAGAGTGAAGGAGTCTTCTGAACACCCATGAAGCAACAGAAAAAAAAACTGCCCTTGCCCTGAGCACAGTACCAAAATATAAAAGACCAAACAAAATTGTTACCCACACCGACAACAATAAGAATTAAAAACCATCATACCACTACCACAGACTGGACACTCCAGGTACAGGTACCCCCCAGGTTCCCTGAAAGAACTCAACACCCAAAAATTCAAGGCAAAGTAGTTACGAATATGAAGGGTTAATTCCTATGCTTTCTCCCCCAACACCAAGCCAGCCACCGACAACGGACCTAAGATACTGCAATGTTCATACATTGCTTCAATTTCTTTCAGATAGTGTGAGGCAAAAATGGAATAGCATTTCCAGTATGCTGACGGGGGGATTACCGAGAGCAACATATGCTTAAAGGCATACGAAGTGACGACAGCCCTAATACCACATGCTCCTCAGCTTAAAGGCAGGATGTCTTCTCCAATTTGAGCGTGTGCCTCAGAAATAATGGTTCTAAGGAAAAATGACAGTGCATACTTGGACATGGGTTTTGATGGGTTCTTCACAGAACACCAGAGGTTACTAGCAGGGCCTCTGATCCTCTTCGTCTTGTCAAAGTAATACCTCAGAGCCCTTACTGGGCAAAGGACCCTTTCCTCCCCCTCTGGTCTTAGAATGTCCATTAGGTTTTTAATGGAGAATGAGCAAGGCCAGCAGTTAGATGGAGACTCGTTCTTAGCTAGGAAGCCAAGCATGAGGGTGCAGACAGCATCTCCCTGAGAAAAACTGATGCGCTTGTCAATAGCCTGCAACTCGCTTACCATTTTGGTAGTGGCCAAGGCTACTAGAAAAAGTCTTCTTTGTTAAAGTCTTAAATGAAATGGAACAGAGAGGGTCAAAGGCAGGACCCCTTAACCATTTAAGTACTACATCTAGATTCCATGAAATGGAGTCGTTCTTTACCTGTTTAGAAGTCTCAAAAGACTTAGTCAGATCTGTCAGGTCTTTATTAGAGGCAAGTCCACTCCTCTATGCTTAAAGACCAATTCCAACATCAACCTGCAGCCCCTAATAGCCGATGAAGAGAACCCCTTGGAGGTTCTGAGAAAAAGAAGAAAGTCTGCTAATTGAGCTACAGCGGTTTTAACATACAAGGTGTTATTGCTGCTGCACCACCTGCGGAGATTGACCACTTGGCCTGGTAGACGTATTTCTACATTTTGAAATGGCTTCTGCAGCTTGCTTTGAAAAACCCTTCGCTTTGACAAGTCTCCAGAGAGTCTGAAGCCTGTCAGAGCTAGAACAGATAGTCCTTGATGGAATTTCCAAAGATGAGGCTGTTTTAGATGTGTACTTTGCGGCAGTAACCTTGGAAAGCCCACAAAAAGCTTTAGAAGGTCTGGGAACCATTCTTTTAGTGGCCAAAAGGGCACTATCATGGTCATTGATACCTTGCTGTGAGTCTTGAACTTGTTGAGAATCCCCCCCCCCACCACCACGTTGAATTGGGGGAAGACAGAGGTCCAGGTTCGACCAGTCTATCAGCATGACATCTGTTGCCCATACCAGAGGGTTCGGGACTGGCGAACAAAATAGAGGAATACAGTAATTCTTCGATGTGGTAAACAGGTCCACTGTCAGCCTGCCCCACAACTTCCTAAGGTTGTAGCAGACACTCAAATTCAGGGTGCATTCTGTCGGGAGGACTTGATCTTGACTTAATCCATCTGCCAAGACATTCATCTTCCCTTGGATGAACCTGGTGGTAAGCCTGATCCGATTCTGGTCTGCCCAAATGAGCAGCTCCTTCGCTGCCTGACAGAGGGAGAACGGGTGGGTTCCGCCCTGATTCTTGATATAGGAGAGAGGCTTGGTGTTGTCAGAATGCACCACCATGGTTCTGTTTGCTACTGCTTTTACAAAATGCTTCAGGCCCAGATGAATGGCAGAAAACTCTTTGGCATTTATGTGTAGCTTCCTTTGCTCCAGAAACCATGTGCCAGAAGCTTCCAGAGAGTCCATTAGAGCCCCACAACCCTGGTCTGAGACATCTGCATAATCTGCATAAAAGGAGGGGTTGGGGCTCAGCAGATGTTGAGACTTTCCCTCTAAAAGTCTGTCTCTGGACATCCACCACCGATCCTCCTTTATTTCTTTTGTAATTGGGAATGTCACTGTGTCCAGTTGTTTCCATCTGTCCCAGCTTGCTCGTAGGAAGAACTGAAGGGGCCTCATATGAAGTTTTACTAGCTTCACAAACTGTTCTATGGATGAGAGGGTTCCCAGTAGACTCATCCACCTATTCGCTGAACAAACTGGAAGCGAAAGAAGGTTCCTGTACTGACTGAAGGCAGGACTCTATCCTCTTTGGGGAGGGAAAAACTTGAAAACTCAGAGTTGATCATCATCCCCAAATAGAGAATCTCCTGAGTTGGGGCTAGTTGAGACTTCTCTTGATTTATTAAAAGTCTGAGTTCCTTGGCAAGAGTAATCTGCAGATCCTTCATGCATTGTTCCTGTGACGGAGAGTGGAGGAGCCAGTCGTGTAGGTATAAACATATGTTTATACCTAGGAGATGAAGCCATCTCGCAAGGGGAGATAGGACTTGCGTGAATACCGGTGAGGCAGTAGTGAGACCGAAACAGAGCCCGAAACTGGAAGACTCTTCCCCCAAAGACAAATCTTAGGTATTTCCTGGATTCCAGATGTACTGGAATGTGGAAATACATGTCCTGCATGGCGAGTGTTGTCATCCAGTCGCCCTGCTGGATGGAGGATAACACAGACTGATTTGTCTCCATTTTGAACTGTCTCTTCTGTATGTAGAAGTTAACAGCACTTAGCCTACATCGAGGACAGGTCTCCGCCCCACCAATGAATTGGGGACTACAAACAAGCGGTTGTAGAATCCTCTTGAAGTCCGGTCCTCCATTACCTCTATGGCCCTTTTTCTAAGGAGGGATGACACTTCCTCCGTGACAGCAACGAACCTCTCAGAGCCCTCCAAGTATGCCGTCACTGTGATTGGCGAAGTCACGAGAGGAGGGTACTCTATGAAAGGGATCAAGTAACCCTCTTTGAGAACCTTGACCGTCCAAGGCTCCGCGCCCTTGGCACTCCACCTCTTCCAGAAGAGAGAGGGTCAGGCCCCCACAGGCACACAAAGGGTAGGGGAGCCACTTTCTGGTAGAGGGTTTGGCTGAGGTCTTCTTGATGGCCCTAGCAGAGAAAGCTCTTGGAACTGGGCCTAGAGAAACTTTACCCTCCCCCCTCCTTTCTCAAGTCAGGAATAAAAAGGCTGGGAATCACTATTTGTTTAAAATGTTAAAAAATGTACTACACAGATGCATGGAAAATATTATTTCTGGATCGGGTACCGTGTCACCCGGTGAAAAAGTCCATTCAGCACTTATTTCTAGGTAATTCCGTTGCTAGATACCAGAGAAAGCTAAATGAAATGCTGGAGTTACTACCCCCAGAGCGAGCTCCATTAGATGGAGTCGTGTATGGAAAAGGGTGAACTATAAAAACACGGAACCTTATCCTATAGAGATCCCAAAGTCAAAAGTCCCACAGAGAGGTGCCGTTACAAACCCATGCACCACTCGCGGACAGTACACAAATCACCGCTAGCCGCATTCCATTTCAGCAAGCACCTACGGTCACACGTGTTTTCGTTGTGCTTTTTATCTTGTGCTTATTTGCATCATTATGGCATCCTCACAAGGTCTTTCTTCATCTAAGTTGAGTACCAGTGTTTCGTTTTTTATTTGAGGCGATTGAGGCTCCTTATTTCCCTTTAGTTTAGTAATTAAGGGGATTTATAACGCCCGTCTCGATCTCCTCTTGCGGTCTCACGTGACCTCCATGCGTGGTTCGTGAACTTGGGTTGCCTTGTTTTTCGATCTTTCTCACTGTTCCTCTTCATGTTTAGGATATTTTTCCTATTCGTGAAGTCTAATTAGTGATTTTGATTGATTGACTTTTGTATCCCTTTGCTTCATGGAGAGTGAAGGCTGGTGTTTAGGCTTGGGCTACCCCTCGGGCCTATTAAGCCTCTTATCATTTCCTTAACATGCCTTATTTTTGCCCTTCACTTCTCTTAGCTTCTGGAAATTTTATTTACGTTGGTACTGTTAAGATTTTTTGTTTAATCTTTGCCCTTGTGTTCGGATGCATTTGATATTTGTTGATTATTATGGATATTTCTTTTGTTAGAGAGCGGCCATTTCCCTTCACGTCCACATTGGGTTGGGTATGGTCCTCCTCTTATATTCATTTTGTTGATTATTTTATCCATTTATCATGGGTTGGTTGTTAGCTTTATTATTACCTTTTTTTGGGGGCGTTAGGCTATTGCCCCCCTTTTTTCCATGAAAAAAGGGGGTGGGTGGTCGATCATTTGTTTCGTTCACATGCCCTTCATTGTGTTTTGTGTACATTTTTCCAATGCGGTGCTCTCCTTAAGTTTTGACTAGGGTCTTTTCATCTTATGTTTTCCCTTCCCCTGTTTCGGCTTTTCGCGTAGGCTGATAAGCCTCTTGTTTAAGCTGAAATAGCGAGGATCTCGTGTAGCTTCCCTCTCCCTGTTTGGCTTTTAAGCTAGGCTAATAAGCCTCTTGGTTAAGCTGGGATAGTAGGGACATCACGTAGCCTACCCTAGTTTGGTCATTTCTTAAGGTTAGTTTCCAGTTATTGGTTATGTCGACACACCCTTTTCCCTACCCCCTCCCGAGTGCTCTCTCTCCCCTTGATTCGTTTTCAGTCTTGTTAACTTATCAAGGCTTGGGAGCATTCCTTTCCTTTTAGCCTATAGCCTGTGTCCCCTTCCTCTGCATTGATTGGCCTTTCCTTGGTACGGTCTCTGACTTTACCAGCCTATACCCCCTCCTGGGACTGCTGGTGGCCAGGAGAGCTTCCCCCTCTCCTGTCCACCATCTTTGGCCTTCTTTGCCTCCCCCCCCCCTTCTGACCGTGGAGGTTGTTCCTCTCCCTCTCCTGCTTCTCTCGCGCTTGCTGGGTAGCGTCTCAGTCAGCGAGTGGACGTGAGGACCCGGAGCGCCCGGATTGTGCATTCCCACTCTCTGGTCGCTTCTTTGCGGTTCTTCCTCCTGGTCTTTTCATCCCTCCCCTCCGTACGTCATCTCCGGCGTGTCGTTTAATTTGGCGACACTCCGGTTTAGTCCTATTCTCGTGGCCAGTTAGTGTTTTCCACCTGACTGTCTTCGTGTCCGGACCTTTGACGTTCCCTGCCTTTAGTTAACCGCTGTCTGTTATTGAGGCGCATTCCTTGCTTCCCGCTCCGGCGGTTCTAGTGTTTACCGGTCTTCCGTTATCGCTAGTTTCATTTCATTCTTAGTTGCCGGGAATGCGCTTACTCCGGACAGTTTTAACCTTCCCATTTTATTTTGTATCCGTCACTTACTTTTAAGGCATGTTACTCCGGCTAGTTCCGGTATATTTATTATATTTATGTTTATTTTGTATGAGATTTTATTTTAATCCGGTTACCTCCCGGATCCTTCCGGCTGGTTTCACGGCTTTATATACTAATGTGTTGCTCCGGCACACTACTCCGGCACCTTACACGGTGTACTCATAATCTCATACTTTTACAGGTGGTACGCTGCCAAGAACAGGGGTGCTCCGCAGCCCTCCACCAGGCCAGCGGCCACGAAGTTTGTCGGTCCCACTCCAGATGTGCGGTCCACGTAGGGGATCTCATTGTTTGGCACCCTGACGGATGTGATGTTTGCTACGCTCTTTACGAGCAAGCTATCGATGATTCGGTAGGTTGTCATGCATCTTTCCTTTTTAGCCAAACTGTATTTTATACGTATTTCCGATTTCCCCTGCCTTCGGTAAACCGCAATAATGTTTTTCTTCCGGCAGGCTGACCGCAAGTCTCGTGATGCTTCGCTTCAGGCCCTTAAAGTCTGGGTTAGCGGCTTTGGACGCAGCGTAGGAGCTGACAATCCATATATACTCTCGAAGGACATTTGCAATGTCCTTTTTCCCGGCGCTTGGATCACAGCTTCAGTCACCGATGATGTTGCTGCTCCGTTGATTGCCGGGATTCGGGAGTTGACCCAGCCCTCTCCAGACGGTTCGGCCCTGAGCGGTGGTGTTTCGGAAGACGCGGCGGATCTTGACCTCGGCCTTGAATCTCCGAGCATTGTCCCGGAGCATCAAGCAGGTAAAGGGGTAAGTGAGGCAGGTTCTTCACTGTTTAGCTCTCCTCCTTCCTCCGTTTCTTCTTTTAAAGGTTTCTCTAAATCTTCATACCTTACGGGCATGTCTGGATCTATTGTCCCGAAGGTGAAGTCTGTCAGGAAGAAAACCTTACCTACTCCGGCAGGTCGATCTGAGGTCCCTCCGGTGGCGGCATGGGCGGCGAGCCCCGTTCCGTCGACGAGTACAGCCTCCCCCTCCAGGTCACAAGCGGAGTCTCAGTCGCGTCAAGTGGTTCCCCCTCCTCCTGCTTTGGATACGATTCCTTTCTTCGAGCATTTCCTTGAGAGAATCGACGCGAGATTTGAGAGGATCGACGCGAGGGTAGACAGCAAGCTGTCTGGTCTTGCTAATTCTTTTCAGTCTCTTTCGGAGAAGGTGGAATCACAACAGGAATTCATCCAAGGACTGGCCGACGGTGGATCTCGTTCTAGGTCTCATTCTGTTCCTGACCCTTCCACTCTCCCTCCCTTCGATCTGGGGAATCCTTGGCGTCTGGCCCTATATGCTCCTGAGTATGAAGGTACTCTCACCATAAAGGGTTTGGGCACAAGGAGAGTGGAAGAGTTGGAGTTCTATCCTCGGACCTGACATCCCCTACACAGGTTTCGCCAGACTGAAGGGGGAGGTTTGGAACAGGTCTGATAAAGTCCCTAAGGAGACCGTTATTTATCCTAGGGACCAAGCCCAGTCGTCTTTGATGAGGACTCTTACGGAGTGGCAAGCGGAGAACACTAAGCTTACACCAGCCAAGGGAGTGTTCACTGTGTTCACTCTCAGTGATGTTCTCCTTCCTCCTTGCACTTCGAAAGTGGCCTCTCTGACTAGTCAGGCTTGCTTTGAAGGTAAACCCCTCCCTCATCTCCGGGAGACGGACCCGACATCTCTCGTGTTTCCCGGGGCCACCGAATTCTGGAAGGGAGCCCCTAATACGTTTACAGTGACTTGGCTTGACCCAGACTGCGCTCCTGATCTGTTCAGTGAGCAGCTCCCTAAGATCCCGGAGTCGCTCCTGAAAGCAGAGGCTGATACTAAGGATAGGCTCGCCAGGTCTTTGAACTCTTTGACTTTAGCAGAAGCAACTTCTTTGGTCTATAGGGAAGATTCTTTGTTCCAGGTCTTGACGAAATCTCTCTTGGCGAGTTTTCAACAAGACCTGTTTGACTTTATGACTGCCCGACTGGCCTGCCGGAAGCATATCTTTTCAGCAGCCACAGTTCGGCATGAACCAAATAAGCTTCTGAAGAGTTCGATCTGGGAGCTAATCTTTTCCCACAAGAAGAAGTTGGCGCAGTCTTATCTGAGGCGGCTAGGGTCAATCAGAGTCTCCGTTTCGTTGGGGTCTGCCCTATAAACGGAAGCAGTCTGATCTTGCCAGGCCTTCCCCAAAGTCCAGCAAGAAATTTAAACATTTCAAACGCCTCCCGGCTCAGTCCTTCGTCCACAGTCTCCCAAGTTCGGACCCTACTGCCCCGTGGAGCCGTAACCACCTCTCTAGATCTTTCCGACGCCTATTATCACGTCCCGGTTGCGAGAAGGTTCTCCCCCTTTCTGGGGTTCAGGCTAGGAAGGCAAGCATATTCCTTCAAGGTGATGCCTTTCGGCCTCAACATAGCCCCAAGGATTTTTACCAAGTTGACAGACATGGTCGTACAACAACTCCGGTCTCAAGGGATTACGCTGGCCGCGTATCTAGACGACTGGATCATCTGGGCATCCAGCGTCGAGGAATGCCGGAGGGTTACATCCGTGGTGGTCGACTTTCTAGAATCTTTGGGCTTTCGTGTAAACAGGAGAAGTCCCGCCTGGTTCCGAGCAGTTGTTTTCAATGGCTAGGAATCCAGTGGGATCTGAATTCTCACAAGCTCTCTCTTCCTCCTCCCAAGAGGAAAGAGATAGCCAGAGCAACCAGACAGTTTCTCAAGTCCAAACGAGCCTCTCGACGGGCCCAAGAAAGAGTTTTGGGCTCCCTTCAGTTCGCTTCAGTGACAGATCTGTTGCTGAAGGTAAAACTGAAAGATATCAACAGAGTGTGGCGGAGTCGAGCAAATATCAGCCTCAGAGACAAGGTGTGTCTGATTCCTCCCATCTTGAAAAAGAGACTCCGGCCTTGGTCGACTGTCAAGAGCCTGTCCAAGTCAGTCCCCCTGCAATTTCCTCCTCCGGCGTTGGTTATCCACACAGACGCCTCCCTAAGCGGGTGGGGAGGATATTCTCAACACCAAGAAGTGCAGGGGACTTGGTCCCCCATGTTCCGCCAGTTCCATATAAACGTTCTGGAGGCCATGGCGGTCTTCCTTACTTTGAAGAAGCTTCTTCCCCCCAAGAAGATTCATATAAGGCTGGTTCTGGACAGCGCCACGATAGTCCACTGCATAAACAGGGGAGGTTCAAAATCGAGCCGGATCAACCAGGTAATGATTGCACTTTTCTCTTTGGCGTGCAAGAACAAGTGGCACCTGTCTGCCACTCATCTTGCAGGGGTCCGGAACGTCGTAGCGGATTCTCTATCAAGGACAACTCCCCTCGAGTCGGAGTGGTCCCTAGACAGGGCCTCGTTCAATTGGATCTGCAACCAAGTTCCAGGCCTGGAGGTAGATTTGTTCGCAACCAAGCTCAACAACAAGCTTCCTCATTACATAGCTCCCAACCTGGACCCTCAAGCTCTTTTCACGGACGCAATGTCATTGGATTGGAACAGGTGGAAGAAGATTTATCTGTTCCCTCCAGTAAACTTGTTGTTAAAGGTCCTTCACAAACTCAGGACATTCAAGGGTCAAGTAGCTCTAGTGGCTCCCTACTGGCCAAAGAGCAGCTGGTTTCCACTTCTGCTGGAACTGAAACTTTGCCACATCCAAATCCCCAGTCCAAAACTAACACAAGTAGTACAAACTCAGACTGTGTCAACTTCCTCAAAAATTCAAAATGCCCTGGCTTTGTGGACTTTATGAAATTTGCGGCTCAAAGGGATGCTAACGTTGATCCTGTCAATACCATGTTCTTGGAATCAGATAAGCGGGTCTCCACTCTTCGGCAGTACGACTCAGCAATTAAGAAGCTAGCACTCCTTTTGAAAGAATCTGAGGCTACAGTAATGACCATAAATTTGGCAATCTCCTTTTTTTAGATCACTATTTGAGAAGGGTTTAGCCTCTAGTACTGTTACTACAGTCAAGTCGGCTTTACGAAAAGTATTTTTGTATGGTTTCAAAATTGACCTCACAGATCCTTACTTTTCTTCCATCCCTAAGGCCTATGCACGACTGAGACCAGTAATCCGTCCACATCACGGTTTCCTGGTTTTTGAATGACGTGTTGAAGTTAGCCTCAGATATCGATAATCAGTCTTGTCCCTACCTTTCCTTATTGAGGAAAACGTTGTTCTTAGTTAGCCTAGCTTCGGGTGCTAGAATTTCAGAGCTGTCTGCACTCTCTAGGGAGCCCAACCATGTCGACTTCCTTCCATCAGGGAGGTTTTGCTGATTCCTCACCCTAAATTCCTGGCCAAAAATGAAGATCCCCAGAATAGGTGGTCGCCTTGGAAAATTCTCCCCTTCCTCAAGACCTGTCCCTGTGTCCAGTTCATACATTGAGGGCTTATTTAGACAGATCCTCTCACATCTCATCTGGGCCTCTCTTTATCAGGAAGGGGGTAATATCTCTATGTCTGCTATTAGACAACAAATCCTTTACTTTATCAAGCAGGCTAATCCTGACTCAGTCCCAAGAGTTCATGATATTAGAGCTGTGGCCACCTCCATTAACTACTTCCATTACATGAATTTCACGGATCTTACCAAATACACTGGTTGGAAGTCACCCTTGGTTTTCAAACGTCACTATTTGAAATCCTTAGCAGCTCTTAAATTCTCAGCAGTCGCGGCAGGGGAAAGTTGTCCCTCCTCTGGTACCCTTTCTGATTCCTAGTCAATTCTTCCTCCACTGCCTCAGTTATCCCCCTTACAGTCATTTCAGTCAGGCGTGCCTTGACTTTCTCACCTGACTGTGTTATCTGTATATTTGTCTAATTGACACATTTATGTTATAATGTTTTCAATTTTGTATAGTTATTTTGTTTAAGTATATTTTTTATATTGTCATGTTAATTTTAAGCTCCCATCAGTTTCATTTGTACATTATTGTTATTATTGCTAGCAATTAAAATTTTTTGGTGGACCTTTGGTCTTCTGTTCCCCTTACATTTTGTTATCTCTTGCAGTTTAAGAATATTTATTTCTCTGTTAATTTTTCACCGGCTGACACGGGACCTGATCCAGAAAAGGGATTTTGACAAAGGAAAAATCTATTTCTGGAGAGGGGACTGTGTCCCGTGACCCACCTCTGTCATGTGTCATGTCCCCCCATAGTAAACACCATTCTGGTGGGGTGATGCTTTCATGGAATGCGGCTAGCGGTGATTTGTGTACTGTCCGCGAGTGGTGCATGGGTTTGTAACGGCACCTCTCTGTGGGACTTTTGACTTTGGGATCTCTATAGGATAAGGTTCCGTGTTTTATAGTTCACCCTTTTCCATACACGACTCCATCTAATGGAGCTCGCTCTGGGGTAGTAACTCCAGCATTTCATTTAGCTTTCTCTGGTATCTAGCAACGGAATTACCTAGAAATAAGTGCTGAATGGACTTTTTCACCGGGTGACACGGTCCCCTCTCCAGAAATAGATTTTTCCATTGTCAAAATCCCTTTATTATATTATTATTATTTGAAAATTCGTACTTATTAGGTAAATCGTTTATTTATCGTACAAAAGAAACATACATACATGTGAGAGAGGTGCGAAATAATGAGCAGGAGACAAGTACTGCTGATTTATTGATAAAAATTAGCTGCTTATAAAGCGGGATGCGAACATCTGCGTAGTGCGCAGAGATCACTGGTACAAAGATTTACAGGTGACCTGAGGTCAAACTAGTTCCTTAAAAAAACAGGACAGGTTCATACAGGGAACATACAGTAGTGATAACCAATGTCTGACATATGAAATAAATAACTTGTTGCTTGTACATATGATTGCTTGGAAAGACAACATTTACATAGTTTATAATTGTGATGCTAAATATATATTCCACTCAACCTTAGTCGCGGAAAAGCACCGAAGAAAACGGGATGTTCTCCACAGAGAACGTGTTGAGTGGGGACTTTACATACATATTACATGGAAAAATTCTCTCATCTAAATAAGAGAGAGAGAGAGAGATAATGATTTTTATATAATGTTATTATTTAATCTTAGAGTATTATTATTATTATTATTATTATTATTATTATTATTATTATTATTATTATTATTATTATTATTATTATTATTTGAAAATTAGTAAATCATTTTTTATGATAAAAAATGTATTCAGTCATGAAAATAACATCAAAATACACTAATTAGTGAATATTTCCCAATGAAAAAGTCTGTGAATTGCCGAATTTTTCAAGAATAATTTATAGATACATTCCACAGAAAATTCCGCGAATCGTGAAAACACGAATACGGGGGGTTTACTACTCCTTCCATAGTGAAGGAGCCCCACAACTCCCTCTTCTTAAGTACTCCGATGGCAAAAAGACCCCTCTAATTCAGAGGAACCATCCCTAGCTGATTTATCCGCACAGAATAACACACTCAGCTAGTCCGCTGACAAGTTGGTCGGTAAGACTTCGTGTTCCTCAGTTTTCCTAGAGAGCGTTCCTATCATCCAGTCGAGAAAGCTAAACATTTCCAGGACTTTGAACAAATGCTTCACAACATCGAACTCCAATGAAGCGAAGAAAACCTTAGCCGATGAAAATGCCGAACGTCATGCCAAGTCTATAAGACCTGAGAATTCACCTTGGGAAGAGGCAGCACCTCCCAAGGATGGAGCTTCTTCTGTCATGTAGGAGAGATATCTCCTGGCTGTCAGTCTTGCTGGAGGAAAGGCAAAAGCGGGCTTCCCTTGCTCCCTCTTCACAGATAACCAATCCTCTACCTCCTTGAGCGCCTTCCTTGCGGACTAAGACTGAACCATCTTAGGTAGGCACGCACTAGAGTCAGTCTGATTTCTCATCAAAAAGGTGGAAGCAGGTGACACTGGAGCTGGTGGTTGGAAGTGCGAGGGGAAGGTTGCCAGAAAATACCTCATCAGGGAAGCACACGCTGTAGGAGGGGCTCTTATACTACTGCTTCCTCTGCTGAAGATATAGGAGACAAACGTCTTAAGAAGGCTTGTGAGAAGAGGGAGTCTTATGGAATAGTCCCAGTACATCTTTTAACTGCTCTCTTTATGAGCAAATGAATGATCTTCAGGCGTGAGAGCTGGTGAGGAAGACGAAGGCGGGCGCTCGGTAGATGATGGGGGAACACTTTAGTGTGAGTGCCCTAGTACAATTGGCAACAAGTGTCAAATCTGGAGTAAAATCAGTTCAAGAAATTTTGTAAGAATCTTCATCATTTTTACCTAACCCAATTACAGTATAGAAGTTTTAAAGATCTGTAATTTAATTAATAAAATGTATACTGTACCTTTTCATTATTTAAGACAAATCCTTTGGGACAGCCCTTTGAGAGCTCAGTAAATTGACTCAGTAGTCTGGTTAAACTACTTAATAATAATCATTCTAACTAGAAATGCACACTTATTTGGTAAGTGTTTCGTCATTTTCAAGAACAATGACATGGTCACTACCATGATTGTCTGGCCACTGGAATGCAAAGGAGTTCTTGGTGTTTTTATTTTTAAGTGAGATGATGTGAAGTGGTGGATGGCATCACAGTATGATGTCACAAGGTCATTGCCATTTTGGTCCTTTGTTTCCGTAAGCTGCTTTTCTCTGTGAAGTTACATAGCTGCAGCCTGGAGGATCTTATGTGTGGCTGGTGACTCAGGACATCTCCCTGGGGTCTGCCTGGAAGTAGGCAGTCTGCAGATTAGCCTTGGTCTTTAAACGTGCTGCCCTTCAGTTTCATCTTTGATGGCTTACATATCTCTGGAATTGAGATTAA
Organism: Macrobrachium rosenbergii; assembly: GCF_040412425.1. Lineage (NCBI taxonomy): Eukaryota > Metazoa > Arthropoda > Malacostraca > Decapoda > Palaemonidae > Macrobrachium > Macrobrachium rosenbergii. The sequence continues at coordinate 56,055,608 of NC_089753.1, forward strand.
TGGAAGTTAACAAATTAGTTTGGAGTATATCTCTTGGATGACATATAATGTAGGTTTTAGTTCTATGTGCAGCATTCTAGTTGCCTGAATTGGCAATTATCTTGGATGTTGACTTGAATGTAAATTGCTGAGATGAGATATTTTTCTCTAGGAAGGTGACCCTGGTTTTCTTCAGAGTTCCTCCTGTTGACACCCTATAGAACATGACACACTATCCTCTTAATAAGGCATCCATGAATTAGGCAAGTAAAATAGTAGACAACATTGGTCTCATTCAGAGGGTCATGCACCAGAGGGGTAGGGTTGTTCTACATCAGGAGGCTTACCATTTTGTATAAATGTGAGCATGATGATAAATTTGGATTTTCAAGGTGTAATCCATACAGGAGGTAGCCGTATTACCATACCACGAGTCAACTCTTTTCCTTATTTTAATCACCTGTTTGAGTGCCTGTTTTTAATATTTGGAAGGCACAATCTAATTCTTTATGGATGCCTGTCTGCCATGCTGAATATTAGAGCTTTTGGATATGAGTACGAATGACTGACCATCGTACCAATTGGGGGATTCTAGCAGCTGTCAGTCTTAAGATTGGTCATCTTAGTGTATACGTACTTTCATATTTGTGCTGATTTCCTTATGTTCAGCAAGTATGTATTTAAAAATGATATTATGTCATTGTTACTTTTTTCACTATATCTGAATGCACTGCATTTGTAGAAATACTAAGCTCCCAAGTGTCTACCTCTTTTGCAACCTTCAAGAATGTCTTTAATGTGCCAAGCATAAACAAGGGGTACATTTATATGGGAGAAAATGTGTTAATAAATGATGACCATGTCAAAGTTGGCAAAAAAAGAAAAAAATGCTGAGAGAAATCCCCGGTCTACTGCATCAGTTTTGAGTTTGTATGTGCCATCTACTGTATATGTCAAGGATGTGAAGGGCATGCATGTTATGAGGTAACCCGGTTTGGGATAGTTGGGTCATGATAGACATGATCAAGTATTAGCTCTTTGTGGTTTCAGACAACAGAATGCTTATAACATGGGGACTTGATGTCCAGCAATGCAATGGTGCCCCCCTCAGGTTAGCATAGTTTCAAGATGTCAGACGGTAAGAGAGGCCAGTAGTTTAGGCATAGTGGGTTGCTTTGCTTATGAGTTTTGACATTGCCATAATAGTATACTGGGAGTCATAGTCCTTGGTGATTGGGGTAAGATGGGTGGCTCCCCTACAGCATTTGCACTTTGTATCATCAGTGGGATTCTTGTAGAGTTTTTTAAACCTTTGTTTCATCTTGCAGGAATTCATCCACTCTGCAGTGGTTAGGTAATCCAGGATAGTAAGGTAATGTATTAATCAGGACTAAGTTAGATTAGGTCAGTACTTAGTTTAAATTTGCTGATGAGGCTGTAATACTATACAGTATACACAAGTCCACTGTGTACAAAAACCATTACTGTCGCTCTTCCAAAGTTTGGGGAAAATCATTTGAAAAATTTGTGCCTCTGATTGAAATTGAAGACCTATCAAGTACAATTTCTGAAAGTGCCAATTGATGGTGATGACAGAGTCTCCAACATTGACTTAGTAGCTAACAAAGAACCACACCTAGTTAACTCAAAGCAATCATGACCAACATCCAAAAGTTACCCTGGCAGGCAGAATACAGCACACCAGGTTAGGTCAAGTTAGTTAGTAAGTGCTGTGGTATCCCTGTATTACGTCCACATTTTAATGCTTTTTATATTTTTTCAACCTTGTTATTGTTTTTGATGAAATACATGAACTATATTTTACACCTACTTGTTTTGGGAGGGGGCACATTTCACCATCCATGCCCATCAGTGTGGTTCACTTATTTTTGGAGCCTCCCCCCAACACAAAAACCATAATTTCCTACAGTGGTTTGCTCATAGTAGTGATATATAGGCTTTGGGAAAAAAAAACCAGAGAGTTTGTACAACTAATAATGGTGGAAAATGTATAAAACAGGAGACAAGAATTTGGGTGAATATTTTTTATGTGCATGTCAAGAAATTAGATTATCAAATCATATTTTCCACTTCCCACTGTGTTCCCCCATCCAAAAAACAGGTTTTGATGTAGGAAAAACCTATTTTTGGTGGCTGCAGTGAGTCCTCAAAGGAGTTACACTCTCATGGTCCCCCCAGGGCTCCATAAGACAGATTAACCAATTACAAAGAATTCTCTTATAGTTGGTCTCAACCAGAATAGTGCTTGCTGGCAGGGTGATAGAATATAAAGGACTCAGGATAGGAGGGCTCTATCTCCTGTCCTAAAGTGACTACCCAGGCTCTATGTCACACTTGCACAGCCATCTTCATTACATGCCACGTCTGTGCAAGATAAATGTCCACCCCAGTCCCATGCCTTTTCATCATGGATAGTGTGGGGGTTTGAGGACTCACAGTGGCTGCCAAAAATAGGTTTTTCCTACGACAAAACCTGCTTTTTGATAGCGTTGCCACTGTTCGTCCTCAAAGGAGCTTACAAAAGCAATTGATAGGTGACAAAATGGTTTAGCTCTTAATAATTAAATCCCAACAATTTGGCAATAAAGAACAGGAAACACATGAACCAGTATACTGCAGGTATTATTCTTGTGGTTCGAAGGTGGCTTGCTTAATTATGTTGGGTCTGGCTGTGGGATTGTTGTGCCTTCCCTAGCAATATCTCAGCTTGACCACCGCTGTCATAACCGTAGTGTTTCAGGAATTTTTTATTCAAGGTAAAGTCACAGGTTATCAACAGTTTTCTTCATTCTGTATACCCATTCGAGTCTGGCAATAAAGAACAGGAGACACGCGAACCTATATGTATTATCCATTGTGGCTGTACAGTGACTTGCCTAGTTATGTCAGACCTAGCTGCAGGATTAAGTGTTGCGCCTTCACCAGACCCCAGTTTCAGACTCTCTCAAGATTTTAAAGGATGATTCAGTGGTATTTACATTACATATTGAGGAAGACAGTGGCATAAGTGCCATAATGGAAAGCTAAAAAAATTATTTTGAGCAACATAGGTGATACAGAGGGAGAAAAAAAATATCCATTTCCGTGGGAATTAAGGTTAAAATTGAGTGCAATAGTTAGATTCACATTGCAACTTGTAAATAATAGTTTTTTTTAAAACAACAGTTCTTGATATTAGAGTTTGGTTACTTTGTTTTCAAGTTTCTTTCATATGATTAATACAAAAATCATACTCAAATCTAACAAATTTAGTGTTACCTATACATTAACAGACGAACGCAGTTACCCATTGGATTTTTTCTCCAAGTGGAGCTCCCAATCTGATTTTTTTTTGCCCCACTGCATTTTGGGTAAGGATGGCTAGCACGTTTGGAACATCTCATATTTTCATCTGGAAATGTGGGGACACGGACAATACTGAAAACTGATTACCTTTTGGTTTTAAGTTTCATCAATCAAGTGGGATTTTGGGAGTCGGGCATTGCATAAAGAAATTTTTTCAGTTCTTAGTCATAGTTCCTTTGATTGATGCAGATTTGTAACTTGTTCCTTGGATAATTTTTGCAGATTTGAATTTTTTTTAGCTGTGCATGTTGAACCACATGATAAACCCAGGCTTTTGGATGGATGAAAATACAAAAGAGTGAAGTGCATGAATGTATTCTAACAACCCCATGATACTTCTGCAAGTTATGATTCTGATTTCTGTACAGTGACACCTGGTTAGGACCAAGTGACTTAGGTTAAGTTAGGTTAGGGGGGCCAGGGATGGCAAAGCACCTCCAGCCAGGAAGGAGAGAACCTTTTCATTTTAATTTACAGTGGTCTCATATTTGGTTAGATGGAGGCAAAGGCCCTACCCCCAGACAGTTACAGACCTGGTGCCAAAGGCTAGGTTAGGTCAGAATCCTATTCATTTGAATTTACAATACCCTTGGTTAGGTTAGGTGGGGGATGGGTGTTCCAGAGACAAAGCACCCCTCCCTCCTTGCCATGTTAGGACTCGGCATCCTAAGCCTAAGTACATCCTTACATTTCACAAGTTTTGCGTTTTGTCCCCACCAAAAAACCCTGCTCTCCCACTGAGGTGCTCTATAATTGTAGAATATGAGGTCATCCAGCATCTCTAACACTCCTAATTTGCTACCAAAATGAACAACCTAAGTGTTCAAAGCACAATAAAGCAGGAAAATTATGGGAACTTTGAAATGGGATTATGGTTTAAAAATTCACCAAATAGGCCTAGTAAATATTAATACAGTGCAATGCAAAAATAACCTAGGAATGTGAAACTACCAGTATTATCTTCTTAAGAATATCAAATAAAGTCTTCTAAAAGTCATTTTAATTACAGGGTACCAAAAAGGTATTTTGCAAGAATATGTAGGTAGAAATCTTCTGGCACACTTCAGCTGTTGATGTGCTAATGACTAGTAATTTTTCCAGTGATTACATTATTACTGTAATAGTAATGAAAAAGAGAATATGCCTAGTAAAGGAAAACTATAAGTCAATAGCTCATCTTCCTAGAAAATGGATTCCTAGGCACCCTACTATAAAAAGAAGACATGAATACTGCACTGACTTTTGACTTGCTGAGGTGAAGAGTAAAATGTTTGCTGTAGCATTAGTCTGCTGCAGCTACAGATGTTAACACTCCAGAGTACAGGTCAAGACTGATTAGAAACCCAGTGAATGAAGTTTGCTTAACTTGCTCCACTGCTAATTTCACCAGTACAAGGCAGTTAACCAAACTAGCTAATTGCTAACTGCACTAGTTTGCTTAAAGGAGTAGTTTATCCACCAAGAATGAATTAAGGATTTTTTTTTTTTATAAAAACCTAAGAAGCATTTTTCACTTGTATAGGGTTGTGCCGATTGGAAAAATAGATGCTACTGATGTTCATTTGTTTTGTATAAGAAGTTTTTAAAAATACTTTATAAAAATTAAGCAAATTGTCTTGTAATATTAATTTGGGCCTAGCTCTTATTAGTGTTTTCTTGGAAATAACATTGGGTTATTTATTTGTACTGTCTGAAAAGACATTATGAATTTTCAACCATAATATCCTTATCATATGACCATAAACATTTTCATGAGTCTGCTTATCGTTAAAATGAACTGTGATTAAACCATTGATGAATGATTCCAATCCAGCAGACTGCCATCTGCAAACTAGGCCTTTTGGAGTTATTTAAATAACCAATGGAAATGGCATCTCAGTATGTAGCTTTGCAGGGTAAAAAATATTCATAATTAGTTGCTCATTCAGTTTATTGTTAATCTATATAAAATGAGTCTTTGTAACTTGGACCTCTTAAAATTTTTCAAATATTGAAAATTGCATTCACAAGCAAATATGAAGCAAAGCTGATGAGCTTTATGGAGTTTCAGTCAATGAATGACATTTATTTAATTTTTGTCAACTGTGTTTCTTGTCCAACTATTGTGGTTACAACTAGCCTATACCAGATTAAAGACAAATGACTATGCAGTTTTACTAAACCAATTTATTTCAATTCCATGACAATACCATCAAGCAACTAATCATCCAGTCTGTATAAATATAGATTTTTCTTTAATTTAGGGATGTTTCCAAATATGTATAGTATGCTATTCTTCTTTATTACAAGCACATTAGGAACTTCTGCCAAGCAGCTTCATACCTTCTACATAGAAACAATGTTTTCTATTAATGCTTCACAATCAATGCCTTATGAAAATTAATTACAGAGGCATAATCTAGATTTAAGTTTTGAAAAATATCTTTTGAGGAAAAAAGTAAAATCCTTGCTTTGAGCAAACACCACAATTGCTTTATATATATATATATACACACATACATAAGTACATGTAAACAAACAACAATCCCCATTTCAATGTAAATCCAATATTAAAGTGTTTATTTGAATTGGAGTTTGTTACTCAGCTATATAAATGTATATATACATATACACTATATGTACAGTACTATATATGTGTGTATTGACATTTATATATACACTATATATATGTGTATATATATAGTTACCTTTTGTTTATAAAGTGCAGTATATCTTCTAGTAACTGCATATACAGCCTAACAGGTACAAGACCAATTCACAATCTAGAAATAACATACACATAACCATATATATATGTATATTGTATACATACACATACATGTGTATATATATATAATATGTAATACTATTATTCATCTACTTATTCATATCAAAGTAACAACAGGCAATTTGAAGCTGTATTGAACTAGAGGCAAGCATAGTACTGTATAATGTGTCATAATTGGGATTGTAATTTTAGATCATGTCCTACTTGTGAATGCAAAGACTATACCCTACAGCCTGTTACAAAATTTCACTCGAGTTTTAGGAGTGAATGCATTTGCATCATTACTAATACAATGTAAGCAGAACATATTCAAGTAAAATATTTTTAATGTATTTGTTAAGGCATAACTAGAATATTAGTGTACATATGTCTAAGTCAAAACCATCAATATATAGCATGCTATACAAACACCTCTTTAAAGTATTTTACAAACCAGACCACTTTAAAGACAACATATGCAACTGCATTCACCATACATCTTGGTTCCTCAAACAATATATATATATTCCTTACAAAAGATATACAGTTGTGACAACAATGATGTTCCAATGCACTGATGTTGACATGTGGCTCAATCTTGTGTAGAACATGTACAGTACATTAAAATCTACCAAATATGGAACACACACTGCCTTCATGCCTGATGTTTTCACCAGAATGATGGCATATAAAATAGGCTACATCATCTACAAGTGATAGGGTAATATTTGCCCAACACGTAAAGAATACAAATTGTAAATGCATACAAGGTATGTTTAGTGAGGATATACACATACTGTCAAGCATCCAAACAAACTCTAGGTATTTGGGTTCTTAAAAATTCTAAAGTTCTTTCTTACACAAGTCATTGTAATCCTCAAGATTTCTTTTTTTTTTCAAAGGCCATTGTTTTTACACCAGAGTTCTACTGAAAGTAACAAAAGAGCAAGGGTATACTGCAAAATTAATTTTCCCAGTTTCACAAAATAATTAGAATGACATGCCCCAAGGGTCCACACAGCTCTTGTACCTTAATGCTACATTCAGGTACCTTACACTTAGCACAATTCAGCTTTTATACAGAAAGCACTGGAAGTCTGAAATGCAGTTCTTGGCATTTTATAACAAAAAGGATTTTTGTAAATTACCTTACAAAATTACTTTTAAATAATTTTTCATACCCCAACTTACAGAATAAATGATAATTTGACTAAAAATTATCTTGAGGTCTTATTATTAATTCTAAGAGGTTAGTATTGTAATCCTATCAAGAAAACTAGGAATTCTTCAGTTAACAACCTTCTACGGGAACTTTCAAAACTATCACAGTTCATGCATGACCCATCTGTGTTTACATGAACAAAACAGAACACATACTACAATGATTAATCTCTTGCTTCCAGACCCTTACATCCTCCTAGCTGCACTTCAAGAGATAAAAGTAAAACTGTGAAGAAAAATATCAATGAAATACAGCATACCAAATCCTGAATATGACTATACCAAGTGAAAATACCAAAACTTATTTTTGGTACCATTCTACCACATAAAAGAAGCTCAAGAGTACTGTTGTTGAACAGCATTACAACAAAAATAAGCTCATACCAAACACAAGACAGCAATGTTTTCAAACCTTCTGGGGCTCATGCTTTGAGAGTAAAGCCTCAAGAAGTCTAAGCTTAGCCTTGGCATGCTTGTAATCTAGGTATGTTTGTTCCATGGGCCCTCTATCTTCTTTCTGTACTTTGCGGCCCATTTCTCGCTCAAAATTTTCTTCAAATTCCCGAAGAGCCCGTCTTAATTTTTTCTTTTCTTCACGGGCTTCCTTCTTTCTTTCTCTGAGTTCACTTAGTGGAAGAGCATGAAGATCACCCAAAGCTCTACCAGTTTTGGGATCATCACTTGGAGTAGGTGTTGAACGAGGAGAGTCAAATACAGGTGACGTGTCAAATACAGGTGGAGTTGTAGGAGGAGAAGGTGGTAAGGATACAGGTTTTTCATTTTCATCTTGTAATGAACCACGATGTTGAGGAGAGGCTAAGGTAAAGTCCATGGCTTCATGTTCTAATATTGGGGCAAGTTCAACAAGGTTTTCTTTAGTTCTCTGAAAAAAAAAAAAAATGTTTAATTCACATTTTCTACTCGTTAATACCTTATTTCTTGTAAAATATAGTATCAAATGAGTCCTAAAACAGTTAAGGAATGTTAGGTCTCAGAACAATAAGGTTTAGGTACTATTATTCTCAACCTTTATGTAGAATTCTGGATATGTCAATGAAACAGTAATGGTGTTACTTTAAAAATTAATTAGCTTTAGGCCCTGATTTTTTTTTAAAGCAGACTGGTAAGAGAGGAAACCCTGTGCCTCCTTAGCAAGTTTGATGGGTATGGGAAAAGCTTGTGACCAAACTCCCAAGAACCAAAAGAACCTGCCTCTTAAAAAAAAAGTAAGAAAAAAAAAAGTCCCTGAAAATAGCCCTAGGTTCTTGGGTAACGTTGTGTAAATTAGTCCATTGGAAAAATTTAAGAGTGGATTCTGTTTTGACACCACTAACACAAAAGATGCATCTAAAGTCACCTAGCCTTATGGTTGTAACACTACATAGTATTGCTTAAGAGGGATTTAAAGACATACTCAAGTTACAACTTGAAAGGAATTCCTACACATTATATGGACTTTTAATATTTTTCCCAATTTTTTTTATTTTAATAGCCAATGATTTTACTTAGAAAAAAAAAATAAGATTCAATACTTACAGAGCCTGTTCTCATGACTATTCTCTTGACTTGTCGATAGCGATCATACAAAGGTCTTGCCAAATCTCTGTCTTCTCTTGTGATTGGTCTTCCATGGACAGATTCATAGTAAAGAAGAGCTTTCTGTAGAGCAGTCTTTTCTTCTTGCATTTCAGTAGTATTCATATTTTTCAGCTCAGATGGTCGTCCTACTGCTGTTCTTTTCTCTCTTAGCCTATCTTCAACTTGCCTAATAGTATCAGCAGTACATGATGTTGGGGCAGTAGTCCTTGCACTAGGATTGGTGGCTTCCTGGCATCGAAGTAACGAAAGTGGAAATACAGTTGGTACCGTCATTAGGCCAGCCACATCATCTTTCATTTCTGTAAAAAGAGAAAACAAGGTTCAATCATAGAAAAACAGCAATAACATAACTAGTTTTTAAATTCATATAATATGACGATTACATTATAACGATTCTTATCTACAACTTACGTTTTAGTTCTTTTCGGGCCTTGCTCAACTCGCTCATACTTTTCTTGATGTTCTTATCCTTCATCTTTTCACTATGAGATGGCCGGTATCCAAAAGCTGCCTCAAATTCTTCTTCATAACGCTTAATTTTCTTTTTGATGGAATTAATATTTTTCATAAGGATTTTCACAGCACTTTGTCCAGGGGGTGGGCTATGATCACCAGGCCCTGGAGGTGCTCCAGTAGTATCAATGAATGCATGTGATGAGCGTGGGGATAACATGACATCGTCATCGCTGCTACGATACCAGCTGCTCTGAATTGGGCTTTCATCATCAAAACGACTGAAAATGAAAATAAAGTCAAGTTTAGGTTTGGAATCTGTATACTGTACCCTGTCAATCCTCTTACAATATGATGTATTTTAATTTTAAATGTAACTATGTGCTCATGCTGTTCCTAGATACTGTACTGACATACCACTTCTATAATACAACTTGAAAAGACCCCATGACCAATATTTACCTGTATCTAGGTGCAGTGCGGTGCAATGTGTCACAATGAGATTTATCACCACGTAATCCCCATGAGCCACGGTCGCTTGTTACAGGTTCATTAGCATCTAACAGCTCACTCAGGACTAAGGAGGGCTCCTGGAATTTGAAAAGATTATGGTCATATCTCATGAAACATGAAACACTTTTATGTAGCTCATAAATGCAACACTGCCTCATGATTCCAAAAAACAAATTTTAATAAAAAATTGTGAAAATAACGCTATTTCTGCAAAAATCCATACCTGAGGAGTCTTAATGCTCATTGGTAATGGTTGGCAGGGTGTAACATCGGTTGGTACTGGATCGTAACGTGTTGGTTCATCATCCTCTGAGGTAAGAGAAGATAAGTAAGAAGGTGCTCTTTCTTCTTCTTCTGAAGATTGGCATCGCATTCCACCATCCTGCAAAGATTAATTACAACCCTATTAGAACATGCCATCACATTTACGCAACACAAATACATGTTCAATAGCCTTGTTATTCATGACTGCCTAATTGTACTGTGCTAAAGTACAAAACATAATTGTACAAAAATAGTGAAGTTTTGGAATGTTAGCATTGCATTACAGCTATCTAAAATATGTAAAAAATGAAAGACAACATACTAACACAAGCAGAGAATTATGCAATAGGGGAATATGGCGGTCGACATTTCGGTATTAATAATGCAAGTTATTCTTTTCTTATGATCCTTAACCCTGACACCCATACATAACAATCTGTCAGGAAGGCTAAAGTACTGAGGAAGACACTGAAGAGTGAAATAATTACAAGTCCTCCAAAACCAACACTATAGTTCCCATAGATGTCCAAAGTAGTTTCCTAAAACAGTAGTCAACGTGGCTACCCTGAATTACAGTGTACGTATTAAGTATAGATAATGTTACTGACAATAATGATGTCACAGTAACTCCCTGGGTAAATATTACGTGTGAGTGTGTGTGTGTATGTGTGTCATTCGAGTTCACCTCAAAGCCAATATGGCAAAAATACAATAAAAGATATCGAGTACAATCTTCATCAAAATTTTGCTTTCCAAAAGGCTTCTTCAAAGCTGATGTACTGTCTTAAAACTGACAAGTATAAGTGTTAAAGATCAAAGTTTAATATTCATATCGATAGTTAACCTCTTGGGTAATTATGATGATAACTATCTAATTTCAAAAACCGCTGTAAGTCTAAATACTGCAATGTCAAGTACTATACTTTGCGAATGATAAGTGAATGAATCAAGAGGAAAAAAAAATATATTAGACTAATTCTCAAAATGGCCTCTGTGGCACTTCTGACTCAGACTCGATAAATTTATTCCGCCTGATGAAACCACATGAAGTAAACAAAAAAGCTTCGTGCAATTACACCATGAACAAAATCCCTGAAGACTTTTCCTTTAACAGAAACTTTTACATCATATATAACTACCGTACTAAAATTTCTAGCCTGTCAAAAAGGCGCACAAACTCCTAGAACTTGAGGGTGCTGAAGACCGTGAGTCAAGATTTCCCTCATAATCATGATTTGCATTTTATCAGTTTAGCCTCAGTGTTGCCAAATATTAGTATATCAACTAAGTTTTTTCATAATGCCTACAAATAGAAAATTCATAAATTTTAAGCTAAGGAAGATGATAACGTGTGCTGGAGTACAGATTTAAAAACCACCTTAAATAACAATCTTGGGTATTTCATAAAACAAGGTTTCACTAACATCTCTTGAAAACACTCGTTAGTTAAAGTCTGATTAGATGCATGACCAAAGGCTGCCCACACACATGTATAATGTAAAAGTTTTGTCAACTCTTGAAGGAATTAAAAAAAAAAAATGTGAGAACTATTTTTTTAATTCCCGCGCATTACACCTTCAAAAGAAGATCCGGTTTGGTTACCCAACCCGGTGAATCAGAGGAGACAACGCTTAGGTCATACAAACTTGGCAGGTCAGAATGAAAGATGCATGCTATCATTGCATTTTTAGTGTCACTGTCTTTCGACAAAGTCAAAAACACCAACATGACTAAGAATAAGTAGAGGAAGTCAGTATATTATGAGCTGGGAAATCTGTCCTGGGACAGTCGGAAGAAAAGGACGGGATTCTATGGACGGTATGTTACACAAGATAATGAAATCCTACACACATTACCAGTACCTACAGGTAGAGAACGGAAACTTTGGTTCCTAAATTTCGCAATAAAATGAGAATGCTGTATCAAAAGAAAATGATGCAATACTTTGCCAAATTTGTAATCGTTCACCACATTTACACATTACTGTGCTCTTGAAGTTAATTTCCGATTTTTATTAAAACCTAACGAATGACTTCATGCACAGTAAACAGTAAAAAACACAATGAACTAATTTCATCGAAAACTTGTCTAGTAATGACGTGTTCCCTTATATAATTTCGGTTCACAGAAATTGTTTCAAAATATTCTTGTTAACAATATTTGGCACCATCTTCCACTTAGCAAATAATTGGCACCAATCTTTCATTTAGTAAAAACGAACATAGCAATAACCCTCCGCTTTTCCATTCAACTAAATTTTTGCGTTAAATGGGATTACTGAAATCAGACGAACAAATCAGTCCCATTTTAACAGAACCAGTTTCCTGGAGAATGGTGCGAAAATGACAGGTACGAACTACGTATGGAATCGGACTACACCCGACTGGGCAGTAATCTTGGATTAAATAACTTTTAAAAAACACACCCACACCTCCAAGGCACAGTGTAAAGCTAACGGGAAGGCAATTCAACATCAACTGCATATTATTCAGTAAAAGAGAAGATTCATTTTTTCCAACGACTGCGTTTCCTTATCAAGGTGGCATTTAATTCTGTATCCCGGCATAATCGTATTTGGCACACGGTAGGGACTCAAAAAAATTCTGAAGTAGGGAAAAATCGAGCCCAAGTAAGAGAGAGAGGGCGAAACCTACCTCCCACTGGCCGCAAGTGAGCCACACAGGTTCCACTTCCAGAAGCATCTTGATATTAGAGTTGCCCGTTGATTGGGGCCCGTCAAATAACAAGGAAACACTTATGAAGAATTAATCCTAAAGTATCAGGTATCGGTTAATTATTCCTAATATCACCGAAGATATCACAGGTCTGGGTTATCGAGACACCCGAACACCAATCTCCTTCAGGTACTTGTCACAATAAGCCTAGAAAAAAGAACTCCCGTCGCTAGAGTCCAACTTCCTCGCAAGCGTTGCTACGATTAACTAACAGTCACAACTGACGAGATCCACGAGTAGTGGTCGAGCTCGGTGACGGCCTTGCAAACGAGTAAGAAGCACGTGTATTTACAATGTTTTCTTGGAGAGCACGCCAGCTTTTCTGGAGATTTAGAGCGGTAGCGCCCAATCAACTTTCTGGCGTGCGCGAGACTGGTCCCTGTTCCGAAGTCCGGGACTCACCGTAACTGTAGGCGATGATACGACTACTAGACCCCTCCCCCTAACCCTCCAGGTAGTCTCCGAGACCACATGCACATACGAACTTACTCACACCTACGTCATCGACAACACTACCCACATTCCAATAACAGCACTCGCTGCTCCTGCCACAAGAAAACAGGTCTTTATTATTACTTTTGACCAAAATTCAACTTGTAAGTTTATGACTGAAATTGTTTATCACTTTCCACCACTGTAACTGATCGTACAACACATTCACGCAATGTTCATCACAAAACGTGTCAATATAAATCAAGGAAAAATACACGACTGGCAATCCCTTAAAAAGGTACAAAAGTTGGCAGCGTATCATGGTCGCCCTATCTCATTCACTGCCAACTTTGCTGCTGCCTCTCGTTCGCACCGCCGCGCCAGTGACCAGAACCCCTGCAGTCGCGGCTGTGACTCCCGAGACTTCAATGCTATTTATGGACCCAATCTTCAACTTTCGCCTAACCATCACTCAAGCCATCCAAAAATCGGCATCGCTTTCAAAAAGTTACCGCGATTTCACATTTCATTTCCCAAGTAACGAGCGATCATCAGTAACTACTAAATAACAACATTTCTGAGGACCCACTTGAGAAGAATCACAACTTTCACGACTACAGAGGAAAAGTTATTTGGTCTTTATATAACTGTATTGCTTATGAAGTTTTGCCACTGATAACAACGTGACTTCTTTTATACTCGCAAATATACAAACCACAAATATCATTCAATATGCACTCTTTGGAGAGTTATTCCCAAGGTAAAATGAATATGATATTAAATATGTGGCTATATATATATATATATATATATATATATATATATATATATATATATATATATATATATATATATATATATATATATATATATATGTGTGTGTGTGTGTGTGTGTGTGTGTGTGTGTGTGTGTGTGTGTGTGCACAAGCTTCCGTTGTGATAACTTCTGACCTTTTATCTATATTAAACTATAGCGACACAATAAAATATGTGAATTATTATTATTATTATTATTATAACTAAGATGCCTATCTCATCCACTTCACCTTTGGTCAAGCATCCCAAAGCCCCGACGGGACATGACATGGCAGCGTCTTTGCACCCTGGTATGACCGTCAGGGCAAGTCAGGACATTTGGCTGGCTACTCTACCCCCAAAAGATCAGCACAACACTTCGGAGTGAAAATAAACGCCGCATTGTCCATCGCAACTGCACGCACACAACACATGCTCGAACTCAACTAGATGACCCTCCCTTGCCTACCGTACACAAACAAACCCTACATGCCAGTCTATACAAGGCTACGATGGGAGGATATCCCGTGTTCTTCTAACTTTACTGGCACGTGCACCGGAGCACTGGCTACTCTTTAAACTTTCCACGCACTGAAATCCAAACTTTTATCGGTTATAAGTAATGTCTAGACGATTAAGGGACGACAGAACATAAGAGCAACAAGGTATTACTGATATATTACTGTATATTTATTATATATAAACACACACACATCTATATATCGATTAAAAACAACGAAAGCTAAAAACAAACCAAAACGTGGGTGAGAGTTTCCGTAGACTTTATCACGGTTTTCCGATAACCAACTACTTTTAAACTGATATTGAATAACGGAATGGAATATAAAATTTATGCCAAAGGCCAAGCGCTTGGGCCTATGAGGTCATTCACAGCTGAACGGGAGACTGGGAGTGAAAAGGTCTGAAAGGTGTAACCGGAGGAAAACCTCGCAGTTGCACTATTAAACAAATGTTAGGAAAGGGTGGAAAGTGGAAAGGAAGATGGAAGACAAAGAACAGAATATGAACGGAAGTAGAGTAAAAGGAATGAAAGGGGTTACAGCTGGGGGCCTAAGGGACGCTGCATAGAAATTCAAGTAATGCCTACAGTGCACCGCGTGCGGTGCATTGACGACACTTAACTCCCTACGGGTAAACTGATATGAAGCTAACGCGCCATATGCCACCCTGAAACTAATCCAACTTATATCATTATACGTCACGAAACGGAAAGGGGAAACAAAGTGAATAACGGTGCTCAAATACTTCGTTTTATTTTCTGTGAACTTTCTACTTTTATCTTCAACCAAAACAAAACCGAGCTTCTTCCTTTGTCTTTCCAGGACAAGCAGTGAGGCGTTAACTCCAGTCTAAGCTTCTTTAAACGAGTATACATACGGAGGGAAGTTACAGGACTTATTACAGTAACAACTATTATCATATAAAACGTCGTTATTTAAGAAGAGGGATCAGCTTTGGGAGACTCATAACTGACATTTAGTTGACTTACAAGACATATTTTTGTCAACTGACATTCTAATTCAAAAGTTTACTAATACTATATACTGTAAGTCCTTACCGAGGAAGTTAGTGAGCAAAATCAGCCTACAGAATGAATTATCAAACTAAATAATATCCGTTCTAAATGAAATAGATAACTGCAATGTGTAATGTAAGTTTTCTCGAACTGGAGTTTGCAAGTGAATTATCAATGGGCATTTAGATGGAAGGCGAAAAACAAAGTGGCTGCGAGGTCGCTGCATAATAATGAACTTCAAACTACCATATTCATTTTAATAACGAGTATACCGAATCATTATTAGCTTATGACAATTCTATGTTCATTGTTAATTAACTCGAGATGTAATTAACAGGAGGCGCCCAAGTCAACGGAAACGGAGCTAAGGATGTGTCGTAACAAGCATCTTCATCTTCTTCTTATATCCGATCGTCTCTTAAAGAGATGAAACTCACCTGAAAGCTGAGGATGTCTGTCAAGTTAATTTGCTTCCCCTCAGCTGCACATTTACTGGGAAGCCTTAGCGTCCCAGCAGGAGACTTTTCAAAGAAAATCTCCATAAGAACAAGCATCTCTTTTGAACGAATACAAACACCTGTTGGAAGAGCTGAGGCCACAATCTTCACCTTTCGGATTAGAAACTTGGCCTCAGAGTCAAGAACCAATCAGGTCTTTTTTAGGAAACCAATCGGGTAATTACAGGCCAGTTTGTGGCCGCATTTTACCACAATTACAGCAACCCTAGAAAAAGAAAAGTCACACGGTCCAACCTCTTCCCCGGGATACCCTTGCTACCTCCTTTCTAAATCTATGGGGGTCTTTAATAGCAACAAGGCCAAACGGGTTTGCTGATATGTATGTATATAAAACCATTGTGGGTTTAAACAGTACTTTCACTGTCTTGTCAAGATGTGTATTTTCAAACAGTAAACTACAGTAGTTTATCACGTCCACGCCCATGACATAACACATAGGCTCCTAAGCCGTGTG
This sequence comes from Macrobrachium rosenbergii, assembly GCF_040412425.1. Lineage (NCBI taxonomy): Eukaryota > Metazoa > Arthropoda > Malacostraca > Decapoda > Palaemonidae > Macrobrachium > Macrobrachium rosenbergii. The sequence goes on from NC_089753.1 coordinate 56,072,220, forward strand.
CCAAAGATGGACCGCACTAAATCTAAACATTGGGAAGATTTAGAGATGCATGTTTTTTTACGCTCATGCAACGGACTCTCCAACCAGTTATGGACACGAGCAAAGATCATCATGATCACACACACGATTCCGGTATGACTGGCAATACCCTTTAGTAAAACACAAGTTTAACGGAGGACTGAAGTTCGCTTTAGCAACACCACACGCTCAAAAGTCAAAGATATAGTCCAATATATATATATATATATATATATATATATATATATATATATATATATATATATATATATATATATATATATATATATATATCTTGTGTGTATTAAAAAATAGCAAGAGACGAAACTTTTTTCGGAGTAAACACAGCTCTGTGATTAACCAAATAAAAATTTCCTCTCGTTTCTTTTCCTATTTTATTTTTGTTTTTAATTAAATCACAAAAAAATCACCTGAAGCTGATGACCTCAGGAGAAACACAAATAACATTCTTCTGGTTCAAAGACGCTGCCAAACTTGAATCCTACGGCGGATTACCAGCTTCCATCTCCAAAGACTGAGTAAATATGCTAACAGTACAATGACACTGAAACAAGGTCAGTCTTCAGAGAGGACTTGGTAGCGAGGTGCTATCTCTATCCTAAGCTGGCAAAGCGCTCCTATTTATGTTGCATCTCTGAACCACATGATCAGACCACACTTCCTAGAGAATTTGTATTTTCTCTTTTCCTTTCTCTCTTCTGAGAAGAGCACTCTTACATCACAAAGAAAACGGATGCATTGACCTCAAGCCTCTTTTATAAAAGTACTGAACGACTTGATTACAAAAGAGATGGCACAAAGTTCAAAAACAGTAACGGCTTAGAAAGAAAAGTAACCCATCAAAATTGTAAGCTATAATTGACAAAGAAAAGGGGGTTCGTTCGTCTGATGAACCACACGAGGGCTGCAAGGATACTCTCCGTAAATAACAACGGAGATGAAGACAGTCATATTCTGAAGACGTAGAAAAACTATTTTAAGTTTACAGCAAAAGGAATAAAAGCGAACCGATAGGACGTGGGGCCTATCGACCTCTTATAACTAGGAGCGGTCTTAGCAAAGTCGGATGCACCTGTCCGACCTCAGGGCCAATCTTGAATCGCACTTGGTTTAGTTGCTAACTCTAGTTCTTACTTCAGCCCTTAATCGGTTTGTTGTGTAAACTCCGAAGAGAATGACCACCTGAATGGTTCGAAGGAAATAAAAAAAAAAGGAGGTCGCTCTACACACAAAGGTATGTTCACCGCTACCAAATGAAAATCAGAGGGCTATGTGCACGCTGAAACTCCAGTGACCAACTTAAAATGACAGCATCTTTATCCTACTACCGCAAAAAAGTGTAATCAGCGTTTGATTATAAAAAATAATCTATAGCATTATTACGTAGAATTATTTTACAGTATTGTTTCAAAAAGTAATTTTGTTATCGATAATCAAACCAGTAATTTAAACGCTGTTGATATTATTAATAATCTAGAACCCCTAAGACGATAATAAAATTTTATTTTTTTCAAAACCAAAATACTTTTGTTAAATAACTCCTTTACACCTTCCTCTACAAAAATTCCTATAAAGGACAGAGATGAGCGAAGTGTCACAGAATTAAGGCAACTATAGAGCATCGGTGCATCCTGCTGGCCCCTACATGTACGCGTCCTGGGTAGAACTGGTCACCCAATATTCAAGGACTATAGGGCATTAGAGTGATTAAAGCGATAGCAACAAACATCCTGGCTGGGCTCATTTGGAGAAATTAACAACCCCAACACTGGTCAAGAAACACAACCACGATGCTGGTGAAGCATCTAAGACAGTGGCGTCGACATGGAGGGGCCAGCGGGGCCAGGGCCCCCCGGTCAGATGCTTGGCCCCCCCAGTTGAAATTCCCTTTGTAGCTAAACTTTAACCCTTTGGTGGTCAAAAGCAGAATTATAGTTATAGGTTTTTAACACAAATGACATGTTTGTTCATGATATTTTGATCCAACTTAATGTTATCAATTTATGTAGGAGTATGAAGTGACTGAAATTATAGTTACAGTTCTGAATAAGTGCAATGCAATTTGCTACTGCTGCTCATAGTTAATTTCCAGGGAGAGAAGATGAAGAAGAGGGAACGAGATAGGTTGAAATTTTGAAGAGATTTTGGAGGGTCATAAGTCTTTTGTGTTACTGATGATATGCACTACTGTGATATATTTACATGACAAGGATATTACTATAGTATAGTTGAAAATTAAAACTTTGATAATAGAAACTAGGCTAGTGTTGAATATAAGGTTGAGAAAATTTACATTACAGTATTTGATACATTTGCATAGAGTTGAAAATTAGTTGAAAACTGAGCTCTATCACTTCAAATACAGGTTTACCAATTACTAATACTATTATTTTCCTTCATTCACATGGATATATACATTCGAGAATAGTATATTTTACTAATTACAGAATTGGTACATAATTTTGTGTAATTTTCTTTGCCCCCCCCCACAACCAACAAATATCTTGCCCCCACCTAGGCACCCCTACTTATGGATTGCCAAGAACAAAATCCCAATGACACCCAACCACTCTTGGTATAAAAGCTTTCGCGATAAAGGCTAGCAAGTCGAGACCTGCATGAGTAAATTCATATGCATTTCCCCCCCTTAATCTATTTATCTAATCGGTCAAAACTTCTCGTATCCAAAGTGACAGCCTCAGCTTCCTGCTGAAAGCAGTGGCTCCACCTAAGGGGGGAACTGGAAATCCATGGAAACCATCGGTCTCCATAAAATTTGCCTAAGCGTAAGGGCCAAAGACTTCACTGTAATGACTGCTGGTTGGGAAGAGGCATAGTAGCAACTATTCGATCCTGCTGAGGTTTCTCGTTATATTCATACAAGTATTATGAGCAGTTATGCTCGATGGAACCAGCCACTCATACCTATTTAAAAATAACATTATATATATGTATGTATGTATGTATGTGTGTATATATACATACACGAGGTGTGTCTATTAAATAACGAGACTGGTTAAATAACACCTTTATCTATATGTACAGTATTACAAATTTAATATTTGTCCCCTTCAATATACTCCCCATTTGCATTAATATACTGCTGCAGTCTTCTTTTCCAGTCGTCTTTTATCTTTTATCTTGAGCTTTTCCCAAAAAGTGAAATAAGTGCTTAAAGGGACACGGTTTGGGTCAGTTGATGCTGTAATGAAGAAAACGGCGGATGTGTTGAAACAGCTGACAGAAGCAGATTTCCTCCATGCCTCCGACAGTGGAAAAGCATTAAACTTGTAATACATAATAAATAGAGGTGGGTTATTTAATCAGTCTCGTTATCTAATAAACACCTCGTGTGTATATATATACATATATATATATATATATATATATATATATATATATATATATATATATATATATATATATATATATATATATATAGCATTTATCAGTCAATAACCTCAACCACTTGAAGTGAAATGAACGTAAGGGGGAAAACATCAGAAAACTAGAGGGGCTAGACTTCTCATGTGGGAGATATGGATTGTGATCTGGTGTAAGTCTTGCAACAACACACCTCGCAAACATTCACACAGACAATGAAAGACTACAGTCCTCTAGATGTACACCATATGAAGACTAAAAGCTTGGTAGAATATGCATGAGGAAAAAAGTGGGTCTACCTATATTTGTACGTTTCCGTTAAACTCAAAAGCAAGAATGCACCATACATATGAGAGAGAGAGAGAGAGAGAGAGAGAGAGAGAGAGAGAGAGAGAGAGAGAGAGAGAGAGAGAGAGAGAGGCTTTATCCATCGGTATACTGATTTCCTTCGACCAAGGTCAGTAGATCAAGTCTAGTCCACCTACTATTTACCTTGGGTTTCTTTCAAAAAACACACACATACACGCACACACACCAGCCCTGGCATTGGTTAATCTAAACAACCCATCGCCTAATGACCTTTATACTCTGCCTTGCCCATATGCGACGGCTCCAAATACATGAAATTAGGCTACATCCCTCTTTTTTTTCCCCTTCTTTTTTTCAGCCTGCCAACTAATGCCCAGCTGCAAAAACAAACAAGGTCTATCATTCAACATGCTAAGATGACCTCGTTGACGTTCGCGAAGGACGCTACTAAAATATCCCGTCGCTGCCATATTACCCTTCAGGTTTTAGGGGAATGAATGGAGGTTCAGAAACGAACCTGAATGTGATAAAAAGTAAGGTTTTTAAATAGTACCCGATTCTAAAAATAATAGCAACAATAATAATAAAAATGAGGTTGAATGTGAAAATACTTAAGGTTAAAAAACAAAACTGAACCCCAATTACCATTTTTATAGTTCAACAACAACACTGGAAATCCTATCAAAATATTAATTATTACTGTTATCATTATAAATGTAGAATATTTCAATAACCACACTCGGCACTTCACCATAACCCGGGTACGCAACAAAGGCAAGGTATTCTATTACGAGAGCGCACAAAAACTGACATTACCTTGAAATAAAGAGAGAAAACAATCCTTGGCTGTCTCGACTGCTTTTCTCAGATAATTTCTTAGTTGCTACTGTCAATGACTTGACATTGTCATTTTTGACATCTTTTGAATCGGGCTTTGCAATGTCAAACAGTCTCTAAGCTTAACCAGGTGTTTTTGTGTCAGAAGACTTCTAAAATAAAGTATTATTAGGTCAAAATGTTGTTCAAAGTAAGGCATTATAATGTCAGATGCCTTTAAATTAGGTGTTACATTGTCAATAGAGTCTTCTGAACTACTACAAAATCCCAAGTGTGTCTCACTTTGCTATTTAAGTCTTTATGTTTCAGCAGCAGTTTAATTTCAAGTTGAACGAAAGGTTTCCAGTACTTAAGTATTCTTGACGCATCAGAGATGATACATAGACATCTAATGACTACATGGAGGATAATTTCGCAATTCGCTTGTGACAAATCAAGAAATGAATTTCGAACCTAAACAGGAAGAAAAAAAAAACAGGTTTAAATGAAAGCAATAAATGTCATGCTTGAATCATAACTAACAACAATAACGCACGCTCAGCATAAAATACCTAGCATAACTTGGATAAAAACTGATTTATAAAATTATCAAGTGCACCCTCAGAATTTAGGTTATCTAAGGTAATTAGCAGAGAAATCAGTTCAATTAAATGTGCAGAGGGCAGGCAGACTACATGAAGGATCAAGAGAGGGCAGTTGTACCATACTGTTATAGAGGCGACATGTAGGCAAAGCACGAGATATGCAACAGAAGACAGATCCTTAACGGAAGGAATGCGAGACCTTGAAATTCACAAGCTACCTTTGCGTAAGAACTGAAAACAGTGAACAGATGTGGCAACGTCTTCCAGGAATGGGAAATACTCGGCATTTCTTCGGATCGACTATTCCAAGTTACTTCCTTCTAAAGGTAGCTTATGAAAAGAGTACGAGAGAGCATTTACCAAGCGATCACTTCCGCCTAACCTGTGGACTGTGGGAGTGATGTCTCTTCTTAGTCCTTCGTCTTGTGCGTCTGGAGGACTGCGGGAACACCCTGGGGAAGGACCTCTCTTTGAGGCGCCTTTCCTCGTGCGTGTCGTGGTCTTCGTCGCCCTGAGTTTCTCTCGTCTCACTATCACCCCCGGTCTCCCAGTTGTCCTGGGCTGACACACAGCTGCTTTCCTCGGGGCTCTTTTTGTCAAAAAAGAGTTTTGAATGAATAAAAATTTACCATCAAATCGCATCAACCACTTTACAAAAAATTACTTAGGCTAAATTCTCCATCAGCTATCATAACTATCCAGAACTATCCAGAACTATCCTTCCCAAATTACCCTTAAACTATCTCAAACTATCCAATGTTTATCAATAACGAAGACGCGGGATTAAGCGAAACATCTTACCAAACTTGGTCTCTGTACATTAATAAGTCAAGTTATCAAATCTATGAACACACTTGCAATCCTTTTTCATCAATTGCATTACAGTGCAGTCCATCCAGTCTACTACGATCGACAGGTGATGTTGTCCTTACCTGTGTCGCTGGTTCGTCGTCATCGTCTAGGAGGGATGGGAAGTCGTCGTCTGGAGATTCCAGAGAGTCGGCTGGACTGCTTAGGAAGTCCTGGAAGGAAAAACGAAGAACACAAATTTAAGCTACAAGCAGAACATTCAATGACATTACTATAATCAAAATATACTCCAAGTACACTAACTGAGAGAGAGAGAGAGAGAGAGAGAGAGAGAGAGAGAGAGAGAGAGAGAGAGAGAGCAAGAGAGCGCATGAGAGAGTTTCAATCTTAACTGATGGCACACATGCTGCATGATCCTTCCTAACAGTTTCAATCTTAACTGACAAATCATCTGTTTTTCCACCTTGAGTATTCACGCGCCACACTGAACGAAAATAGCCGGCAGCATTCAATTCTTTCTTCTCCAGATAATAAAAGAAAGAACCTTACTTTCTACAACTCCGACACTATTTTTCTCTCCTACGCTCCATCAGGAAGGGCTTATACAATCTTCTCCCTAACCTCGACCTCCAAGATCGAAGTGCACCGGATCTCTCCAAGGCGATTGTTCCTTTGTTTTGACTTTCCTTTCTACCTCCTACTTATCAGAAATCCAATTCAACTGATTTCTTCGAGTAACAATGACGGCAGAAAATTAAAACTATTTGTTTACTGACACTGTTTACCTTTCCTAAACAATACTGAAGGGTAAGAGTTTAAACTGCTTTCCGACATTCAGTCATAAGTCTTCTACACCTTGCTTTTTGACAGAACATCCGCCATACGTCAAGGGAGCCTCTTATACAATTCCGCTCTAAATATAGTAGAGGTCTGTGATTGGGTTTGAGTACTGCACATCACTTGCTGGGGCTGGAAGACAAATTTAGAAAAAAAAAAAAACAATGAACATGAACTACAACCTATTTGGATTTAGGTGCCCTAAAATAAGTGGGATTCAGAAATATATAAAAAAAAAACAAGCTATGTTGCATGGCATTCAGACTGTACGTCATTCCCTAAGAGTCAGGTTTGAATAAAATTCCATTTAGGGTAGCACCAGAAAAACAGATAGCACCCACTTGCTATTGGCATTATTCACCCACCAAAATAAACTGCCACTCCAAGAACCTACATACAAAACTATTGGGCTTCACACTGCTATACTTGTCAATCATGAGTGCGCAGAAAGGTTTAGAATTTCAGTAGTTTTTTATATATGTATATTTGGTGACATGTACTACTCTAACCGCGCGTTTTGGCAATGAAAACCGAAAACTGCAAGACTATTTACAAAGAGCACGAAACAAAAACAGTAGAAGACTGATACCTAGAATACCAGTTCCGTAAGTTGGAAGGAGAGCTTTGGGGCTATTTTGGTCAAGTGCTCACACGTCAGCAAGGTGAAAGGGTTTCCGAATACCTTTTACAAGTAACCCTTGTGTACTACCTGCTTACGAGAGCTGACTCCTCCCGGTTTTAAATATGCAAGAAATGATGGCACATACGTCAAATACCATTAGTCATCATAGATTAATGCCATTGTAAATTCTGTACACTTACTCTGAGCATGACTTACCAATTCTACCATTGTATTTAAAGTAAAAGCCTTATAAATAGGTACGATTCACAACACATTACATAAGAAATAAATAAATAAATAAATACACACATATATTATATATATATATATATGTGTGTATAAATATTTATTTATTTCTTATATAATGTGTTGTGAATCGTACCTATTTATAAGGCTTTTACTTTAAATACAATGGTAGAATTGGTAAGTCATGCTCAGAGTAAGTGTACAGAATTTACGATGGCATATATATATATATATATATATATATATATATATATATATATATATATATATATATATGTATATATATATATATATATATATATATATAAATATATATATATATATATATATAATATATATATATATATATATATATATACATACATACATATATATACAGTATATACCGTTTTATGATAATGTTAACATATTCAGAATTGAACATGAAACGGTACATCCTGTTTCAGCTGTAAATGTCACCAAATGGTAGGTCGGCTGCTATTTACCATCCCACTTTTATCTATCAAGTTGGCACAAAAGTTGGAAGTAGAAAATAATTCAAGCTTGAAACGTGCGAGAGGCAGCATAAAATGATATGCATTACTCCCTGTCATCTACTCGTGACATCGAGGTCGCCGTTTGCTCTAGTTTTTTTTTTTTTTTTTGCAAGTTTGTGAGACGCCTTATTATGAAGGAAAATTGTTTGCAATATAATAATCCAGCCATGTTTAAATTCTCTTCTCTTATTTCCTCGTTTAGATTCTTCTTACCTATCGACTCTGCTTGTCTATCTCTGTCCAATCACGCGTTTCCGTTCAATCTACTCCAATTTACAACTCTATTTCAGTGGCATATCGAACTATTTTCCAATTAACTTCAACACCAAAAAAGGGTGATAATCAGTTCGAGCACTTTCAATTAGTAACTAACAGTCTTCTAACGTATCATCATAAGAAAACGAACACGATCATTTAAAAGCTCAAGAAAATATAATTAGTGGTCGAGTTTCCCCGCAAAAGAATGTTCACATGTGGGAAAAAAGGGGGCAAGCGACGTAGAAAGATACAAAAACAGATGTGAGAATGACTTACAACCACATCCCCATAAATTTCAACAAAGTAAGAGCGATCTCAGCACTGCCTGGATTCAAAGTACTTCTGTCAGACGATTTCTACCGCCCGATAATGCCACCCTTTACTGTCCACCTTCACAAGCGAGGATTTGCTTTGTCATTTCTCTACAACACACCGTATATGGAGTTTCTTGTCCTGGGGCTTTCCGCTAGTCTCGCTTCTCTGGGTATTCAATAATTCCTTACCTAGAAACCTAAATTTAGTTTATACGACTCCCTGAAAACTAAGTGCTATTCACCGAAACGACAGGATAAGCGGGTTTTCTTTACCTTAAAAATATTACCTACTTGGACGCTACTGCCCCTCAGGTTGCATCATCTAAAATATGCAACATTTGAGCATTTCCCTGATTGCGCCATTTCCGTTTGAAGAGGGATTCGACAAGAACAAGAACAAAACGTTACAAGCTAATAATAACAGAGGAAATGTCCTTAAACTAGATATTTCTGCTACGAGACAGGTTACCACCTACTCATTTTTTCTTTCATGCGTCCCATGACATGAACGATATGACGTAAAAGATAAGAGTGGATTCAAAGGGGTATAATAAATATTTGACAGAGCAGGAAGAGAATAAATCTGAGTGGATTCAAAGGGGTATAATAAATATTTGACAGAGCAGGAAGAGAATAAATTTTTACAGAGAATTTATCGACATGACTTGGTATCATGGCATTTACAAACTGAAAGATTATGTTTTAATCAATCTATGCACACAATGTATACACACACACACACACATATATATATGCCTATAATATAGGTTGAAACATACAAAATGCCACTTCTGTTGACTCATATTACTTGAAAGACTTCCTAATCCTCGGCCAAGCTAGAAATCTAAGCACTCCTCTCTCCCAAGAGTCTAAAGACTGCCGTCTGTCTTTCGCCTCCCAAACTCTCTAAACTTGACTCTGTTTTGCTTTATGCCGAGAATCGCTTTCTTTTCGAATCAGAAAGATCAAGAGTAAAAAAACCAACAGGACGGGTAATCTAGTGCCCTTTTCTTGCTTCAATAAAGAAGAAAACAAGACAAAGGAAGGGAACAGCTGAAGCTTAACCATGAAATTCAAAAAACCGAAGCAAGAAGAAAATTCCACAGCTTGTCACTATAAGGAACGAAACAGTGACTAAGTCAGGTAATCAAGATAGAAATGGGATTTTACGTCTACAGGCTTAAAAAAAAATAAAAGTAATGTACTATCTTCGAAGGGCCACTAAGAAAAGAGCTTCACTCAAGTGAGAGAGAGAGAGAGAGAGAGAGAGAGAGAGAGAGAGAGAGAGAGAGAGAGAGAGAGAGAGAGAGAAACTAACCTTGTTATAAGCAGGCATCTTGGGTCGAATACTATCCAAATCTCCAACCACCTCTTTTGTAGACCTGAGAAATGGAAACAAAACATTGCATTAAAATCGTGAATGTCTCAAAATTTGTATACCCTCATGAAAGGCGTTAAAAGCCATGTAATTACCTGAATTAAGGCAAGCTAATGTTCAAAAAAATAAATATACATTCAACCACTGAATATCTACATTTAAAAACTGCATTACAGAGATTAAAACAAACAAATAAAAATTCATTAACTTCTCAAAGGCCCGGTAAACACTTCTGAATATATGCACATTCTTCACCAAAACAGGATGCAAAACACCTTTTTTGGGCTAACACAGTACTAAATATTTTATGCTCTAATATTTACAATAATACAAACAAACGTGCTCGCATACAATGATAACACATTCACGGATGTATAATAGTAATAATAAAGTAAATGCTATATATATATATATATATATATATATATATATATATATATATATATATATATATACCAAGAAAATGTGTCCACAGTATTAATATACACAACCTTCCTTGGTTTTTCGAAACGACACTCCTTCCATCATCAGTCTACAATTAAGCTAAGGAAAAACTGAGTCTTTTTCAGCACGACTGAAGATAACGGGTGTGATTTCAAGGAAGTGACTGAATAGTCGAATGAAATCAATATTCTGGGAAAAACATAAAAAGAATATATACTTCATAAACCCAATATCTTAAGAAAATTTTTTCATTACCCAGTGTATTTTCACTTTCATAACTAATTTTATGCTTTGATTATCATATATAACTAATAAGCTAAGACAGATGTATTCTGTGATAAATTTTACACGTGGACCTTACCTATTCCATCTTCAACTGATGATGGAAACCGCTGTTTCGAAACAGTCATTAAAAACACTTCAGGATATTATACCGTTTTTCATAAATATACAAAAATGCATGGAACAAAACTGATCATATAAAAATACATGTCTACACATATACACTAAAACAGTACCAATAAATGCATAAGCAAATTCATTGAAATGCATAAGACCACAGAAATAATGCAAAGCCATCAACATAAAAAAAAAAATTAACAGGAAAAAGGAGAAAAAAACTGGTGCTCGGAAAGGTGGAATAAACGCAGTTTCCCCGTAAAATGTCTCCGGGGTTGAAGTTGCTCGCTGGGACCGACCAAGGTCGAGTAACCACCAGATACAAAATTCAAATCTTAAGTCAACAGAGGCAAGATGGATTTTACAGAAAATTGCTCTGAATCGCTTTCCAGGCCAGGTATCCATCTCGAGTCTCTCGCAAGCTACTCTAATACTACAGTATATGTGTGTATATATGTATGTGTATATATATATATATATATATATATATATATATATATATATATATATATATATATATATATATATATATATATATATGTATATATATATGTATATAATATATATGTATATATATATGTATATAATATAAGCTACTCTAATACTGTATGTATAAAATATATATATATATATATATATATATATATATATATATATATATATATATATATATATATATATATATATATATATATATATATATATATTGTACATAAGCTCTATATGTTTACAAACTAAACACATAGTATTAGAGTAGCTACGTGTCTTGACGCTAACTACACGGTCTCTTGGAAAGAAAGCAAAACAAGTATAAACATATTCTGAAAACGAAACCCCACAGATGCTGGTGGAGGAATCCTTGCACCAATGTCACTGAGGCGAGAATTTTCAACAAAGGAGGAACAGAAAACACGAAACATGAAAAATGAAATAAAGGAAATGGTTTGAGAGAGTCTTTAATTCTGATGTGAAGAGTTAAAGAAACATTTTTCGACGATGAACAGTAATCGTCATGATAGTCTAACATCAGTATGAAAGACGAAATTTTTAACAGAGTACAATTTTGAGAAAATTCTACGAAGATATTTCAACGCCAAAAAGATAAAAAATATCAGTAGTGTAACATTGTTATGCTAACGATGGATATTCAACATTCTTTCACTGACACTGAACAACAACATTTTTTTTACCGACCCACAATAGAAACACATATATGAACTTACTGCGAATAACGAATTTCAAACCATAAAATCACATGGCAGGCAACAACCAATCAATCATTTAATGGCTTTTAAAAGTTTTCATTTAAAAGAGGAATTTATTCACCCATTACATTACACACACTTTCAATAAATCACATGAAACGAAATTCTCTTCCCATTCCTCTACTTCTACTAAAGAACTTTTAAAGCTTAGGTTGCATGCAATATTTAGCGCAACAAAAACATGCAAAAGGATAAATTTAAAATTCATAAAAATTATTTAGCGTTCTGTTTTAGGAGAAACATTTAGTTTCCATTTAAAGGGAGAGAGGAAATTGTCAGCACAACCAGAGGGCCCAGGCGCTTCAACAAACCCGCCCAGAGTAAAACGCTGGACAGGCAATACGTCCAATTTCAAAATTGTTCTTAGAAGACAGATGGATAAAAATCAACGATAATTAGCTAAAAGACACCTTTACATTAGTAATAAATGCCCTTTCATAAAATATCAAATGGCAATAAACAAGTATATACAAAAGGTCATGAACAATCAGGCATAATAATAAATTCGTGCTCCGTGCTTTGCAGAAGGTATACATAGTAAATGGAAAATAGACTAACATGGCATGCATGGTTGCAGCCTATTGACTACGGCTTTTGTTGTTTCCCCGAGCATTTCATGAAATGTCAAACATCTTCCATGGAAGCACTACTCAACGAAGCCGCATGGGAATGAGCGCGAAAGGTTTTCATTTATTCCTCCAAATATCTTGGGGCAAGACTTTGAAGCCCCTTGGTGCTCTTTGAGAGAAAAAAAAAAGTCTTTATTTGCGAAAGACAGCTTCTTCTGAGGTAAGGAGGGTGAATAAGCGAGAAGACACATTGCAAGGGAGAAAACCTTTCGCGTGGAATGGCAGACTTTCACCTAGAGATGCAAACCGTGTATACCTGATGACTTTGGGATCATGTTCGCCCCCTTCCTTGCCGTCGGCGTGTTCTTTGCGTTTGCGGTGGGCAGAGTGAGGCACCGAGGGCGGAAGGTGCGACGCCGTCAATATGGAATCTTTTTCGGGGGTCCGCCGGGCATCCTGTTCCCCGTTTCTGTTCGCGGCGTCCGTTGCGGAATCGCTGTTGACGCCGGAAGTGGGAGAACCCAAGACATCAGCCGGGTCCCGAGGCTCTGGGGCGCGTGTGACTGGCGCTGCGGGGTCAGGGGTCACCGGGGATGCTAGGTCAAGTGGCAGAGAGGTCACCCGTGGCTTGTCGGCCGCGCCCCCACCGGGTATGGTGGAGGGCGACGTCCAAGCACTGCTGCCGCCATAAAGGTTACTCTTTCCGAGGGCTTTGCCGCTCCTGCCGTTGCCGTTGTTGGGGCTGCTTCCATTCCCTACTTCAGTCAACCTGAAGGGGGTGAGGGCACGGCATGATTCTTCCACTCCACATTACATTCTGTTCATCACAGGCAACATGATCCAAGCACAGCAAAAGTTTTATCCAAAAACAACGAGTGGGTTTCAAGATCGTCAATTCATAATAATAATAATAATAATAATAATAATAATAATAATAATAATAATAATAATAATACAGGTAGGAGGATGCTAATGCCTTCGAGATTTACAGACTGGATTAACATCATCTCTTTCAGTGCCACAAAAAAATTAAAAATAACAGAACAAACACTAGACAAGAAAAAACAGAATGCATCTATACTGTACCAAATATAATATATATATATATATATATATATATATATATATATATATATATATATATATATATATATATATATATATATATATATATATAAGATATATATATATATATAATATTATACATAATGTTATACATCAAAAATAACAGATTTTTCGTCTTTCCTTCCCCTGGAGAAAAATATTTAAAAAGTAGTTTTTGCTTGCATGGAAAAACAAGACAAATTGTTCCTAATCTAACTGCTGCTGAGTCAAGCATGCAGTCGTTGTGGTAGTAACTGAGAGTCCCACGGCTTCTATGACGATAATTCTGTGTTCGCCTAAGAGCTTTTTCAGGAATGCCTGCTTGCACCTTTTTCCGCAAGATCTTGTACTGAAGTGTACGTTTCAAGTCTTTCTTCACGACAGTGACATTCAACCAATTGCCCGATCTTCCAACTTTTCGATACAACGGCATCTCAACGCATATGTATATAAATAGATATACACATATTTATATATATATTATATATATATAATTTATATTATACACACATACACACACACACACACACACATACACACACACACACACACATAATTTATAATATATATATATATATATATATATATATATATATATATATATATATATATATATATATATATATATATATATATATATATATATATATATATATATATATATATCAATTTTCTCGCACGTGTCGGAAAATGCTCACAATACCAGAAATGGTATTTACGACGTAAATGACGCACAAGTAATAGTAAATCTCAAAAAAATCAACTGTAAACTGGTGGTAAAGTTATTTGAAAATGAGTTATTTCATTATTTAAGGCATTAATTCGAGTTTAATTCCATTCTATAATAACGATGAGTTTGCCCAACTGATTTAAGCACAAATCACATAATTGCACATTGCACACGTCAAGTATATTCAGACATATTCTATAACTATTCCCAAGCATATTCTGATAAATAGTTTCATCCAGTTTTCATACAGTCAATACGTATAAGATAATTTCTCATCTTACACCATCCAGCGTTCCATAGCCATTTTATAGTTCACTTATGCTTAAGTGGTAAAATTACTAATTTCATAATAAACTTCCCTTAGCCCTCCAACATCGTTGAATATCCGCAACCTGAAGTAGCGGAAATAAAAACTAAACATTTGACAAAATATATAGAAGTCGACACAATTCTGCTTCGCCCACACTGATCCCCTATCAGTTCGGTATTAACGTCTACTGGCGCTACGAAATTGGGAGCGCCCACTCCTGCAACAGGCCTCGACAAGATCAAACGAGAGAGAGAGAGAGAGAGAGAGAGAGAGAGAGAGCACTATAGCAGCTTCAGTGAGGTGTGGTTGTTCAAAGCTTGTGTGGAGAGGATATAAAGGTTTGTTTTTATGGCTACATTACATAACCTCGTGAAGTAATCGATCAATCTGGTTTTTGGAAAAAACTTAGAAGAAACTGTTTATATTAATTTTCATTAAGGGAGCTGGAACATGACGAAGTCTCTAAGTTATACAAGATAAACATTTCCGCCACTGTTATTTTCATAGCAAAAGATACAGCAAGAAGTAAAAATATCAGAGTATCTCTCTGCTTCTGTGGAAGCTTTTAATCCGCAGGCTTACAAATGTAAATTACTTTCCACTGGCAAGCGGTCATCCCATTTAAATCACATAATGAAAGCAAAAAGGGTGGGATAAATTTCTTTCAGCCAGGTTTTAGGAAAAGGATAAATTCAGCATTTCGGGAAACAAATTTAGCAGATTTTCAGATGAACAGTGAGAGCAAGCGAAGAAAGGAATGTGAATAGCATTCCAGAAACTGCTGACGATTTACATCGTATTTACTGTGTGATTAAAGAAGGGCAAAGAGGTATAGGCCTATGTGTACTTTCCACCAGACAGCGATCTACACAATGTAGATACAAAGAGTTATAAATAAAAAGAGCAAAACTGCGAAAGGTAAAACGCCTACATGTCTTAACGTCTAGTTCGTCTGGCCTTGGAAGAAGTGTGTGTTTAGAAAAAGAATCAACAACTGTCAAGATGGCCTCTCAAGAACTCGAAGCGACTAAGAGATCAGAATGAAAAAAAAAATGGAGATACTTTTATTATTATTATCACCATCTCTATTGTTTGCACACAGTTCTACAAAGGCAGAAAAGGCAATTTGAGACCCATTATAAACATGTTCTTTACGTAGTCGATCGCCAGGACGTCGCCCTGTGACGACCTATAGAGGCACTCTTACCTTTAATCTATGTTTAAACTTCAACTTAGGAGTCAAGTATCAGAATGAATGGGTCACATGAGGCCTAAGAAGCCATGATAATAATAAGTGAGCGAACATAAATTGGAGGCTGCATGTGTGATTGTGAAGCGTAGCAAAGTATCCATACTTTGCAGCAAGGTCCTAAAAGGGTCAGCAGCGTACCAAGTCCCATCAAGTTGTGTAAGAGCATCGCGTGTTGATACATTCGAGGCCTGAGCACGATAGAACCAAATCAATACTTGGCTTCAGCAAGTTCATGCTTGTTCGTTATCTTTCCTTTGACAGTTTCTTGGTATTTTCACCCGATCACATCCACATGTCCGGTAATGATACAGTAAACGACGTAGGAATGTGCTTTGCCTAGCATTGGGAATCACATAAATCTGGCAGGTATATAATCTGTGTGTGTGTGTATGTATATATATATATATATATATATATATATATATATATATATATATATATATATATATATATATATATATATATATATATATATATATATATTTATAAATATATATATATATATATATATATATATATATATATATATATATATATATATATCTTATCTGGTAATGATACAGTAAACGACGTATGAATGTTCTCCGCCTAGCCTTGAAACTCACGTGAATCTGGCAAGATATATTCAGTTTGTGTGTGTGTGCAATTTACAAACGATTGCGAAACAAAAATTACGGTGCTGCCTCATGGTAGTGAGGCAACCCTTCACTACTGTCTGAACCTACTCCAAGGAAGGTTGGCACGACGTAAACAGTATATACTTACCCATGATATTTGTAGGTAGCATGTCAATAAAATCGAAGCAACCTTCATTCCTTACGCAAACTTATCAAAGGCAGTCTTCATGACTAACAAGAATAAAAACACAACATAAAAAAATAAGCATTATTATGATGATGATGACTCACGCATCTCCACTTGACCCAAAAGAACTGCTCCAGAAATACTCAACAACTTAACCATAAGATTTATTCCAAATACACAACTCTAAAATTCTGAATTACAAGAATTGATAAACGCGGCCCATACACAAACATCTCTCTCTCTCTCTCTCTCTCTCTCTCTCTCTCTCTCTCTCAGAAACACCAAAAACATCACGTTTTTCTCCCCAACTATCGCGATTTGTCGAGAAAAGCCTTTTTCCCAGAAAGCAGTCTAGGACACCTGAATTATTCCTGGTATTTTCGGTGGGCCCTCTCCAACCCCGAAATAAATTTCTCCCTCACGAGATGCAACTCGAACCGCCGAACCAGAATGCGTGCCGTCTTCACATCCTGGTATAAAGGCGCTTTGGCAGCCACAATATCTCTTCAGTGACAGTTTACACATACTGATACCGCTCCCAAGCCCGAATAAAAGGAGAGTGAAGGTAAGATAAACGCCCCTGCTTTGTGCAAGACTCAGAAACTTTTTAAGATGGCTTAGCCATGGGTCATAGTGAGGCCTAAAAAGATTCAAGATTTATTGTGTAACACTTTAGCAACCACAACCACTCCTCTCATCACCCATACATCCTTGCATGTTCAGGAATGACTAAAGAAATTGATTTTCAAAAATTGTATATAACTGGACAAGATAATGCGTTTGGGCAAACGTCTCCTTGGCTTAAAATAACCAAGAGATGAAAACAATAAACAATACAAAAAACAATTCGAGAAAAGTCAAACGCTCGTTTTAATGACTGTTTATTGGTTTCAGAGAGAGAGAGAGAGAGAGAGAGAGAGAGAGAGAGAGAGAGAGAGAGAGAGAGAGAATCCAAAGATTTAAAAGAAAGTGCGCAGCTGCAATGATATCGTCTACCTTCAGTCCAAGTCAGTATTGTCGAGCCCAGACGAATGAGAAAATAAGAGAGAGAAAAAAAAAATGGTGAAGTTTTCACCAGAAATTGTAAACACCGACTATCTTCTCGTTCTGAAGTTTTCTATAAAAAAAATATGTTGACAACTGCAGCACTAGAAAATATTCATTATTATTTCCTTTAATATTCTTCACTTTCCTCTTTGGGAAACTTGCTTAACAAGTTAATGGTCCCTTTCGCTAATAAAAATGATAATAAAATAGTTGTTCTTCCTGACACTCCTATTCAGAGACAGCTGTGACACCCTGTCCCTACACAGGCCAGGCTCTTGAAAGATCCAAGATGGCCTCTAAGCTCAAAAGGTCAAGAGGCAGAAGAAGGTAACCAAACAAGAGGAAGAAAGCAGAACAAAGGGGAGAGAGGACGAAACAAATGGAGAATGAATTGGAGAAACCTTCACTTCGATCTTTCTTTGTTTACTTATTTTCACACATTTGGGGGATGCGAAGAGGCGATGCACAGAACACCAACATCAAGTGGCCCGAAAAATTGGAACGATCATACTTCATACATTTTATAAATTTATTCTATTCAACTGAATAAATTATCTATAGTATACATCATGCAAACAGTTTTAGAGCTTTTAAAACAAGATTAAACTTAATCTGACTGTCTAATGAGGAAATGTAATTTAGTATAAAGTTACAAAGATAAGCTACACACTAATGTCTCCGTAACCTTTCAATTTAATTGCAAGTGTTGCGTGGCTCTTATATAAACTTCCTTGTTACGGAAGCGTTCAGAGAGAGAGAGAGAGAGAGAGAGAGAGAGAGAGAGAGAGAGAGAGAGAGAGAGAGAGAGAGAGAGAGAGAGAGAGGCTCTTTCCTTCTCGTGAGAAAAAAAAAAAAAAAAAAAAAAAAAAAAAAAAAAAAAAAAACGTGATTTCCGCAACACAATCGAGCCCGGATGACCACCACTGTATCGTGGATTCGCCATTTCCAACTCTCCGTTTCTCCTCAATACGCCGTTACACACTCATTTGTTTGAGACCCTTTTTCCCAATCTCCAATGAAATCCACCGGTATGTATATGCTAAATACATACTGAAAGAGTTACACCACTTACAGCTAATGGCCTAGTCGATCACAAGGCAACCCACCTTCCAAAAAATGTTGACACGAATCCAGCCAAACTTGAGCGTAAACGCAGCAACAATTGACAATAATAAACAAAGCCATGTGGAGAACGTAAGGGCGCCAGTGTCTCCTCTTACGTGCCGGGCAGCTACACCCTGCAGATATCCATTACAACACAACTTGGAATGCAGTCACTGTTAAAACAAAGTTGAGACTCTCACTATCCAACAGAAAGACAGACTGATTTGGTCGTTTTACTGTCACTAAAAAAAAGTCATCAGCAGTTCACAGTACTGGGAAAACTACTGAATTTCAGGCCAAGTTTCTCGGTCTTTTTTTTACTTATGAATTTACTATCTTCAGGAAGACTTACTGCAATAAATCCAATACAGCAGATCGAAGAAGTGTAAATAATAGAACAACTACTGGAGATCCATAGACCACAGTAATCAACTAGGGCCTCCCTCCTGCAATTGTAAGTATAAGATGCAGATTTTTCTTATATGTTCCTATGCATAATCTTAACCGTAGACCCATCCTGGGCCTTTAAGTCGTGGATAGAACAAACTTAGGTAGTACAGGGAGCTCTCACTACACAGTTGTTGTGTGATTTCTCGAGAAGATCGGTTTTAAATTACCCTACCATACTTTCACTATTTCCTAATTATCTCCCCTTGGAGGAAGACCTGGCGCTCACATCTTAACAAAGTGGCATGCCCTTTACCAAATGATGCCTTGTATCTAGTCTGGCCGAAATTGATCCAGTAGTTCTGGAGAAGTCGAAAATAAAAGTTTATCCCATACATACTTATATATCTACATAATACATGTATACGGATGACGGATAAAATTTGATCGCAGACTCCAGCTCAAGTGAGGAAACGGTAATATTAAACACAATTCGAGTGTAAAGACAAAGTCCAGGAAGTCTTGGGAAAAAAAGGGGTTGTATTCGAGGAAGCCTCCCAAAAATTCCAAGTTGTGATAATAATGAAGGTCTTACGACACTGCCGTAAGGAAGTGACATTTGGAAACCCATTATTGAAAATATGCAAAACCCAGAAGAGAGAGAGAAACAATATATTTAACTCCACCTCTCGCCAACAGTGCAGTCGAACGAAATTCAAGACCCGTCAGTGTTTATTATCGTCAACTTACAAGCTACGCTCGTTTCCTTATGGCTTAAGAAAACAAGCTACGTGACTCAGCTTCGGATGGAAGTAGCTCGGTGTGAATCAACGCGGAGAAACAGACAAGGTGTCCCTGGACGGATAAGTTTTCAAAACCGCTTACGGTCGTGGAACATTAGAGCGACGCTCTTCTCTTCCCGTCCCGCCTTCTGGATTTACTTGACACCTGGCCCAAACCACCTAAAAAATGAACCTTCTGCATGATACTTTTGTCTCCTACCATCAGGTGCCTATCCCATACCCCGTGGTTTCTTAGTCCATTCAAAATAATAGACCCGTGAGATATATTTTCATAATGTTTTTCACTAACACTTATTTCTTCTCATACAGCAATGTTACATCTAAATACAATCGAAATTGATTTATTTCTATATAGTCTTTTCATTATAATATCCTTTCATACTGTAAAAATCCCTGACTATTTATACATTTACATTAAGAATCAAAACTATATCTCAACTAATAACTATATTAGATTTGGTCCAGCAGGGGACAAAAAACATCCAACTGTCCTTCTCGTACACAATAGACAGCAAGCTGCCTTACTTCCTGCCGAAATAAAACAGCGATTTCGATATTAGGTATATTTACATAAGGCGACGAGAACGAACCTTGCTGACATAATGCCCATCAAGGGTCCAGAATTATCTACTGATACTTGTCCATTCACCTGTAACACTTCAAACTGTATTCAAACAATGACATATCTTTGCTCGAGGTCCGTCGCAACGTTGCTCTACTGAAATCCGAGGGTAACCAACTTCTGCTCGCCATAACTTGCCAAACAGGGCTAATGGAGACTACGGAAGGCAAATAGCGCTTCCAATTCATCAGACAATACGTGACAAAACAATTCGAGATTGCTTCCTGGAATATCCCGTTACAAAAGCCAGTTGAGACACGCTATTTTATTTTATTTTTTGTTTCTGGCCTTCGATAAGATTCTGTCCCACAGATTAACACCACTGACCAACGAACAATAAAATGACAGTGAACGGTAAAGAGAAACTGATGAGAGAGAGAGAGAGAGAGAGAGAGAGAGAGAGAGAGAGAGAGAGAGAGAGAGAGAGAGAGAGAGAGAGACTGCAAAAACCTCCGGCTTAAAAGTAGATTTTCCATGTAGTCGGAAGAACACAGAGTAGTTTCCCATACACAGTAAACTTCTCCGGATTGTACCAGATCGTTAACTACAGTATCCGTGTCTACCTAGACTACAGACCCTGTAACCAGGTGCTCATTAAAGAAACCAATTCAGTAATAAACTGAACACACAATACAATAATCAATAAGTTATTTAAAGTTTTCTACTTCATATCAAAGCAACTGCTCTAGGTATAAGGCAAACTCAATAAAAAAAAAAAGTAAAAATTGCGCCGAAGTTTCTTCATAGCAATCGAGTTTTCTGTACAGCGTATACTCAAGGCCACCAAAAGTAGATCTATCTTTCGGTGGTCTCGGTATAATGCTGCATGAGCCGCGGCCCATAAAACTCTCAGCCGTTGCAGCCCTCTAACCTCAGTAGTCTTTAAGATCTGTGGGCGGACATAAAAAGTGCGGACAGAAAAAAAGTGCGGATGGACAGACAAAGCCGGCACAATAGTTTTCTTTTCAGAAAACTAAAATTCCATAAGTAGCTCACCATTCTGAGAGAGAGAGTATATCTTAGTTTAACCAGACCACTGAGCTGGTTAACAACTCTCCTAGGGCTGGCCCGAAGGATTAGATTTATTTTTACGTGGCTAAGAACCAACTGGTTACCTAGCAACGGGACCTACAGTTTATTGTGGGAACCGAACCACATTATGACGAGAAATTAATTTCTATCACCAGAAATAAATTCCTCTAATTCTTCATTGGCCGCTCGGAGAGTCGAACGCTGGGCCAACAGCGTGCCAAGAGAGAGAGAGAGAGAGAGAGAGAGAGAGAGAGAGAGAGAGAGAGAGAGAGAGAGAGCGCATGCAGAATGATGTTGATCGTTATTGAAGGCTGAAATACACGTAAAATCTACCTCCAAACCAGAATGCTGCCAAACAAATTCCGAAAAAAAGGACGATCAACAAATGAAAGCAATACAGAAAGTCCCAGCCAATAATAAACTCTTCAGATCAGCTTCCTCGCCTTTGGCACACAAGAGTCAAGAAAATTACAAAGTGGATTCACAGCCACAAAGAAAATGACATCACGCTTTCCTCTTGACATAAAACCATTAGGAAGATCCGACAACCGGCCTGGATCGATTCATTCGAGCATTCTGGAAGCTTTGTATAACTGCTCAGGATTATGATGAAATCGCCAGCGCCTCCTCCCGCTCTAGGGGCCCCTCCACGCCTCGGCTGCGGAAGGTTCCAGAACCGATTCGCTCTCTCTCTCTCTCTCTCTCTCTCTCTCTCTCTCTCTCTCTCTCTCTCTCTATATATATATATATATATATATATATATATATATATATATATATATATATATACATATACATATTCATATACATATATATGTATATATACATACTATATACGTGTATATATAAAATATATATACATATACTGTATATATATGTATACAATGGCTGAATGAACCATAAAGTACATTCAAATATTATTACAAATTGTGGTAGTAGTGATAGTAGTAGTAGCTGTAGTAATGATGGTGGTAGCTACAACGATTTTAATTTTAGCACAGGCCTGGGCGCGCGCACACGCGAGAGCTGGAACGCTCACAAGCACAAATAAGCTCAACCGTTCGAGCAAAACTTACAAAACACTGCAAGGTCAAATGTTCTACGTTGTAGTACCAGTGGTGGTGGTCTCTACAATAGTTCGGCTCTCACAAAGATACACATACACACACACACACACACACACACGAAACGAAAATGTTGTCCCGCGAGAGCCCCAAGCGCCTGTACACACACACACACACACACACACACACACACACAGTCGCTCTCTCTCTCTCTTTCTCTCTCAGGCGAGGCACCTGTTGACGGCCAATGGAAAATTCCACATTCCCTTAAAAAGAAGTACACGCCTCTTCTCTCTCTCTCTCTCTCTCTCTCTCTCTCTCTCTCTCTCTCTCTCTCTCTCTCTGTAGTAATATTCTATAATTCCGTTTGAATCTTTAAATAACTCGAAGCTGTGTATTTCTTAGTAAGTCTAAACGGTTATACAATTATCCAAAGGCGTTAAAATGCAAAGAGGAACCAAAGTATAATAAGTTCATTACAGACATGTAAAAAGACGAATCTACGACACCATACTCACTTCATGGAACTTGACTGACATCATTAGAAAAGAGAGATGTCGCTGTGAAAAGAATCTTGAGGTCATGCAGTACTTGCTAAGTCATGATAATCGACTAACTAGACGGAGGACATTCCACAAAACGTACAAACTGTATAATGCTTCGAAAGTAAGACGAAAACAGCCTTTAAGCCCTACCATATGGAAAAGGGAATCAAGATAAGACGGAATGAAATATATTAATAGACAAGCATACAAAATACTTCACTAATTGACAACTGTCGCCTTGCGTGGACAAGCAGCGTTGAGGATAACGGAAAATTTCACAGGCGACAGAATCCGACCTTGATCGTACGCTCGCTTCAAAAGCTCTTCCTTTTTGAACTGCTTCTCGGAAACAGTCAACTCTCTCTCTCTCTCTCTCTCTCTCTCTCTCTCTCTCTCTCTCTCTCTCTCTCTCTCTCTCTCTCTCCACAATTCCATGAATAATTCTTACCAAAACAAATTAAAGTGCAACAATCATTACAATATATTCACCTGCTATTTTTCTTTACAAGGCACTGAAAACATGACAACGCAAAAACAACTTACAATCTCTTTAGCTTCTGCGTCCATTTGTTTCCTTATAACATCAATAATGATTTCCCGGATAGACACAGCGGTTGCATCCCGACGCGGCATCACAAATACCCTTTACGGCTGGGATAAGCAAACACCAGTATTTACATTTTGATTGGTTTTTTCCTCTCTTAACCATCACCAAACTAGTCCAAAGGATGCAAGGATAATAGTACCTTTGATATTATCTCCTTGTCTACTTTGAAAGTTGATGGAATTTTAGGCTTGTACCATGCGAATGTTGGTTAATAATAATAATAATAATAATAATAATAATAATAATAATAATACGGGTATAGTTGTTACCGTATTAAAAAATAACTTACTATAAATTAGTTCTCCCACTGACGTCTCCTGACCCACATCCATCAGAGAGTGCAGAGAGAACGGAACCAACGGAAACGTTCTACTGACCAACTGCCAACACTAACAATCGCTGCCCCAGAACACCAAACGCCAAGCATCGCTCGCACAACTTTAACGCAGCTAAATTTAGACGTTAATCCCTCGGCTTCCATAGCCGATGCCCTTTGACATTTTACGTGCCTTTTGCATGAAGCACAAAGAGAGAGAGAGAGAGAGAGAGAGAGAAATACCACCATGACCGTTACATGAAATGCAATATTGTAATTTCACGCCGTTATTTTGGCCTGTAATAGTTACGGCATTAATAACCGAATAGAACAAAGGGAGCAAAACCTGATCCCCTCCCTAAACCAAAGCCTTAAAAATCAATTAAGGAAACGGTAATAAAACTGATACCTAAAATATATAAATTAATAATAAAAAAAACTGGTGCCTTTGGTACCACACAGCACTACATGACCTTGGAATCGACATTCGGACCCATTATCATCATGAAAGCAATATTTGTCAATTTCTGGATGTGATGCAACAGTACATGCGATTGCCATTAAATGTCAACCTTCACTGCTAATCAATTAGGCTACGTGCCATTTGAATATGTGTACCTGCCACAGTTTTTAAAATGTGCACAGAGAACTTAACGCATCAGCAGCCGTACTTACATATGCAAGCATAAACAATATATATATATATATATATATATATATATATATATATATATATATATATATATATATATATATATCTATATATATATATACATATATATACCAGACAGTGTATATATATACAATATATAATATATATATTTATATTTATGGATATATTATATATATATATAATATATCATCGGAAGAAACTGATTCATATAGCTGTACAAGCATTAAGATACAAATGTCCTTTAATGTCCAATTCGCTCTTCCTCGGAAATAATATATTTTCAGATATGTTATCTGAAGGGGAATTTTGTTACTTGATAATACGTTCGTCGTCTCGTGGGCTCGAACCACGGACGATAAGAACTCAGGACTACAGTGACGCGCATTAAACCACACGGCCATCAAGTGAGGTTCATAATAAGTTGATACCGACTCTCACCTAGAAATCACTGTCGAACTCAGGTATTTTTGTAATTAGAATCGATATCAACCCACCTCTACCATGTTAACCATGTACTGAGTTTAATGCGCGTCACTGCAGTTCTGAGTTCTTGTCTTACGTGGTTCGAGCCCACGAGAAGACGAACTTATTATCAAGTAAAAAAATTCCCCTTCGGATAACATATATGAAAATATATTATTTCAAAGATATATGCGAATTGGATATTAAAGGATATTTTCTCATATATATATATATATATATATATATATATATATATATATATATATATATATATATATTATATATATATATATATATATATATATATATATATATATATATATATATATATATATATATATATATGTGTGTGTGTGTGTGTGTGTGTGTGTGTGTGTGTTACAGTAAGACTGTGAAACCAGGAATTTCACTGAATCACCAATTCACTTATGATTTTTTGATCCCCGAGGGGTTAGTACTAAACACGGTGAAACAATGATTCATCTACACTGTTTCGCCATGTTTAGTACTAGCCCCTCGGGGATCATATGTGTTTCGACGTGTTTAGTACTAGCCACTCGGGGATCAAATGTCCCTAAGCGCATTTGATCACATTTGATCCCCGAGGGGCAGGTACTAAACACGGCGAAAGTGTAGATGAATCACTGTTTCGCCGTGTTTAGTAATAGCCCCTCTATATATATATATATATATATATGTATATATATATATATATATATATATATATATATATATATATATATATATATATATATATATATAGGTATATATATATATATATATATATATATATATATATATATATATATATATATATATATATAAACTACTCTTGCATTACGACTCACAATTATTTCTCTATATAAAACAAGAACACCGATATAAGCAAAAGTTAAGCAATCAAAATCTCAGAGAAATCGTCTTTATTATAAGAAATAACGACCCCAGTTTAATCATAGTTAAAAGAGAATACTGCATCGAAACGTTTCAATAAAATGCTCCATTCTAAGAGAAGAATAATCCCAAGCGTATGGGAGGCGATTTCCAAATGCGGCACTAGCAGTTGTGTAAGAATAAGCATACAACACCCTGATCAAAATCTGGGGTCCCAAGAGCTCTGGCCAAGCTGAATATCTCTCAAGGCAACACCACAACAGAGATGGATGTGGTTAAATACTGAGGACACTTGTTGGTGTACTCGCACGCTCCTCCAACGCCAAGTCTAAAAATAAACAAAACATATATATATATATATATATATATATATATATATATATATATATATATATATATATATATATATATATATATATATATATATATATATATATATATATATATATATATATATATATATATATATATATATATATATATATATTTACAAACACGCAAACGATTTTCATACTTTCTTGCCCCTTTCTGCCTCGTGGATCTTTCTCATGTCTCAGATCCAGACTTCACATTAGAACTCTTTTCATAAAAAAAAAAAATTTTTTGAACTGAAAGGCACATAAAAAGCAACATTTTCTTGAGGAACTACATATTTTAGATGATGCCACTTCAAAGGAGGAAAGATAATTAGCTATTTGCTTTTCAACATCTTCCAATGCACCTCATTTTTTTCCATACATGTTAAAACAGCTCACTTATATATATGTTTTTAATTTTGTTAGATCAACCAGGATGAAAGACTAATTAGATGAAAAACGTCGTAAATTACTGAGCATTCGTAATTACCTTGTTGGTTATACAAATCACGGAAAATCACATTCAGCTAAAACTCAAACACTTTTTGCTGAACAGAAAAATTCTTAAAAAATTAAGCACCAGTCACGAGAGAGAGAGAGAGAGAGAGAGAGAGAGAGAGAGAGAGAGAGAGAGAGAGAGAGAGAGAGAGAGAGAGAGAGAGTTTTAATGTCGTTTAGGAGTCTTATGCCATTAAAACTCCTTATTCATGAACAGCATTAAAGAATGTGAGGAAAATACTTTCATTACAGTTTACGGTGGCCTCATGGCAGCTCAAGCCCTTATGAGAAATAAGATGTTCCTTGTGGAGTATGCTGGCCGTAGGCCATGAGCAGTCTTCGTAATTATGAAAAGCATCCACACACGTGCACGTACGCACATACATACGCTCACACACACACACACACAAGAACGCAGAAACTCGGGAGGCAGACGTGCCCTAAGACAGGCCGCCCGTAGTCGTTCGCCTTCACAAGGGACAAGGTGTGGCTCCTACTTCCTCGTCCTTTGTGTCCTCTCCTGAAATTTCATTTCATCGGAACGTCGCAAGGAAGTAGATTTATGAATACCTATGGTATCTATCACCACTATTACCGGAGAAGAGCGGCGGATTATTCTAGGGGAAAAAAAAAGGAAGCAACAGCGCGGACAAAAAACAATAAAAACAAAACAAAGTGGGCACAAATGCTCCCCCTGCATATACATTTAAGGAATTTATTATTATTATTATTATTATTATTATTATTATTATCTCAAAGTGTCTAAATAACAAGACTCTCCCTGTTACCAGATAACATAAGCCGGAGAATCCTCCTGTACCTTTACCTGAAACTGTTACGGGGTATAACCAGGTAAAATCTGTCCATGGCGAGACACTAGGATTACTTCCAATAATCAATAGGTGACAAGTCTGGCACTAAGATTACCTAACCACATGTGTTTGCGGTGACTGGGTGTGGATGAGTCATGGTATGAGCACCTGTCCAGATGTGGAGCACAGATGTATTCACAGATTACCTAAGTACAGGTGTTGCCCGGTTAAGGCGATTCGACGCAACATACATGGCCGAATCTCCAAAAATAGTCGTAATGCTTCTGACGATGTAAGAAATACATTTGGGTTGACCTTCAGAGGAACCATGCCTTCTCCATCAAAGGCTCTCTCTCTCTCTCTCTCTCTCTCTCTCTCTCTCTCTCTCTCTCTCTCTCTCTCTCTCTCTCTCTCTCTCTCACATTTTTATCACCTCCGCACCTTGTGACGTCAGAAATGGCATTTGGGCGCGGCCAAAAATTCATTTCCCAATTTCCTTAGAGTTCCGTCTCCCAAAGAAACCCAGAAACCCGCTCCTCATCTTCCGTCGGCCCCTTCAACCTCTCTCTCTCTCTCTCTCTCTCTCTCTCTCTCTCTCTCTCTCTCTCTCTCTCTCTCTTCCTCTGGCGTCTTATAATCTTAATCATGGAATTCTCGATGTCGGTGGCACCCTTTAATTAGCAAGTTTATTGGAATGGATGTCGCGACTCGAACTGTACGTCATTAAATCAGCAGCATCCCTAAGGAGCATCATCTAATATGCACTCGGAGATGTGGGAGGCCAGGGTATATTGCGCTGGATAACTCCATTATCATTAAAACTGAAGTCGACAATCTCTCGTTGCTTCCGGTGGAGACCAAGTTAAAAGCACCTGGGACTCTATTCTATAAAATATAGTCTTAAAATTTAAATCACTTAGGATACGAGGAGGAATACTGATACTGATTTAAAAACTACGTTAGTTATTTAATTACCTTTCACTTGAATTTTAGGCGATGTCTCACACTCGAATATGGGGGAAGAATTCCGACGCAAATTGACAAAACTGTCAAGAAATGATGCGACCAGTCCAGTACCACAGCCAGAGAGTCGTAATGCGTAATTACCGACATGCCAAGAGCAAGTGGTGTGTCGAAAGGGCATGGATCAATCCCAGGCGGGAGCCACTGGTCAAGTGAAGGCAAGCGGTCACTGCCGTCTCAGAAACTAATACTTGTACCGAACACGTCATGCTATTGATTGTAAACTATGCAACAGCGGCAAACAAGGTGAAACGTTTTCGGGCAGGAAATGATTTCACGATCCTTTTACTTGACGGTTCCGAATATTTCAACATTCATGTCTACCAAATAAGCAAGGACAAGGCTGAGCTAGCTTCAGCATGTTCAGTTGTGAAATTAGTAAAACAAACTTCAAAATAATTATGTAAAAATAACTCTCAAGGAAATCATGAAAATATAAAGATATTCATGAACATGAAATTAGTAGGAAAATAAAATTATGGGACAGGGTAAGTTCAAGTACTGTAATTAGGAGCCTTCTGGCGCATGCATTCTTCTTCTTCTTCTTCTTCTTCTTATTATTATTATTATTATTAATTAAATAATGTTCAAATGCTCATGCAAAACCTGCCATATAGCTCCCACGGCGTAGCCATCAATTTCACAAACCGTCTAAGATCATAATCAATTTTGCCCATTGTTCCACCATCCAACAGTTTGACATGGCAAACACAGACGCTAGTCAAACGCGTCCGGATGTCGTCTCGCTTGCAAAGACAGGCAGATCTATCGAGACACTATTGATCCTGGGAAAGGAAGGCGAGGTGTCCAGACTTAAAAAGGAATTCTTCATTCGAAACTTTTCTGGCTTCCAGTTACGTCATATGACTTCTCTTTTACACTCCCACCATTTTAAGTGCGCGAGAATTAGGACAACAAAACTTTAAAAGGGCAGCCTTAATAAGACGTAATTCCTTGAGTCTTACTAGGAGTCATTTAAAAATATAATGTCCACGGATGAAATATGGGGTATTGCAACTTACATAATTGCCATGGTATCATTAGACTGTGTTTAGGGAGATATAAATAACAATAATATCTACTGCACAAAGTTTATGGGGCACTACAGTATAATACTAAAGATTACGAAGTCAAATATCTCAAAAAAAAAATAATGAATTAATTATATCCAAAAATGTCACCTCTGAGTACTACAAACATGAAATCTTCCTTATGGACAAACACTCATTGATATCTAAAAAAAAATAACTGGCAATGTTGTTAATAGTATTGAATATCTTTAACATGGGAAGGTTCGCCTAGAAGTCTAACAACGGCTCAACGTCACAAAACCCTCGCAGACAAATTGAAATGTCTATCCAAAGTATCATCAGGCACAACCAAGTGTTCCACCCTAATTTTCAATGGCCTCTTAAGCGTCGAGTGATAAAAGCATTACCTTATGGACATCCATAATGACGTCATCATAGCTCTGAGTTATACCTCTGAGCTCTTCGTTGCTAACAATGCCATTTTACACAATTTTTTTTTAACTGGCAGATGGAATCTTGAAAATGAAACCTTCCAATCCATTCTTACGCCAAACACTGGTCTCTACGAGCTTTCAAAAGTTTGCAGGACCCTTGTCATTAATTGTTCAAGAAACCATAAAAATTTTATGAGATCTCAAAGAGGTAAACATTAAGCATTTCTGATGCAGCAGAAACCACCACTTCAAGGGATGGTTTTCCCACACCATCTTTATTCTCTATCCCCAGGGGAAGCAGAGAGACCAACCAGCAACTGCTGTTTTGATGATACCAGATCACGTCTTTTTGTGTGGCCAGCACTTGCTGGCTCCGCCATCGAAGAAGCAAATCCACATTATTTAGATAGAAAAGCAGGTCTTCTCAGCTGACATGCGGACTGGCCTAAACATGTGATCAGTTTTCTGAATTTGCTGAGACAAACAGTCAACCTAAACCATCAGCAAATTTACATTTACGAAGTCCTGAAGGAAACAAATGCCGGCATACAATATGGATGAGATGTCTTAGTTGTTGCTGACTGATACACCAGATCTAATGAAGAGCTCAGCATTCATGTGATTTGCTTAAAAAAACTTTCTCACTGCTATTCACGGGTGGTACTAGGTAGAAAAATTAAAAACGAAGAATATTATGATATGCACAATTCTCTAATTATACAAAAGATTTATTAAGATGGTAGCTACTTCGGGAGACAGGCATCAGCAACCACGAGCGTATCTTGAGCGTTTTAGTTCCGTGGAGCCATTCACAATCATTCTAGCTCCTGAATAATCCAGGCCCAAGCTGGCAACCTAGTCAGTGAGAAAAAAAAAAGGTCAGAAAACCTATTCATCTCCCAATCATACAAAACCACGTCTGTATGCCTAGGACTGATTTCTCCCGAGACACTCCCCTCTGAGACACAATAATGTCACATCGGCCCTCTGTAGCAAGGTCCAAAAATTATCGTGCTGTTGACAGGTCACCAAAATTCCGGCTCCTCACATAACTTCCCTTTTCAGCAGGGAATATTCTCAAGAATGTGGGCATGCCCCTCAACGCATACCAAATCAGACACGCCTGAATCGACGTATCACGAAGGATCTAATAGAAAAGGAGAGCCTACAGCGAGCGTTGAATTGGAGGAAATGGAAGAAAATTATCTCAATAAATATATGTATAAGTAATAATGTGAAAGAAGTCGGTAGGTACAACCATAAATTTATGCAATGGAGGCATCAACACACTCAGATGACTTCAATCTACTACAGCAGTTCTACAAACCGGAATAGTTTCGCTGCTTCAAAATCGGTCGACAACGTTAGCCTTTTAAATCGCAACTACCACAGCATAATACAGGAATGTGACCCACAAACGACAAACTTCTGAGAGATACACAAACAAACAAAAGGCGACTTTGCCAGCTGCTGAAAAAATTTGGTGCTGTTCCACGAAAATAGATCTATCCTCATGCAACGAGATTATGAGATGAAATTCATTAATTATGACTAGAAAAAAAAAGATGATTTAGATTCGTTGAAGAAGCTGATACCTTTAAACCATTTAATCGATTCTTATTTTTCATAAAAAATTTCATGAATTAAATGGCGTTAAAATATTTAAGAATTTACTTTCTTCATCTGCTGTTTAAAGCTGAATGACTGACTACCAAAGTCATGTTTTGGTGTCGACGCCCACAGCCGTTGCAAAGCCAGATTGAAGAAACAAATCAACGAAATTAAAATGACCCCGTCTCGAACACCACCAAAAGTGACACCGTCGGGCGACGACACCGTCCTCCGTCACAGTGGGATCACGTGTCGGGCTTGGCCCATCCCACTGTCCCATTGATCTAGCTTAAAGGAGATAAGGGGTCTCACGTATCAACAGATGAGTACGGGATACGTGAGAGAGCCAACAAGCAACGCATGCACACACAACGCGGCAGAGGAAAGCAAAGGGAAAGAAAGGGCTGGGACGTCAACAGTTTCTTTTTATAAGCAGCCCAAGACGAGGACATAAACTGCTGGTCTTGGAAACTTGACGGACTTTGAAGATTCGGAATACATTTATACAATATATATATATATATATATATATATATATATATATATATATATATATATATATATATATATATATATATATATATATATATATATATATATATATATATTTAATCGGTGTAATCTTCGTAGCCCGACTCTAAGGTAGGTGTACCAAAGGTGTTTAGCCTGGGTGTTCACTGTTCAAGGAACATGTTGTTAGAATAAAAGAAAATAAAATGATTGGGGTTCTTAACAGCTACACTTCCAATGTTTCTTCTCTTTATTATCCCCTTTGAATTATAAACTTCCACCGTATGGTTACGCTGCTTCTTAGGGGAGTCATTATGCTAAGTTCGACCAAAGACTAAGTTGGGTTGATAGAGCAAAATCTAAGGTCATCACCGCCACCTGCGCAATGCCTTCACACTTTAACACACACACATCGACCGTCTAATCTTTTATCTCCCGCTCTTCTGAGTCCGTTCCTTCTCATCTGCCTTCTATATAGTTTGTCTCGGGGCGAGTCTCAAGTTTTTCTTTCATTTGTCTCATTTTGATCGTGAATTCCATAACTTTCGTGTACTCACGGTTTCTTTATTGATCGTTCACTACCCACACCTCTTGGGCAACAATTTCTCATACACAACAGAGAGGCGCCAACCGCCACCCATACTGTCTGATGGTGACACAGGCTCCTTTCATTCCATGACCCTTGACCTCCAGTAAAGGGCACGCCGCCCGCGATATCGTCTTATAACTTGCTAATGGCCCGGTGTCGACTAGGGACGAAACGAGAGCCAAAATCATAGCGCCATTGTTCTCGGCCATTAGGTATATATGAATCACCTACTATGAATAGCACTTTTTCTTTTAGGCTATGGATCGCCAATAAAAGTTTCTTTGTATCTCTTTGAATCACCATCTTATGAATAAGGCCTCTGTAACGGGCAGGCCTAACAGTTTCTTTACGTCTCTATGAACTACCTTTATAGGATCACGCGTTTAATGTGCTTTGTGTTCATGCGCCATTATTATAAATAGTTTTCTGAATATAATACTCTCTCTCTGTTATATATATATACAGTATATATATATAATGTGTGTGTTTTTGTATATTAGATATATATATATATATATATATATATATATATATATATATATATATATATATATATATATATATATATATATATATATATAATGTGTGTGTGTGTGTGTGTAATCTACTGGTCACTTTTTACCGATATGTATGTAATTGTAATTTGCAATTGTAATAGCCACAAGTTAAGAGGACATTGTGCTGTTATAATTATTATATATATATATATATATATATATATATATATATATATATATATATATATATATATATATATATATATATATATATATAATATATATATAAATCAAGCAAGATAAAAGAGATGGAGAGTGGAAAAGTGGAAATGGGGATGAAATCCGGCGACGACCTGTGCACTGAGGTCTAGCATCCCGCGGGGCACGGGGGCAATCAATAAGAGCCAACGCCTACTGAAATCTGTTCATTCTCCCGTCGTCCGTAAAACTGACAAATCGCTGAATGAGCCTCGATTCAGATGACTAAATACAATGATACTCGTCTCACTTTAAGACAAAAATGTTAAAATACCGTCATGAAACGAAGATCAAAGAACTCGCGTACTCGCAGACCAGGAGCTTCAACCTTATCTAATGCTTCTTATTTACCACAGGCACGTATTTTCCTTCCATAGATCGATGAGCTGATTTATGCAGAATACCTCTTCCGCGTTGAACGCGGTCCAATGTAAATGAATGCAAAGTTCAAGTTAGTTTTGTGCTCTGTCTGTCTGTCTCTCTCTCTCTATATGAATTATCATCCCGGGTCATTCGTGTTCGGTCTGATTTTCCGACTTCCAAAATGTATGTCAATATAAAACTTGTAAAAAGCAACTAAAATTGGTGTTATATTAGGACATAGCTGGAAAAAACATTTAGTTTCATGACTTCTCCGAGAGAGAGAGAGAGAGAGAGAGAGAGAGAGAGAGAGAGAGAGAGAGAGAGAGAGAGAGAGAGAGAGAGAGAGAGAGAGAGAGAGAGAAAGTAACGACCTGTGATACTCTTTAGGACCAGAGATTAAAAGCCACTCGAAAGAAATAAAAGCGATTCCCGCGAAGTCGCGTTAAATCCCTACCAAGTCCTTAACTTATTAGTAGTTTTCCGAGGTTCTTCCTCTCCAGCTTAATGAGCTTCTGGTGCAGGAATGAAAGCAAGAAAGACAAGACAAGAATGTATAATGATAACACAGAAAATGTGCAATGCTATCACATACAACGATTTCACAAGAGAAACGTCATGAAACCAGTCGGTTTTTCTCTTGTAACACTTTCAATGAATACGTTTGCTAGTTACAAATTACACTCATACCACTGTTATAAGTTAAATATTCCAAAGACAATGCTTTTCTGAATGCTGTTATCAGTTTGAGCGCGATGTAGATATCTGCACCCTCGAGGCACTTCTACTCTTCGTCACTGGATTCATACCAAAAGTGCCTCCTTGAAAAATATTTTCATAATTACGTGAACTAATTCATATCTAAAATTAAAATGGACAAATGCAGTTCCACCAATAAACTTAAAGGACGTCATTTTTCTCTTTTATATCTAATCGTGTGTAATAGAATAAAGATTGTGGGACATCAAATCTGGTATCTATAACAAAAAAGGCAAAACAATCTACGAGTTACATAAACTTTTTGTCGCC
This sequence comes from Macrobrachium rosenbergii, assembly GCF_040412425.1. NCBI lineage: Eukaryota > Metazoa > Arthropoda > Malacostraca > Decapoda > Palaemonidae > Macrobrachium > Macrobrachium rosenbergii. The sequence goes on from NC_089753.1 coordinate 56,107,815, forward strand.
ACTCCTAATTACAGCAGCTGAGCTATTCTCTCCCAGGTAAGTCCACAGTTACAAAAACATCAACTTAAAAAAATGAGCAAATAAAAAAGGAAATCAGAGGAGAAAGAAAAATCATGTGGTAAGTTGAGGGCAGCAGGGCGGAGGGCAACACAAAAGAGAGAACCCGCCTTGCATACCAAAACCCAGCCCGGAAAAAGCCGAGCGAGAACCCTTACCCAGCAAAAACGAAATCACCTTCAAATAATAGCATATGTAATTCCTCGAATCCTCGCACCCGTCTATGATTATCGGTCTGTGGTAGCAAAATGTTTGAGATGAAATACAGTTTTGAAAAACAGAAAAAACCCAAGGCCTTTGTTGATTACAATTCTCATTTGACGTCACTCTCCTACTGTACATGCGATGCTATTGCGACCCGTGCTTCGCCCATTCAGCTGCTGTGTGATTTCCACAGAAAAATGCCAACATTTACAGTACAATGAGTACTGCCTTGTAGAATGCCAAGCGTTATTGCAGTTTCCAGCATCTCAGAACCTGATTCAAGTAGTAATGGAACATAATGAGAATCGAAGGCCGACGGAGTAAGACTCCCCATAATATAAATCACCACACAGTACCAATATTCGTCATGGTGCAAAACTGTAGAGTAGTAGCAAGGTGTACTAATGAAATCTGAAAGCAACACAGTCCCGGCATAAACATGATCCCTTGCAACACGTGACATCACCGCATAATTATCATTTTCCAACATCGTTACCTTGTGATTAAGCAACTCGCTCTGAAAAAGACAGCGATTTCAGCCGCCTGAGCGGCATATATTATTCAGCAGACCCTAAAATTAACCGGCAACACAACGTAACTACAAATGAGAGCCACCACTCATTACTTTCGGGAAGCTGTTCCTACACAATCGGGATATATCATCTTACCCGAACGAATCCCTACCAGTCAACTCAGCTTTCCTTGATGCTCATAAAAGAAACTATTTAATAGTGTTAATATACTGTACAACGTCAATCAACCAGATTATCGATTCACTTACTGACCCAGGGGTCTGGGTCAAAAATTTCTTCCTGAATAAAAGGTGATGACTGGAGCACAACAAAGTCAAAGTAGTTGGACAGCTACGAGGGAAAAGACCGACAGTAAAGTATGAAGGGTATAAGATTCAAGTCATGTAACTGAGCCCAAGGAAGGCTGTGTACCTATCACTGTCTACAGTGCCATTTGCCGGAATTATTCCCTATGGAAAATTAAAAGGAATCATGCTCTCATATTTGGTGTGTGTGTGTGTGTGTGTGTGTGTGTGTGTGTGTGTGTGTGTGTGTGTGTGAGAGAGAGAGAGAGAGAGAGAGAGAGAGAGAGAGAGAGAGAGACTACACCCCATAATCCGCCTGATGCTGTTTTTACGATAGACAGACTGATGTGGTTTCGGTCTCATCAAAACACGAGCTGTTAGTAACTTGACTTGACTTCTCTACAGATACCTCTTCAGTTATTACTCTCAGGATCAGCAGTGGAACTGTACAACGTATTCCACCTTCAAAAATTGTAAACAACATAGTCGATCAATTTGATGAGACAATTAGCCCACCTCCAAGCAAAAACTGTTAGGTGTTAAAAATCATTATTACTTTGGGACTCCTCCAATCCACAGGGAAGGCTTAGAAGGAAAAAGTTCTCGACCCTACTTCTTACTTCCTTATGCATTACAGTTACCATGCTGGCATTTTTTCTCTCTTTTTCAGACGAGGAAGACGTTAAGACATCTACTGAATTTTCCTATGCAACAGCGGACGGTGGATATGTAACCCGTTTATGAAAAAACACACCAAAGGTGTATGTACAGGTATGTATGTATGTATGTATGTATTTATAAATATAAATAAATATATATACATATGCATATGTGTAAATTTATATATACACACATACATGCATATAATTACACATTCTATATGTCTGTGTGCTTGAGTGCGTGTGTGCATGCGCGCCCGCGCTAACCAGAGTCCGCGTTATCAATTTCTTATGCACCTATAAATAAATTTTATACTTATCTTTCCCATTCACTTTACGTCTTGATACCATGCCTGAAGAATATAAATGATTATAACCTACTTCCCGAAAACTGCGCAGTAAGCTGGTTCCGATGGCTATAAATCATTTTCTTAACTTGAAGACTTACATCATAGTAAAGTGAATATACATTGTATTTACTGTATATGTAATGTATGTTTGTATGTGTTTGTGTGTGTGTGTATACATATATATATATATATATATATATATATATATATATATATGTATATAATATTATATATATATATATATGTGTATATAATATTCACGCTCACACACACATGCATACATATACACACAAACACACACATATATATACACGCAGTGTATATATATAAAATTATATATATATATATAATATATATACATATATGTATATATATATATATATATATATATATATATATATATATATATATATATATATAAGCATTAAGCTACAAACGTCCTTTAATATCCAATTCGCTCTACCTCGGAAATAATATATTTTCATATATGTTACCGAAGGGGAATTTGTAGCTTAATGCTTGTTTATGAATCACGGTGATGTGATAAAAAGTCATATATATATATATATATATATATATATATATATATATATATATATATATATATGTGTGTATATATATATATATAGATATATTATATTATATATATATATAGATATATATATATATTATATATATATATATATATATATATATACATATATAAGCATGCATGCCTTTGATTCGTGTGTATAATACGCACCGACATAGCAACATGCATGACAATGTAAACAATACCATGAGACTGAGAAAAAAAATCGATCGAAGATGACCGAGGGTCACCTTCTACTTATACCAGTTCTGTTACAATAGTTCGCTGTTTACAAAAAAGACTTCTTTGGTGCACTTTAAATCATTTGACAAAAGAAAAGAGAATGCTGTAATGTAAAAATAATGTTGAGATGAGGACAATAATGTAAAAAAAAAAGTAAAAAAATGTCGAAATCATAAAAGAACCTTTGACTCGTTCCTCAATTGCGTGTGACGGTCTACAACCTCTTTCTGGGACATCGATCGCCGTCGATGAACATTTATCAGTGAAAAGAGATAAAGGCACTTTCTGTGCGATAGAAAGTCGACTGAATCATTTATCAGATAAGCTGGCATGATCGATTCCTTCCCACCGCAACGAGCACACAAACACTGCTGCATGACGTTAAGGATCGAATTGAGACGGTAGATATTTGGGGATCTTTGCATAGTGTGTGTGCTACGTGACCTACTAAGCCTAGTATGATGGCATTCTTCAATGGCACTCTCTCCTTTCAAAGGTGCCAGTGGCACCGTAGACTTGCATCGCCTTCGTGGACAAACAAACACACAAACTTCTCTGACGTTCGATATCTTTATCGGCAGAGAAGTATATTTTTCATTTTTTCTCAATATTTTCTAATGCGGTTACCCGTATACTCACCCACAGGTGCAGACAGTTTTTCCCTGGATTTTACACATGGTGATCACGTGTTTGATGTACTCCAATTTGCTGGATATTTGCAAGCCACTGTGGACGCTACGTGCACTATCACTAAACACTCGCGGAACTTGTCTGAACTAAACATGGCGCACGAGGGAATGCCGATTTATACCAGCGACGCTGGAGCCCTCTGTTGGTGGCACCGCACAACTCCCCTTACACTTCTCCGGCCTCCTCCGCATAACTTGACTACGAACTCACGTACTACGATCTAGGGCCTGTTTCGGTCATTACTGTTACATTACCTTGCCAAAGGCGAAAGACAAAAAGACAATAACAGTTCCAGAATGGGAAACGATTGGCAGGAAGCTCCCACTCGTCCAGCGATAGATAAGGGCAGCAGCATCAAACTTTTGATTGTTCTGGGGAAATTGCATAGATCCACGACTTCCGGCAACTATGCCATTCTTACGCTTTGTCAATGGACGGCCGCCTCCATAAATTCAGGGATAACCACACCTCCCCTCATTCTCCCCCAACCCCCCAAGATGCACAAACCTCCTCAGATAAGGGGCACCCCTTTCTCAAGGTCAAAAGAGAAATACGTCAGCACAAGACGAAAAAGAAGAGGGATATGCATTCTTGATGATGGCTGCCATATCATTAAGCAAGGCAACTGAATGCACATACAACTCCAGACACTTGTACACTGTAAAGGAAGATAACGATTCAGACTTTTATCCGCTTACTCTTCATAAAGAGCAAACTCCCTGTGGGTCCAAATGCTCTTTTCCACGACTCGAGAGAATCCACAGAAAAAGATTTCACGGTCGAAGTCGTATGATGCCAAACGAACACCAAAGTGTATCCTTATAAAGCTTCACCAACGTCAATCACTCCGAATTGAGAGAGAGAGAGAGAGAGAGAGAGAGAGAGAGAGACACTTGATAACCGAGCTGCTCCTCCCTAATATGGAGTTTAAAAAAGTGCTCAATAAAAACCAGTCTTTCTAATAGGATATATAACATGAATAAGTAACGACTATAAACGAAATACATGTTTTGAACTTTTAATTCCATATCCTAGTGTGTGTGTATATATATATATATATATATATATATATATATATATATATATATATATATATATATATATATACAAACATACTAAACATATACATACATACATACATATATTTTTACAACAATATTGTTCTTCTAGAATGGTTGGGATCATCATACACGCTGTGTCATTATATTCTAAGAGGCATCTTATAAGAGTTTAATCCAGCTCACCTTCCACGAAAGGTTCATACCTCACTGTGTAAGATACAGGTTACGAATTGCTAATGCATACTTTAATAACTTCTGCAGATTCACGTCCAGATTTTAATTCTTTTAACTGGCATCACATTTGTCGTCGCAACTACTGCAGAGATATTAGATTCTCTACAAAAGAAAGGTAAAAATAAGCAAGGCAACCAAGTTAAAACAAACATTATTGATGTATACAAGCCAATATACATATGTGAAAATGTGCAGGTGTATAAATGTAATACAGCACTGCTGTAGGTTCATATCCCTTGAAGCATGTTAATCTTAAGCACTAAATCCAACCTACACACGACGACATACATACATACATACATATATATATATATATATATATATATATATATATATATATATATATATATATATATATATATATATATATATATATATATATATATACACTCTGCATCACAGCCTCTTTCAAAACGAAAGTGAACTAGTAAGTGAATTTAACCCACACTTCCTATTTTTCCAAGACTGATATTCCCTGCTGCCATAAGCGCGTATACGAACTCTGGTTCGAGCTTCAGGTCCCAATTTCTCTGGAGCATCAAAGTTCCCAGTACTGAAAGCAGCATCTCATGTGAGAGTAAGCTAGATATTGACGTTCTCCACTTTAGGCACGCTGCCGTAAGTACGTGTAAATAGAGGCACAATGACGTACGCACGTAAGGTGGCTTAGGTTTAAGTTTCAGCTGAGCAAGTGACAGTACAAATCGAACTCTGCCTTAAGGGTTAATACACGGGGAGAATTCTCTTTCGGGTTAACGTTAGCCACCGCGTTATAAAAAGCAAGCATAACTTAAAATTGCAACAAACCTTCGCAGTCACGTACAAGCTGCAATGGGTCATAACGACGCTTTGGGTCCTATTGCAAAGTTATCGGTTAAGTATTATTATTATTATTATTATTATTATTTTCTTGGTTGCTTTTCATTTTCTTTAGGTAAAAATAAATGTAAAACTATAAGAATAACACTGGAATTCTAAAGTCCATCCCCGCAAAGTAAAATTTATGTATGTATGTAAGTATTTTTGTGTGTACTGTATGTATGTATGTATGTATGTATGTATGTATGTATGTATGTATGCACATAATTATTTCTAATGAACACAGAACTTACTTACAACAAAAAAGCTAGGTTAGACAGTAATCAGATAAACCGTATTTAAATGGCTGATAAAAGTGCGTCTGAAAACGATATCCTGAGTGTAAGGTCACCGAACAGTGGTGGTGGTAGTGGTAGTGGTAGTAAGAGTAGTGACGAAAACCTTGTGAAGTCAATCTGTAACACAATAACTCCTAGACTCCACCGACACGCACTTCTTGTCCTTCGGGTCAATCAACACGCAACTACGTCCATTTAACTTTGAGTCACACCCCATGCAAGGACCTTGCAAGAAATGTTGGAAAACAATACGCTTATATATATATATATATATATATATATATATATATATATATATATATATATATATATATATATATGTGTGTATAAACAATATTCAAAATATATATATATATATATATATATATATATATATATATATATATATATATATATATATATATATATATATACACACACACATATATATATAAAGTAGCCAAATAAGACTATTACTTTATGTAATCACAAAACGCCAAAAAACAAAATATAAAATAAATGTGTGAGAGAGAGAGAGAGAGAGAGAGAGAGAGAGAGAGAGAGAGAGAGAGAGAGAGAGAGAGAGAGAGAGCAGGCCCCCGGGCTACGTCAGAAGCCTCCGACGAATCTCCAGACCTTGACACTGAAACGGATCAATAACTCTCAGGAGCGCCCTTCGGGTGCTCGTGTCTTTTACTCATCACTTTCATCCTTTCCACAGAGGCTACTTAGGAGGCAATTTCTTCCACGCTTTTAAAAGCTGTTTCCTTCCTTCTTCCGCTCCTTTAAAAGCCTCGTGTTCAGATTTCGACAAGCTCATTTAAAAGTCAATTTCTTTCGTTTTTTCTCTCAACTTATCCCGCCATATTAACGGTTCAATTTCTTCATTTAAGCTTCTGCCTTGGAAGGTACTTTCCCGCGTTCGTCTTTCGCGAAACTTGTTTGAAAGCCAATTCCTCGAGATCATACCGTTCGACCAAGTAAAATGAACGGTTATAATCATCTTCCCAAGGCCAGCTAAGAATATAAATTCCTCATATACATCATTCGACTTAATCCTTGAAAAGTTCATTCTTCGAGTCCACCTTTCAACACACTCTTAAATATTAGTGATCAACCTTCATCTTCTAATTCATTCCTCTAAAAGACCGTCGATGCGCTCATTATTCGACCAAGTCTGAAGCCAATTAATTTTGTTCATCTTTCGACTTGATGATGCAAAAATCAGTTTTATTAAGTTTGTCTTTTAAGGCCAATTATTACAGTTACAAGCAACAGACTCTTTTAATGGTCAGCTGATTAAGTGAATTTTTCGACCTCATGTTTCAAAACATCTTTCGACCTAGACATATAAAAGCCGATTCATTATGGTCAGCTTTCAACAGCCCCCTTTAAACCACCACTTCCGTCCATACCTGGACCGTTCCTGGATCGAGCCTGAGAAACCCGATACGGAACGATCCCGCGTCAAGCAGTAGCGAAGAGAATCCCCCTCACGCAAACACAACCGTCACCGCTACAAAACCAGAGACGAAAAGTGTACACGTCCGACCACGCGAAAGCTAAAAACCAGTTTTTTTTGTGAAAAAGATGGTGTCTACGTGACCAGCTGCAAACGGCTACGCGACCGGCTTTTTATCGGGTGACGCAAAACGCCTCCGAAACTTCACACTACGTTTTAAAACGTGCGGGCCTCAGTGAGAGGTGCCTGTCGTCCGTCGCTGAACGTCGATTTACAAAGGGATTACATCACGATGCCTCAATAATGAAAGTAAAACAATACTACGCGTAGATAAATGAATGACTTACAACCTCTACGCATTTTCCCATTCCGAAGGGTGGGGCTCCAGAGGGCGTTAGCCTTCCGATTCTCAGCACCTTTTTGGGATGAGGTTACTACCCCGTACTTTCTCTGTACTAACTGCAATTAACCACCATCTACGACTTATCATCAGTTACATAATCCTCTGTTTTGGCCAACAAAGGCCCTCTGGATCTTAAGGAAACGGATCCACATATACAGTCTACATACAAACATTCACTGGAATTTTTCTGACCATTTATCTTTATTTTCCTTTTGGTGAAAAAATAACGTTATATAAATCTGGTTAAAAAAAAACATCGCGACAATACAGCTCCTCACCGTTAAGCCAGCCTCCAAACAATGCAATAAAAACAAGTATAGCACTGCAGGTCTAATTAGCAAAACAGGTTGTCCAGAAATCAGCTGAGAGAATATTCTCCTGTCAACTGTGCACTTCACATGCAGAGAGAGAGAGAGAGAGAGAGAGAGAGAGAGAGAGAGAGAGACAGTGTCTGTGAACCATCCTCTCTCTCACACACACACACACACACTTTTCAGGTAAGAAAACCCTTAGGTCAAAAGCAACGAGCGAGCTCAGCCACATGCTAGAACTCCTCTTTTTATCCCTAAGTCTGTGGATGGGTCGCCTTTAAATGCAGCTCTTAGGATAAGGCCTTTTCCCACCACTGCTGGGCTTCTCTGGGGAAACTGGTACAAACCGACACATTCTAGATCCTCAGCAAAAATAGAACACCTCTCTCTCTCTCTCTCTCTCTTCTCACGCTGTATCTTTCTCTCTTTCCCTCTCAAACCACTATATGGCCTCAGGCCTTGACTCCCTGCTTCGGAGGCCTATCCTGATTTTATAACTAGCAAAACTGATAGCACACTCTACCCCCTTCAGTCATGGCAAACTTGCAGCTTCTATCCTCGCAATCCGATTAAAAACTCTTAGAATATGAACACTTCTAAATAATGAAACTTTTTTTTAAACATTTTGATAGCAAGTACTGAACTGGGAATGACAAATCGACTGGAATGTTATAACAAAACAAACTAAAGACAAGGGTTGAATGGGTGTAAAAAACTAATTATAAGACGACAATAATAAAGCTTGCTCACAACCGCTGATTTACCGAGGTTTAATATATAAAACGCACAACATAATATATAAAACGCACAACAAAAGAGCATTTAAAGAGCGCAACCCTCCGCCAAGGGCCAAAATTACACCCCATCTTTCCCGAAATCAGGTTACTTGTCTAAAATCCTCGGTCCACCTTCGGAAAAAAAATCCGTAAGTAACTTTTGCATAATCCCGCTAACAATCAGATAAAAACATGAAAAAAAACCATAAACATGACCTCCTTGGCAAAGGCAACAAAACACGAGCCGCGAGAGCTCAACCAGCAAGATTCCAACACTTGTGTTGAAGAAGAAGAAGAATGGCTGCAGAAGATAAAATGAAGCTTGCGTGCGTAATCTACTGTTCTTAAAAACTCAGTCATTCAGTTGCGACAGAGAAGCAAATCATAAGGTGACTGTTAATAATATGTTGCGAATGACAGCACGTTTATAGTACGACAGTTCAGAAACCAGCATGACGACCCTGTGAACAACAGATGAATCTAGGCTGACAATTACTGATTCCAGCGTTGAGGTCTCTCAAATGAGATTATAATTGGCGAGATTGTCATTGGCTTGGTATCTAAACACTCTGAAGCACCGATGTCATTCACAGTCGTGAGTGTCTGATGATCACATGGGAGAGTAATGACGTCAGTCACGGATAAGAGAGACTAGGATACAGACAGACGCCAAAAGGGGACGTTGTGCACAGAAGGAGCAAAGATGCTTGCTCACGATGCTGCAGTCACTGGAGATACGGTAAAGCACCTTGCGTCGTTCTTTGGCGTTTTAAGGGAAGTCTGGATAAGGTTTGTCAATAAAAAAAAATTACACAAGAAAAAGAAAAAGGTGTTGAGCTGAAAGTATAAATGGGATCATAACTATAGCGAGATGGGGTGAGAGAGGACGGGTGAAGAATGAAGGTGGCTGGTAGGCCCACACAACCACTTAAAAATACATGTTGGAGAGGATGGCAGAATCAAATCAATGGCACGGCAAGGGAGAGAGAGAGAGAGAGAGAGAGAGAGAGAGAGAGAGAGAGAGACTATTTCTGTCACATGATTGTCTGATGAATGGTTTCCCCGGGTTTTGGGGGTTGAGAATTATTGCAATTATGGTGCGATAGTAAACATTTTGACACAGCACTTAACTCGTGTCTATAATTTTTTTTTTTACTACATCCATCCCTAATGCGACTCACAGCAATCTGCCAGCAACCAAATAGTTATTGCTATACTTGGGTGGAATAGGGAAACGCGCCTATACCGATTCTTCTCTCGTCCATTCGAGGATCGAATGCAGTTACTAATTTGCTAGAGTACATCACTACTACTTTCCTACGAGGCCAGAGTGTGTGTGTGTGTGTGTGTGTGTGTGTGTGTGTGTGTGTGTGTGTGTGTGTGTGTGTGTGTGTGTGTGTGTGTGTGTGTTAAGGAATGACATGGAGGCAAAAAAACAGTAAAATATAAAAATGTAAAAAAAACTCGAGTAAAAAATCAATTATATTTTACCATGTTAAACCTAAATACCTGAAAATTATCCATTATTAGATTTTTTTTCAAATGTGACATTCACTTTACTGTCAACTCCAGGTCAACCGACCTGGAAAACGACCTAAAGACAAAGCAGAATAAAAACTAGAACAGGAGGAAAATCAAAGCCGAACATCCTTCTCATTACCACTAATTGAAACACGATAAATTTATCGATTTATCGGTAAATGATAAAGGATCCGATAGAGGTCGCCTTCGAAATGAAATTCTTTTCGGAGAGAAAAAGAAGCCCACGAGTACAGTAGGTGAAGTCCTTCAGTGACACTGAGGAATTCTGTTCTCCTTTTCTTTTTAGAAAGACCAAAGGCCATTGGGACAGACAACCTATTGCCCTTTGCTTGCCCAGGCAAGAAGAAAGCCAGAAAAAGAAAGAAACAAATGAAGACGGTGAGGCTTAACCACGAAAGAGTCTTCCGACAGACCTGCTTCTTGAATTTAGCCAAGTTATAGAAAAGTCGACGTCGCTTCTAGTTTCTCATATTTTCCTAACGTTTGTTCATTTGTTGTTTGTAAGGTTTTAGTATAAACATCAAAACATTCATTCTCCCTGATAATGATGCAACATAAACAAAGGATTTTGTATGTAAACAAATGTTTAAATAGTGTCGCTTCTTTATTTGCCTTCTAAACAAAAATATTTTGCACAATTAAGCAGTCAAATTTCTTGTGTACTATCAGAGAGAAAATAAAAACAGACTTAAATTGACCTTTTTTAGGGAGAGAGTTCTTTGTATTTTTTTTTTTCCATACTCCCCCTTTTGGGCATTATATTCATTCTAGACTAATGACCATTCCGTATATTCCGTATGAATATTTACAAATAATAATAATAATAATAATAATAATAATAATAATAATAATAATAATAATAATAATGAAGAAAAGTTTTGCCCTGTGCAATTCATATGCCACATCTTTTCAGACAAAACGCGTCGATAAAAATCGAAAGCAAATGGTCAAAATTAGGCACAAGGACAGAGAATGGGGCGTTGAGAGAGAGAGAGAGAGAGAGAGAGAGAGAGAGAGAGAGAGAGAGAGAGAGAGCCGTGCCACTGAGTCGTGGTCGCTCTTTCTTCAATGTTCTAGAACACCATCCGAAGCACAGTCCTGAATAAACTCTATAGAGAGGGTTTCTCTCTCTCTCTCTCTCTCTCTCTCTCTCTCTCTCTCTCTCTCTCTCTCTCTCTCCGCCCACACAGTGGCGCCTACGTCGGGTCAAGTAGGCTAGCCGGAGCCACAACTATTGCTCCTCTGACTGCGGATTGTCTAGCCGTGGATGGAACTTATTTACTTTTATTTCTTTGGAGGCGGAATACAGGCGGCGAATGAGGGAAGTTTTGACACAACAGAAAAAATAATGCTACTAATAATAGAAACAACATTTTCATTGCTTTTATAACCATTTTTATTATCATTATTAAATGCCCTTATTATTACTTGTTAATCTGTATAATTAATCTGAAACGGATCTATAAAGCTATTAACTTAATAAGGGAAAAACATAATCATGAGATAGAGTCAAGTAAAAACAATTACAATGAAATAAGGACGAAAATAAATAGGCAAATGTATAAATAGGTAACTACTCAGCGATTGTAGTTAGAAAATTAAGGGCACAGAATCACTGCCATTTACATGATAAAACACACTGGAATGTCAACAATAACGATAATTATAAGCAACCATAATTTTCCCTTCCATTTATTATTATTATTATTATTATTATTATTATTATTATTATTATTATTATTATTATTACAACAAGATGGAGAGAAAACAGAGCAAGTTTCATGAAAACTAATACTTGTGTCTGTTGTATTAAGCACTGAATATGTACCAGGCAGTCGATTGCTGTGGACCATATTCAGGGTTAGGGGGAAACAGAGACTAAAAGGAATAATGACTTGTCTGCAAAATAATGACGTTCATTACTGCACATAATATATGCGCAATAAGGTCCAGTGACCTACAATTAAAGCCTCTGAAATAAGAGAGAAACTGTTGCAAATCAGAATTACATGGTATTATGATTTCACGTGACGTTTTCGATGATGCATCTCCAAATCACCATAACAAGATGACGATCAGATTTGCTGTCAAAAAATTACTTGTTCGTTACCCTTCTCAGACTTCAACGCGAGAGAGAGAGAGAGAGAGAGAGAGAGAGAGAGAGAGAGAGAGAGAGAGAGAGAGAGAGAGAGAGAGAGATATTCCAGCCAGTTATGCTATTTGAACTGTTCATTCGAGAGGGGGAGAAAAAGTTAGGATTTTAGTCAATTACACTATTTCATTAATTCGTGAATGAAAGAGAGAGAGAGAGAGAGAGAGAGAGAGAGAGAGATTCCAGCCAATTATGCTATTTGAACTGCTCATTTGAACTGCTCATTCGAAAGGGGGAGAAAAAGTTAGGATTTTAGTCAATTACACTATTTCATTAATTCATACGAACGAGAGAGAGAGAGAGAGAGAGAGAGAGAGAGAGAGAGAGAGAGAGAGAGAGAGAGAGATTCCAGGCAATTATGCTATCCTAACTGCTCAATCGAGTGAGAGAAAAAGTTAGGATTTAAATCAACTACACTATTTCATTAATTCATGAGAGAGAGAGAGAGAGAGAGAGAGAGAGAGAGAGAGAGAGAGAGAGTCCAGCCAATTTGCTATTTTGAGCTCTCTATTCTGAGAAGGGTGCTCTCTGACAGTTAACAGTCTTAGCCATTTTTAATTTTCATTAACATCAACTAAACGGAGAAACGGGTTAAACGGAAAAAGTCACGTTGTAGACTACAGCTGGTCTTATGCCAGGACGGGACTGTTACTCGCACGAGAGGTGCGCAAGGGGCAGGACAGGAAGCATATCGAATTTTCTACTAATTCTGGCTTTTTCGCTTCCCGAGTGAACGCGAGCAAGGCACACGTCTGTGGCTGCTGTTTGTGTAATTACGTGGAACAAACATTCCACGTAAACCTATTGTTATTATTGATGTTACTGTTGTTGTTTTCGTTTATAATAAACACGAATTTCATGTGACAAATCGGAGAAACGGGTTAAACGAGAAAAGTCAATATTCGCTTTAAGGTCAGAAACAAAGAAAAAATGATCTAGCGTTATCGAAAATAACTTGAACAAAATAGAAAACTGTTAATTTAATAAACGAAAAATAAATATTCAATCGTTAAGAGAACTAATAAACTTTAAAAAAATATACATGAATTTTCTACATTTCCAATATCTTCAATATTAGCAGCTCGTCCTTTCAAGATACCACTGTTATCGCTAACCCCAGCCCCCTAAGGTCAGTTGCCAAGTCCTAGTAATGACCGAAGGCACATGGCGGTCGTTCACCATTTCGAGTAGTGATCAGATTACGGTGGAACAAACGTTCCACTAAAAACTCAGTGTTGAATTATTGATGTTATTCATTTCAGTAAGAAAGAAAGGACTCCTCTCTGACGCCTCAGTATTTTAATAAACATCGAATCCAAGTGACAAGTCACAGGTAAAAAAAGTCACGGGAAAAATGTCACAGGAAAAAGGTCAGAGGAAAAAGGCAACAAGAAAGAGTCACAGAAAAGTCACAGGAAAAAAGTCA
>NC_089753.1:56129408-56146908 GCF_040412425.1 Macrobrachium rosenbergii
TTTTAAACTTCTTGAATGGCATTAGGTATATGTTGCAATGGGTAGTAATACTCTTTCACATGTTTATGTGGCAGACCAACTGATCATGGTCCAAATAAATTCCATGGCGATTAAAGAATTCACTTTGCATGATTCGACAAATGCCATGTTTTGCTGCCGAGGACACCCAGCTGGCATGTATCAGATCAAAGATAAAAATACCAGCGTTCCAGCGCCGCAAAAGAGGAATGCGAGCATTCGCCGTGCCTCGAGTTGAACGGCGTTAAATGCATTTGACGCATCGCGATGCGTTTGTTTATAATGGTAAGGACAACGAGGAAATGAAAATGTGACATTTGCCATCCAGTGCGCGGGAGACCAGGAGCGCCAGGAGAAACTGCTCCGAATGAAATCTTGGGCAACGGCAACCTTGAGACACGAGTTGCTTCACCACCCACCTCAGTCTTACGCTTGAAAGACCAGGTAGTAACAACGACGAACACCACAACAACAACAGCAAAGCAACGATGGAGGGGCATCCGCTCTTCCCTCGGACCCCGTAACAATCAACTACCAACCACTACGAAATCGTTTCCCCCATTCAGAAAGGGCTAAAACTTCCACAGCCTTTGTCACTGTCGAGAGCAACAGGTTCCAGCAGTCTGCCAGGGGTCGCAGGGTACGAACTCGGCTAATGTTTCTTTAATGAACGCCTTATTCGCAGAGGCGGCTGCCATCACAAGGAAGAAATAGAGTGGGGGAAAAGAGAGACTAAACCCATGCCATACAGACACATTCTTCATGGACTAGTGGACTTACCAACGGCCCAACTTCCGCAGTTTTAACACAAGCTTCCGCATCTTGCTCGACATCTTTCCTAATCCTTCCAGTTTGTCGCCAGCCATTTTCTGCGAGAAACGAAGTCCATTCACTGCCTTACATGCGCCAAATGCCTTTCCGTTCTGTGAGAATTCGCTTCGGAATTCAGATATATTTTCCACACACACACACGCACAAAAACACTCTTTGACCTTCACATTCCAAAATGAAATTTCTCACCACAAACGAACAACGAGCATCTGTAATTTAAATTCCAAAGGAAGCACGCCACTTTTTAAGATAATGTCGGACATTAAGGAAACCAGCGGGCTAAAACGCCGAAATACTCTCAACTTGATGTGGCTACTTAAATGTCACATGGGCAGATTGAAAACTGAAGCGAAGTTGGAGCAGCAACATTACAAAATCCCGTTACTTCCTGGTGGTCAGTTTGCACAATAATCTTGATCGAAAGAATAAGAATACGTCTATGATCATCCTATTCTCTCTTTCTCCCTGTATCTCCCCCATTAACTGAGGCTTCACTTCGCACAACAACCACACACAACTTCCTTCAATAGTAAACTGGCAAGATTTCGTTGTATTACTATCCAGAGTAAACATCATCCCAGCGGCACCCCACCCCCCCTCTTCTCTCTCTCTCATAAACGAACGGATGCACACACAAATCCTAACTCTTCAAGCCCGCCCCTCTTTTTATTATACCTCTCTCCTCCTCCACCACCTTCTTCCTCATTCT
This sequence comes from Macrobrachium rosenbergii, assembly GCF_040412425.1. Taxonomy (NCBI): domain Eukaryota; kingdom Metazoa; phylum Arthropoda; class Malacostraca; order Decapoda; family Palaemonidae; genus Macrobrachium; species Macrobrachium rosenbergii. The sequence goes on from NC_089753.1 coordinate 56,130,967, forward strand.
AACCAAACCCTCTTCCATCCTTCAAAGTCAACCTGACCATTTCCCTCTATTCCAGCGGCGCCATCAACCCCGCTCAATTTCATACGGTAAACACGCGATGAAAGAACCGCCTAACGTTTCGCACTTCCATTCTCGGTGGAAATCTTTCCCCAGCAACGTTATTTTCTTCTCCAGGCTCTCTCTCTCTCTCTCTCTCTCTCTCTCTCTCTCTCTCTCTCTCTCCAGACTGAGGACCCGTCCCTCACAACAAACGAGAGGAACCTCTCTTCTCCAACCACCAATCGTGGTCTTCCTCCTGAAATCGCCCTCTACGACCTTCCCGCCCTCCAACAAAAAAAAAAAAAAAAAAACGAGAGGAAGAAGAAGAAAACAAATAATAAAATACGGTCCGCCCACTGTAAACTCGGCCCTCCCCTCTCACCCCAAGTCTCACGCCTCCCCCAGCATCCCTCCACTACTTGGCAACTGAGCGCTAAGATTTTGAATATAAAGTACGCCGGATAACAGGGCCCTTAATAGCTAGGATATAAACACTGAACTCGAACACTGCGCTCGACAGAACTTTGTATTTGGGTGCTAAGCTCATTTAAACATGACACTCGAACACTCAGATCGACCGAACACGTTTACAACCGAACTGGTCACGAGATCACATCGTTTTAACATTTAAAGGAAAACAAATAAAAAATTAACTTGGAGTTCAAGACAGCCATTTATGTGCCTGTCTTTTCTAAGCAACTGATGCACACTCTGGATATAACACAAGTAGAACCACATTTTGAATACTTTTGTACTTAAAGTTTCAGCATATAAAAATAAAGCAATCTATTGTCAAAGGGGGAAAATTCTAGGGCCCACCGAAAGTTTATCTATCAATGTTTCGACAGTTCCGATCATCAAACAACTTACAGTATAAAACACAAAAGATTCAGAGACATGATCTAATACCAGTTAACTAAAGCTTTTTATATCAAATACGATAATCGAATTTAACGGAGACAGTGCAGGTTCAGATCCCAATAAGAGTGACATTTGTTTTTTGCAAGTCATTCCGGCTTGAGCAATTCAAGGCCACCAACATTAAATGGCGACATACCCAGCCTAGGGCTACGACGACTGCCTAATGCATTAACTTCACTGCACTCAGCTACACAGTGGCTCTTTTATCCGAGAAGTCGCCGGTACTTTTGAAGCGACTTCTGCTCACCTGACTTGAAGGACAAAACCAAGCGTTAAGCCGGCGATCCAAAGGCTTTTAATTCGTTACCACGAAATGCGTTGTTCCGTTGATTCAGCTGTGGAATTGGAATATAAAATTTAGACCAAAGGCCAAGCGCTGGGACCTATGAGGTCATTCAGCACTGAAAGGGAAATTGAGAGTAGAAAGGTTTGAAAGGTCTACAAGATGTCAGGAGAGGGTGGAAAGTAAGACGGAAGAAAGAGGATATGAAAGGAGGTATAGTCAAAGGAATGATAGGGGTTGCAGCTAGGGGCCGAAGGGACGCTGCAAAGAACCTTAAGTAATGCCTACAGTACACCGCGTGAGGTGCACTTACGGCACTACCCCTACCCTACAGGAGATTCAGCTGTGAGTACAACAGATGACCCCAAAGATTATGTCTGTATACCTGGCACTGTTGACATTCTTCGGCTAAACAAGCTGTACACGGAGCAGAAGTTTATTGATAACCAGACTTCAGAGAGCAGCTTCTATTCTATCGTGTCTTGCCACTCTGGATTATTCGCCCCCCGTGCATTGTAAATACCTTGTCAAGTCCCTCCCTTCTTTAGTTAAGGTCAGATAACATACACATTACCAGAGTTTTATCACTCTCGTCAGTTAAGTTTTTCTTCTCTATCCCCTTCCCACCCAGCTGCAAACAAGAGTCAACTAACAACCCGGTGCCTAATATACTACCTGGGTCAACAAAGGCTTTTTCTGGAAATGTGTCCATATCATTCCTATCGTCAGGATCGGGGACTGAACACAATACTAATTTCGATAAGAGGAGGAGTCACCTCTTTCCCGGTATTGCTTTCCAATAGGCCGTTTTGAATTCTAATGATCTCTGGTAAAAATACTGTTTACCAGCAGAGGGCAGAACTTGTGAATCATCTTACTCATAATTAAATAAAATCGTGTTAAGGTTTATGTCCTCGCCTAAATAACGTTTACCGTATCTTTGGTTAATTATGCCCATACGAACAAACCACCAAAGTATGAAGTTATTTTAAGACCAATTAAAAAAATTACATTACTCTAAAAGTGCACAACTTTGAGTGTTCAACGGAAGTTACCTCGAAGAGCCAAGACCTTTCAAATTTTCTTAAAGAAATCCTGAAGCTGCCATTTCAGCAGACTACATTAATCAGAAATATCGATATATTCAGGAACCCCACATAAATGTGGCAAGACTTTTTTCTCCAAAACATAAACAAGTCAACTTAGAAAATAACAAAACCACAAAAAATCGATATATTCAGGAACCTCGCATAAATGCGGCATGACTTTTCTCCAAAACCTAAACAAGTCAACTTAGAAAATAAGAAAACCACAATCTTGATGCCAAATCAAGACCTCACACGCCATTATTCAAGCAGGGTGACTTGGAAACCTGCATAATAAAAAAGGTCACATGTCGCTTGAAGCACTTTCTCCTCATAGAGGGTAGTTCCTAAAGGTGCTGCCCTTTTGATTTTCTGAAAGGATTTTGAGGATGAAGTTGCTAGGCCCACCGATGTTGAAGAAGCTTATACGATGACTATACCGGGTGACGTTTCTTGGTCGTCATCCATTTAGACACTGACAAGACCCAACCTTGCTCAGTAATGCTGATCGGACGACCAACGGTTTACCGAACGCGTTTAAACGACGGAACGACCTACAGGCCACAGGATCACAGGGCGTAGCCTTCTACTGTGGCCCCTTAGGGTTTGATCAGTGTTCTCATGTCCCCAGTTCTTTGCCTTAACCCGATGGTAGCTAGCGTTTAGTATATTAGCTATTTCTTCTTCACGGAAATATACCACGTCAACATTCTCAATTTTTAGGAGGACCATTTCTCTCTTACTAGTGAAAAGAACTTGTACGACGCTCGTACGAAAAAGAGGCCGTGGTAACACAACGCCAGCTTATAGTAACAAGCACATTAACCGCCCTATGAATCGGTTAAAAACAAGCGTAAAATTTACCTTGCCGAGCAGCCCAAACTTTTCCAGAATTATATCAATGTATGAAATCAACTGGCCTCGGCAGAAAGTAATTCAGATCCACATTTATAACTTATCATTAAAAATGAACGGCAACCTTAACTTTTGTCATAAAAATTTTTAATGGGAAGAAAAATAAGCATTCCGATAAAACTGCAAGATTTTTCTTTCACTAAGCAGTGCTGAAATGTAAACAATCTGAAAGTTCCATTTAAAACATCTGTCAAATTTGTAAAATCGAGTGTTTTAAAACGCCCATTAATTTTCTATCGTACCGTTTCCCGGAAAAGTTCAAGGATGGACCTGCTTTGCAATGAGCCGTCTCAGCTCTTTCCGCGGTTAATAAGAAAACATTCTAAGGAAACGTTCCTTAGATTTGACCCTACAATACCCCTCCCCTCCTCTCGCAATAGAAAAAAAATTATTTAGACGTATAAGTACACGTTTACTACTGTATCTTTAATTATGAAAATAATAAATAAATCATTTACCATGATTAACATGGGCTTTTGTGTAGGCTGTTTTTATGTAATCGTCATTTTTATTACTCTTGAAATCAAGTGAACAGCTTCCTACCTGAAAACTTCGACGTTTTAAAAATACCCCTATTTCAGAGAATTGCATAATTGGGTTCACACGACGTACTTCCCCTGAATGAAAAATTGTATAACAAAAGGCAAAACAAAGTGAGCTTACGGTTCTTTTTTTATTTAAAAAAGTTCCAATAACATTCTGACCTTTAAGTGACATAAAAATACTACCAGATATTGTAATTAAATGAGAACAATCGACAAAGGAAACCCTATGACGCCGAGGCAATACGAAGGCAAGGCAGTACTGCAAATGATATTAGAAAACATGAAGCTGGTTTATAAGGTAGTTTATAAAAAGAAATGATATTACAAAATGAAAACGACTCGAGACAGTAACAAAAAGTTGAAAACGGGGGGGGGGGGTTACAGACTGACAGAGTTGCAAGCTGATGAACGGCAAATTGAAGGGAAACAGTTCTTTAACTGCCAGGTCGCAGAAAATCTAAAAAACGTAGAAATTGGGCCGAAGTTTCTTCGGCGCAGTCGAGTTTTCTGTACAGCTTATAATGGTGTACGAAACTCTCAGCCATGGCCCGGTGGTGGCCTGTGTTGTTGGCACCTATAGCAGTGTACCAGACTCAGGATCATGGCTAACTTTAACCTTGAATAAAATAAAACTACTAAGGCTAGAGGGCTGCAATTTGGTATGTTTGATGATTGGAGAGTGGATGATCAACATACCAATTTGCAGCCCTCTAGTTTCAGCAGTTTTTAAGATCTGAGGGCGGGCAGAAAAAGCGCAGACGGACAGACACAGTCATCTCAATAGTTTTCTTTTACTGAAAACTAAAAAAGTATCTAAAGATGAGGCTGGAAAACTGGAGGAATGAATGATATCTAGAAAGAATGCTGTGAGCGAAAAACAGGACCGAGGTAGTTACGAATGAGAGAGGAGGATTGATAAGTTAAACACAAGTAGACGTTTAGGATTTGAAATATAGAATTAACTTTAACTTGAATCATTTATCCTTTAAATCTACTTTTAACGTAATATCAAAATTAAATTTCGAAGTAAACGTCTGAATTAAGGCATCAAAAACCAGTGTACACCTTTAATCAGAAAAGACAAACAACAAACACATTTTAAGACTTGAGATAAACGTAGCAATAAATAGGTTACAAGAAAAAGACTGCTCCCTCAAAGTAAAAAAAAAAAAAAATCTTAAATATAAAAATAGAATAATAAAAAATCCTAAAAGGTAAACATCTTTTCTGGATGACACGCACAAAAAGTATATCTTTGCCCTTTGGGTGGAAAGGTTATAATGGCACACAAAACATCAGTTACGCAGTTCCTTACCTGTCTTGACACCTTTACCACGAGAAAAAACTAAAATGGATTGAGCAACTTCCAAGAAATTACTTTTACAGAGACTGTAATGAATGCAGGCACTACTCATTTCAAAGCACACCAAGTATTAACACCGACATGATTTCACATAACTATTATCCTTTCTTCCTTGAACTCTGTAAGTGCGAGTGCGATGGATTGACACGAAATTCCCAAAATTAACGTGTTTCCAACACATGCAAAGCCCAACCTTTCCCATAAAACGGACGCAGCCACATTAGAAAGGGATGATATGAAGTCAGCCCTTGTGTTGCACCTAAATCTGGGTAAATGAGGTCTGCCGAATTTGTACCAAATCTAAAGGCAATTGTGCCCGGAACTACAAAGACCACATTAGTGATACGATTTTGCAACACTCCTTCTTGGGGTCTGTATCTACGATGGCGCTCACAAACAAACAAGGGCACACACGTATGGATGTATGTTTTATATACAGATCCCGAAGAAGTGTACGCAGAACACGAAAGTGCTTGGTACCTGGTCTTTGATCATCACCTTTCATGTGGTTGTACGTATATGTTTGTCATGTGCATGACTTATTGCTTTTTGTGCAACCATACGTGCAGTTTGTGCCCCTGACTGGTTGCACAGAAGGAAGTGCCTGAAATATATGGTTGCAATGTTCAAATAGTGTTTTATGGGCCTTTTATCTTCATATTATACTGTAGTAGTACAGTAAAAAGACATTATATATATATATATATATATATATATATATATATATAATATATAAATATATAATATATATATACACACATACACACACACACACATATATATATATATATATATATATATATATATATATATATATGAAGGAAAGGGAAACACTGGAGTAATGCGAGGCCAGTATTTCCCTTTCCTTCGTGGATTTTATCTTTATTTATATATTAATCACTTCCATATTTTTCATTCAGTTATATATATATTCACATATATATACTGTATATATGTAAATATAATATATATTTATCATATATTTTCGTCATTCAGTTATATATATATATACACATATATATACTGTATATACTGTAAATATAATGTATATATTTCTATAGATACTATATATATATATATATATATATATATATATATATATATATATATAAATATAATGTATATATTTATATAGATACTATATGCGTTTGGGTGTGTGTGTGTGTCTGTGTCTGTGTGTGTAAAAACAGACAGATCTACTGAGCTTCATTTCCAAGTTTGGATTAATCTAGCAGGGAGTTCACACACACTTCAGTGAGCATGCTGATGAGACGGCTACCAAGTACAGCCTCCTCTTAATGAATTAGGAAACATGGTGGAGCGTCCATTAATGATGCTGTTAGGAGCCTTTCGGAGCACAGATTCTAGACTAAGAACCTTCATTCACGAAAAGGTTCTCATATTCAGAAATCTCTACTTTAAAATAAAAAAGCTGAAAAGTCAAGTTTAGCGTTGAAAGCATCCTTATCACAGATGACAAACTATACGGCTGAAAAAGCTGTTTGTTGACCATAAAGAAAAAAGTTTTTGAGAATGGCAAATAATATCAATAAGCAGAAAAATCTAACAAGAATCATCAAAGCGTGAGCGAATGCAGCCTTGACGTCTTCTCTCTCACTAGTGACCAGTTACCTCAAGTTGTTTTTGATAATCACAGCGTAAATTTAAATATCAACGCCTGTTCTATACTCAAAAAGAAAGCATTGTGCGGCATCTTGTAAAGACAAACGGAAATTAAGATAGTAATTCAATAAGTACCGGGATACATTGGTTTTATTGCGATTTCTGGATAATGGATAATCAGTAAAATCAATTATTCCTTTCCTTAAAAAGCGTCATTTAAAATTGTGGATAAAGGACCAACGCAGTCTCTCAAGGCTTTAGATATAACTTCAGGATGTTATAACAACTCTAGTAACGTCACAGTTGATGTTATTTATAGAGCACAAAACACCGTAAACAGGACATTGTGTGGAAGCATAATCCAAAAACCTGTGTAAAAAAAATAAGAGAGAAAATCAAAGCAAAAGCAACATACCGCATGAATGATTTCCTTCATACTTCTTGATCCAAGGCAAATCAATTAAAAAAATGGTAGCAAATTAATTCCCAGCCTGATACACGACCGTGCTACGCCATTTTCATGAACGCCTTGATTAATTTCAAAACGAAGCAGCATTTGCCAAGCACCTGACCTGGTTAATTTCACGCTTCCAATTTGTTTGCGGAACACGGCAGGGAATAACAGGTAATTGACTTCGTGACGTCACGGTTAGGGGCTTATTTCGCGTCGATTAAAAACTAAAAGCAATTATCCCACAGCTAATAACTTTTACCTACCACATGGTCTATATCAGATACGAGAAAAGCTTTTGTGCTTTACATTTGCTGACTTCGTGTAATTTTCTCACAAGGGACTAGTGAGAGTTGGACAGAAAGTGCATATGTGGAAAAATCAGAATAATTTTTCACATGCAAAATAGGTGAGAGTAATTGACCCTTTTTCAGCCTCGGAATGATTTCGGTTTTTCCGATTTTCCGTTTCACTGCTTCAATATATATATATATATATATATATATATATATATATATATATATATATATATATATATATAATATATATATATATATATATATATATATATATATATATATATATATATATATACATATATATATATATATATATATATATATATATATATATATATATATATATATATATATATATATATATATATATCATATTACCACACGTGAAAAATAATAAACATGGGGTGAGGTCCTGATGGTTTCGACTTTATTTCCAAGCCATTGACGAAGGATTGATACAGAGTATGAGAAGTCACAAATATATATACTACAAGAACAGTACTGACAAACATACACAACCGTTAGAGACTACATACGGTTGTGTATGTTCGTCAGTACTGTTCTTGTAGTATATATATTTGTGACTTCTCATATTCTGTATCAGTCCTTCGTCAATGGCTTGGAAATAAAGTCGAAACCGGTCAGGACGTACACCCCGTTTCTTATTTTTACCTGTGGTATTGTGTGACAAATGAATCACGTACAAAAGTGATAACAATCATATATATATATATATATATATATATATATATATATATATATATATATATATATATATATATATATATATATATATATATATATATATATATATATATAACAAAAGCCACAAAGACATCTTGACAATCTAACTTACGTTAACGCCACATCTGCAAATCAGCTTACCTGCAAAGAGAAAGACAGAATTAATCGCAAGGCACATCTATTAAAAAATAAGCAATAGAAATAAAGTATTTATACATACATACAAAAAAATAAGTCTCGAACATTAATACATGACTCTTCTTATGCATTTCATAACTACATCCAAATCATCTATAAGGAATTCCCTTGAAAATTCTATCTTCTGCCTATCCATCCATCAATCTGCATTTAGCCTGCGCCGTAGGAATTCCCGTCCAACCGGATCCGAATCCGGATGAGAACCGAAACTCAAAGGACTGCCGTGCTGTGCTTGCTCATAATTTCAAAGGATTTTTAATATGCGGGATTCTTTCGAGGTGAGTAACGGGCCAGTGTGAGAGCACCCTCTACAGGAATGTTAGACATTAACATGTGATAATGTCAAATATAAAGTAGCATGTCTTACCCAGTAACCTTAATATTTACGACAAATCTTAATATTTACAAATTACGTAACAATAATAATAATAATAATATAATAATAATAATAATAATAAAACATTATTATTATTATTATTATTATTAGCAGCAGCAGCAGCAGCAGTAGTAGTAGTAGTAGTAGTAGTAGTAGTAGTAGTAGTAGTAGTAGTAGTAGTAGTAGTAGTAGTTTGAACAAATCACTTTCATTTGTTTTCTGACGCAAAGAATTACTTTTTCATTAACGGGTGTAAATCGAAGCAAAGCAAAGTTTAAGTGGTTGGAAAGCCAGGGGAGTCAAGACAAAGATGTCTTAACACTGGTCATTACATAACAAATTTACTGCTGCAGCAAACATCCCAAAGTTTCGCTTCAGAAGCTCAACATCAACTTTTTCAAGTGAAATCCTTATTTTGGTTAATGCCAGTGACCAAAATATAAGGGCGTCAACTTTACAGCTGAAGAGCACAGTGTGTATTATTTGTAACATCACTGAATTCTTCAGTGGGAATGGGAACTCGTCTCAGTTTGACTCTAAAGTTAATAGTTAAGATTTCATCCTGATGGCCGCACGGTGGTTTTTTTAATTCCATTATGGCACAAGTTCGGCAAATTCTGTCTTTGTTAAAAGGTATATATATCACGAAATTTCTTTGGCTCAAGAAATTTTAAGATATAGGATTCCCTTTTCAGCCCAGAAAGCAATGCAATCGGGTTGAAAAGTATTTTACGAATAGAAAAGTATACTAGCATAAATATTTAGTCATACAAATGGGAAGTATGCTCAGCGTTGTACTTGGTTTCACACAACCAACTTGATAAACATTTTGAAGTCAACTATGACATTTTATTTGAGTCATCTTATCAACACCAATTACTAAAGCCATTTCTTTAATGAGAACAAGAGGCCCAGGCTACTTACAAGCTACATACGGTGACTCTAATCATTCGCTACCACAGATAAACACATCTCGGTCATTCTCAAGGAAATGGGTGATCGATTACCCAAGTCCAACAAAAAGAGATGGAAAGACTGAAGCTTTTCGAGCACCTTACAAGATGTCCTTGCCCCCACAACCTTACCTCCAATTAAGAGATATAGCCTACACCACACCCTACCTACGAACCATACGTAAATAATGTTATTCCGCATTTTTTTTCTTCAATAATTAGCAAATATAATCATTTATAATATCTTATATATATAATATATATATATAATATAATCATATATATATATATATATATATATATATATATATATATATATATATATATATGTGTGTGTGTGTGTGTGTACATACATACATATATGTATGTATATATATATATATATATATATATATATATATATATATATATATATATATATATATATATATATATATATATATATATATATATCACACAATAAAGAGTACTCGTCACTTAAGTCAATAATAGTTATCATCGATGGCCCGTGCCCACCAGGTGACTATCAATTATCGATTATAACTCCCCTCCGGCATTATTTCCGAGGTAGAACGAATTGGATATTAAATGACATTTGTAACATATATAATGTTTGTGTCTAAAAAATGTCATGGTGATGTGATTAAAATTCATATAACAATTATATTTAATATTCTCGGCCAGCAGCAAATGCGGTTTTGGCGGCTGATAGCTAAAAACTAAACCCTGGAAAATCATAATAACCTAAGGCCAATTCAGGATGGAAATTTTACTCTTAACAAAAACGCTTAATCCCCAGAGAAAAAGTACGTGCAAAATAACTAGAACAACGACCTTATATTTTTTCATTTAAATGCGAAATAGAAACACGGCAAGATTTTCCCCTTGTAAGTGTTATTCAGAAGATACCCCTTTTTCGTCCGGTGGGTTTTGTGTACGCAGGACAGGACCGACCGAGCAACTGTTGGTTTCGGGGCATTCCTGACAGCGGGCCAAATAAGCCCTGCCTATTAATAGCGCGAAATGTAACGACAGGTGTGAAAACGATGGCGTTCAGCCGAGATGCCGCCCTGGCTTGCCCGCGACGCCTCTCCCAAACCAGAACACATGCTCTTCACGCACTTATCCTGCGCTGCTGCTCCAGTACTGATCACGCACTGCACTGTGCTTATCTCCAACTGTACAGTCTCTACCCTCAACTGTACACTTTTTATCCTGAGCTGGATTATCACTGACGCGAAAGTGTCATTTTTTCATACCGGACTGTAGAGCATTACATCTTCTTCATATATCACAATCTTTATTTTATATGTACAGCATTTTTCCCATGTGTATACCACTTATCTAGAAATGTGCTGTATTTATCCTGTGCTGTTCAGTCTTCGATCAAATATGATCTTAATACGCTGTACAATTCTGCCTTGTCAAAATACAGCGTTGGAGGCACTTTCAACGAACATTAGCTTCCTGGTGCAAGGAATAATGGGTTTAATACGGTAAAGATTCAACAAAGTTCCTTATCTTCTGAATACAATCAATATATGCATATTATACTCAATACAACAAAGAAGATAATATTGATCAACAAAATTACGTGGAATCATCACAAAACATCGCAAGCAAACGCAGGATAATGTGAACAGAATTACGCTGAAGCGGAGGTTATTAAAAAGGCCGAGAAATCCTATACAGTATAATAGACCTGTTGTCATCATAATCACAGGCAAGTATTACACGTGTGGCAATTAGCCCAATTCATAAATTATCGCCATTATCACGATACCGATGACAAGGCTTTCGATGTAACGAAACCTAGGAGTTTTTTATGCCAAGGCTGAGAGGTTTAGCGAGACCTGGGGGAGGATGGGGGGGAGAGGGAGTGGAAGGGAGTGGGAGGGGGGAGGGAATGCTGCTTAATGCCCTCATTTGGTTTAGGCCTAAAGAAGAAATGTGGGGGCCTTACGATCAAAGAGTGATGGGTCTTTATCCTAATATAGGAAAAAATACAGAGAAGAAAAGCCAAAGAAAGAAGACTTCTAAAACGTTGGTTACAGAAGCCAGCTCACCAAATATTTTATCTACTTTTCTTTCCCCGATTTTATTTAATTTTACCAGTGATAATTTTATTTTTCCACTTTATTCATTTTTATAAATAGTTATTTTTCTTAGTTTTCGTTTTTTCATAAAATTTTCAGGGATATGATTATCGGTTTTATGTCCAACTATTTTTTCAAAAGTGGCCCGGTGGATCTTCTGTTGTTTTAAGAGAAACACAAACACACACACACACGCACACACACTAAAAAAGAGGGGTTTATCAGTTGCCTGTATTTCATCCTTGAATAAAAGGGACCAGGAAAAGAAACTTCCCAAAAGTAACAATGTTCCAAAGGGAGGAGAGAGAGAATTCCAATATACTTCAGGTCACAGAAATTATGAAAATAAGTCTGACATCTCCAACTGAGAGTGAGAGGAAAGAAGACTAAGGAAATGGTGTGCATGAGATTTACAGTTTAAACTATTTTAGTTTTCTGTAAAAGAAAACTATTGAGATGGCTTTGTTGTCCGTCCGCACTTCTTTCTGTCCGCCCTCAGATCTTAAAAAGTAATGAGGCTAGAGGGTTGCAAATTGGTATGTTGATCATCCACCACCCAATCATCAAACATAACAAATTGCAGCCCTCTAGCCTCAGTAGTTTTTATTTTATTTACGGTTAAAGTTAGCTATGATCGTGCGTCTGGCACCGCTATAGGTGCCAACAACACAGTCACCACCGGGCCGTGGCTGAGAGGTTCATGGGCCGTGGGTGAGAGGTTCATGGGCCGTGGGTGAGAGTTTCATGGGCCGTGGGTGAGAGTTTCAGACAGCATTATATGCTGTACAGAAAACTCGACTGCGTTCCTACGGCGCAATTTTTACTAGTTTTTTTTTTATTAGGAATCAATTGTGAAATGAAATTCACATCCACACTTACACCATTATCTAAAAACTAACAGAAAAATGAAAAGTCCACTGCTTAATCCAATTTTCAAAATGCGTCTGGCCATAAAAGCAATCCTGTGTGAATCTAGTAAATAAATTATGAAAAAACACACGAAAATATTCGTTGACTTAAGAGTATTGTGTACGCTCTGACCTTGCATTCTGTGAGAAATAACATACTTGTTAATCATAACATGCCCAAGTTTATATATACACACATCCAATAAAAGGTCTTCATCATGTTAAGAAAACGTGCACAGAATATATCTTGTGTTGAAGAGATAGGAATACACAATTAAGAAGGATAATGTCTAAGGAAAGAAAAAAAAAAAGTCATTTCGAGTTACTACACAGTGAACTAAATGCTTAAAAACCGGTAACGACCACCCGATAACAGAAGTAGTTCAGGGCTTTCTCTATCAATGAGGAAAGGTTGCAGGACATTTCAAGATAAAAAAACTCTAGGTAGATCAGCATCCTCATAATCCCTAGAGCTCAAGCGACGTGCATAAAACAGGTGCACCTCAAGGACCCACCAACGTAAACATGTACTCAACACATAAATGCCAAAACTATTTCCCCGGGGGCAGTTGCACAAGGACCTCAATTACCTGCGTGAGAGACACCTGAAATTTAAATGATTAATTCTCGGGGGAGGGCGGGGTTAATTGCAACCTAAACCAAAGAAGTAAAACAATCGTATTTTTTTTGTGGAAGGTTCGAGAAAATATTTTGAATTTCGGAAGCGACAAGTAAAGCTAATCTATGAAGGCGGATTTGCCTTTATTTCTTTAAGCTTTTCTCTTCGTTGTCTTCATCAAGACTTTACAAAAAAAAATACAATGCAGTGATGGTCTACTTGGCGTCTTACTTTATTTAAAAAAGCCTATAATAAAAAGCGAACACAAACAGAATGGTCGTCTTGTAGGTGATGTCATCATCTTTGGCTTCCGATAAGAAAGAAGGTAATATTGCGTCACTTTAAAAAAATCCATACCCATTACTGATCCAGTTACTTCCGACTTTTCAGCTTCGTTCAGTCTTGCATCTCAATAAACGTTTATGCGATGATGGGCTACTTTGCTAGGCGAAGAGGGCTCTTCAGGTATTCGGAATATATTTTATCATATCAATCTTTTGTTAATCAGATTTATTTTCTCCTATCACTCGCAGTTTCAAGGACCCAAAATTATTTCCTGTGTGAATTAAGGTCAAAATAGAACCTTACTAATATCCGACTACGAGTTCCAAAGGAATTATCAGAAGACTTTGAAATGTCATCTGCAATTTCATAAATGGAAAGGCACCAAAACACTGCAAGCTCACCTTGGATTCGTTCTATCCTGATAAAAAAAAAAAGCTTACTGAATGCAAGAGGCAGAGTAACTACCAAAACAAACCGACATGTTTGGAAAAAACCATGCAAAAACAGAGCACTTATCTAAGACAGGCGCCATGTTTGCAAGGGTTTATTTAAAAAACAAGAAGCGCGATGAGCTGTCATTCATCTTAAAACTTCATTGCACAACTTTCTCTTGAACCTTTTACCGGAGTCAACGTAACTTCTGGCCTTTAACGACGAATGAGGACCAAAAGAGCATCTACAATCAGTGAAAAGAACGGAAGAGGGGGGAGGGGGGGATGGTGCATTTTTATGGTTAGAATTTGTTCCTTTCGACTTCGATGGGAAAACTGAGACCTAACCGAGCGCGTTACATCCGCGTCTATCCACAACTTGCTAATTGCACAATCCTCACTCACTACTTTGTACTTAACCTTACATCCTATACCACCAGAGCTTCCCTAGACGTAATGACGGAGAAGGACAAGCGCTATCCAGATGAAGTAGACGGACAAATTAACAGTGAAACAGAAATTAGCAACTAATATGATCCGCATTTAAATCGACCGTGTGAAACGTGCCGGCACACACTTCGTTCTCTAGCATCAACATTACAGTTATATGCATAAGTATCGAGACTAATACAGAGTAACAGACACTCCTTGTGAACCTCCATTTGACATTAAATCACAAGGCTCTTAAAAGCACGAACACGTATATTTCTACCGTACATGGCATTAACTGTTTATGCATGAATATATTTGTGTTTGAATAATGAATTTTTATTTGCTTTTTATACTCAGTTTATTCTTTTTCTCGTGTTAAGAAATTCATTTCTGTGGAAGCAATAATAATAATAATAATAATAATAATAATAATAATAATAATTATAATAATAATAATAATAATAATAATAATAATAATAATAATAATATATGCCAGAAAAACTTAATATTAGACACATCCACGAAGTCTGACAAGTAACAATTCTATAGCCGCTTTTACTTCACTGTTATTATTATTATTATTATTATTATTATTATTATTATTATTATTATTATTATTATTATTATTATTATGAAATATGTCAAACGCCAAATAAAACCTACTCAAAATAACATAAAGGCTGATTCTTTATATAACACTGATGCCTTTAGAGTTTCTTCAAAGCCTGACTGGAGTCAAGCTTACTTGCTTCGAGAAGTTAGATCGAGAGTGAATCTCGCTTAACTGGTGAACGCTGATGGAATAAATTTCTCTCCGTATTATCCATCGTGACATAAGCACATTTTGATTCAATGGGGCTTTTAACTGAACTGACACGATCACATCTTCGAGCTGCCTTTAGGTATAACCTACGTTTCAAAACTGCATTATATATCGATTTATCATGTATCCAGACACTTACACATTGCATAAATTCATGCAAATCTGCACAAGATTACTATATAACTTCCACCATACTCCCTTTCTTTTTGACCTTTTTGACCTCAGCAAACGCTGGGTACCAATTTCCAGCTTAGTGGACTGGTGGGCGGTAGAACGTGAGTGATCCACGGAGCTAGCAAACATGAGCCGGGCTCAATTCCTGAGCGTGCCAATATGTTTTAGGTACGTTCTATTAAATTCCGATGACCTAAGGCGTGAATCTTGTTCCTGACATATAGCCAACCCTAGCAGATCGTAATAATGGTGGAAAAGGGTTTGAGATTAGCAACCGCGTCCCAAAGCTACTTGCCGAGAGCCCGAGAACTACCACCCTTTGGAGTTGCCCTCCCCTAAGCTGTAACGGTGGGAGGTGAAAAAATGTATGAGTGAGGGC
>NC_089753.1:56149408-56169408 GCF_040412425.1 Macrobrachium rosenbergii
TCAGAGAATTTTGGTCACTCTATTGGCCTGGATCAATAAATCATTAATGACCAGTCTAACATAACCGGACGATACTCTAATTCATAGGTCACTGAAGATTTTTTGTTGCAGTGGACGGTGCTACATCTGCTCCTTCTCCTACCTAGAGTGGCATCCCTTCAGAGTTAGTTCTCCTCTCAACCCTTGTCCCTTTTATTGGCAATGACCTCCTTCACCTTCCATAATCTTCTATGGCGACTCTAATGTGGATCTGCACAGCATCTCTCGAATGTGCCTCACAATAAAAGGTCAGTTTCATTAATTTCAACACCCATTCCCACTCTATCTACCTAACCGCCTCAAAAACATTCGTACTTGAGTTAGAGATAAGCTAGTAAAAAGTCTTGGAAGGGTTCAATCAGCTTCAAAGAAAGTGAGAGTTCTTGTTCTCCTCTGGAAAAGTCAACAAGATTCTTGTGGATGTTCGACGTCATTGCCAGCACTTTAGAAGACCCAATTTGACACTGATAGCCAAGACATCTCGGTCACTTCGTAGAGAGGGAGAGGGAGAGAAATAAAAATCCTCAACTGGCACATAAAATGCAAGGTTACGGAACAGAAGAGAAAGAGAAAGACAAATGTGCAGCATCAAAAGAAAATCTCGAGACGCTAACCAGTAAATGCCACTGCTGTGAAAGAAGGTTTCTGAAAGATGGCATCAGCGGTTATGAACAAAATAAACAGCAACTGGTTTTTGCTAGTTAGGGATGCTGAGTGAAAAGAGGACATCAGAGTGTGTGTGTGTGTGTGTGTGTGTGTGTGTGTGTGTGTGTGTGTGTGTGTGTGAGAGAGAGAGAGAGAGAGAGAGAGAGAGAGAGAGAGAGAGAGAGCAGCCTCTCGTGAATCACGCGACTATGAGCAAACTGATCAAGTCATACATGGCGATTACAGCATGGCTATAAATTGAAGATGAGACAGGCAGTCATGCACTTAAGAATCGCACAGTATAAAATTTTTTCGATGGTCTAGTTCTCTGTACCTTTCGCTCATTACTAGCACATTCGGTATCATTTAGAAATTAAAACTCTTCGCTAGACGCTCCTGGTGATGTGAACCATTCATAACTTGTAATCCAAAATAATCATGATATCTTCTCAAGATAGCGGGAACAAATATCTTTAATATTTATATGAAGATTTAACAGAACAAATACATTACAAACCCATTCGTAAGTTTCCACAAAATAATAAAAACAGTCAGACTTCACTACCAAATCTGTCTGATTAACCAAATCCCTCCAGTGTCAGACTTCACTACCAAATCTGTCTGATTAACCAAATCCCTCCAGAGTACCGAGTTCGACACGGACATTATTAGAAAACACAACATTCCTTCGAAGAAAAATGTTCTCCATTCCTGTACAGAATCCAACATACTTTGCGCCCTGCTAACGCTTGCACTTAAACGCAGGGGTTGTTCCACTTTGTCTTCTGTGACGACAGTTACGATGCGTTATTTATTCTCCAGCTTGCAATAATATTAAAAGAATTTTGAGCATTACTAGTACAAAACGCATACCCTGATGACCTAACCCACTTCTAAGCACGTTCCAATAAGTTAAACATTGTAGGAGATAGCACTATAGTTCTTGCAAAGGTGGATATCACGAATAAACTGTTCGTAAAAAACGAGTGGCCCCACTTGGAGAGATTTCTGGCATAAGAGCACGGTCAAGGTCACAAGGCCACTAACCATGAAAGGGTTACCTGAAAGGTTTTCATTTTCATTTGATGGGTATGCATACGAACTGTGAAGTCGCTATATCTTATGTTGTGCATCTACATACAGTACTTTAAAGATTGTCAGCATACCTGAAATAATGGACTGGAGGTGTGTCAAGGTACTGTAAATATAGGACATGTGTGAGTCAAAGTACAGCTGTATTTCAAACTGAGGATAAATACTTTCAATGTAAGACTCGAGATTTGTCAGCATTCTTAACACAAAAGATAGTTGTGTCAATATATTTAAAATCTTAAGAGTAAAGGTGTGTCAGTGAACTATAAACTTAGGATTGGAGGTGTGTCACCATACTTTCAACACAGAATTGGAGGTGTGTATGTGCGCTTTAAATAATAGATTGGAAGTGTGTCACCGTACATAAAACTAAGTTTGGAGTTGTTCCAACGTGCTTGTAAACATAAGATAGTGTCAACATACTTCAAGTATAGGAATGGAGGTGTATCAGTGTACTTTACATACAAAATTGGAAGTGAGTCAACATACATAAAAAAATAGGTTCAGAGTTGTGCCAATGTACTTTTAAACACTGCATTGTGTCAACAAAAATTATAGAACTGGGGTGTGTCAACATACTTTGAATGTAAGCGCTGAGGTGTGTCAACATACTTTAAATATATGACTAGTGTTTGTCGTTATACTTTAAATACAGGATTGGAGGTATGTCAAGTAGCATTAAATACAGGAAACTACTGTTTCTGGGAAAGTAGTCCTGATGGCACACTATGCAAAGAGAGAGTTCCCAGTTTGATATGCCACTTGGTGAAGATTTTTCTTATTCAGGGTCACTGTCATGCAGATAAATGGTTAACTTTCTATGCACTCTTATGTTCTTGAAGGAGTCCAGCTCATGGCATCACGGTCAGAATAATCTTATGAGCAGACTATGCAGAATGAGGAAGCTTGTCTTCTTCAAGTACATGTCCCTCGATGAAGATTTTTCATGCAAATTGGAGTAGAAAATGGCATATTTGGGAGAGAAGGATAAGTGGTACAGGTCCCAGAGAAGGATAAGTGGTACAGGAAGTACCAGGATGGACTGCCAAAGGAAGGCAAGGGAGGTTTAGATCCCGGGAAATGGGGTTCAGCACAATCGAGAGGAAAGTGGGAATGTTGGGATGGCCCTAGGGAACTGGCACATGACGTACACTGGTGATAATTCCATGAAGCCCTCTGCATTCTCCTGCCATGCTGCAGGAACATATTATCTTTTGCTGTTTAGGGAGCAGGTACACTGAAAACTAGACCTGATTGTGGGAAACTACAGGGGAAAAATAAAGACATTAAGGTTTGAGTGGCGCCAAAAAAGGTGTCTGAAAATTTCAAGAGTACTTTGCAGTGCACTAACCCTCCAAAATCTTCCATTAAGAATACCTAAGGGTGACAGGAAAGAAAAAAGAAAGTAAATAAATACCAAAAGGAAGCACAAAAAACTACTATTAAGGAGCATTTGATTTTGTACATCTTATCACCATATCAATTTCCTCAATGCCTTTCCACAGTATGACAGTTGCTTCTGCTAAGTGACAAGCTTATTAAGCAAACCATTCTTTTGCCTGAAAACTGTAAAGACCATATACTAGGAATGGCTCCCAGTCCTGAACCGTCCGTCGATACTTTAGCCCTATTCAGTCTTTAAAAATAGGCGACTGGAATTTTACAATAAGGCCGGTAAAATGCATAAATTTGGACTAGCAATTAGACACTATAAATTCGACATAATGTGCTGTTAAAAGGGTGAAGAAGATAGAATGACAATGTTTCTGACTGGGAACACAACGAGCTTTACCAGGATGTAGGTCTGATGCTGAGTAAGAATAACAGCCTTACTCGATTCAAGCTCATTCATAAAAACATTAATATGGTAGTTGTATATGTCCCCAAAGATGAAGTTCCAAAAGACACAAAGATTACTTTTATATGTAGCAGCAACAGTGGTTTTGCAAAATGTATGCAAAGGAATGGTACTGGCGTGATGACCGAAAATGGAATAAGGCCTGGCAGTCTTATATGACAAATGACCTTATGACCTTTTAGAACATATTGCACCTAAAAACTCAAACAAAACAAACATAGATATCCCTCGTTCTGCTATTAACAGAAGGGTCATTCTATTTGATGTCTTTGCAAGAGGAGATAGAGTACAGGTAGTGACTATAAACTTAGTATTGTGAGGGTTACAATCTATAATAATAAAATCCGCGTGGATCTTGTTTGTCCTCCCCTGGGTGACAGTAGGGGAGACAAGACACAGCCACCCACCCACTGCAAACTGGTTTGTCCGCCCCAAGTGAGGGCGGGGTGGGTAGGGGAATGGGAGGGTTAGGGAGACATCCCCACCCCTCCTACAAACCTGTTTGTCCACACGGGGCGGGGACGGGGTAGTAGGGGATCGGGAGGGTAGGGGAGACAGCAGCGCCCGGTTGTAGGGCGCTTAGCACGCACCAACAAGCTCGTGTAATAATAATATCCAAAACTGAAATAGTCTAGGAATGAGGCCATGCAGATGAAGGAAATTCGTCTCCTTGTTTATTATGTTATTTGAATTTGAAGATTTTCTTTTGCAAGATCTTTATCAAATGAGCACATGGTTTATATCCTAGATCTACTAACCTTATGGGAATAGTCTTGAAGATAGGCTTTGCACAGATAAGAGACAAGGCTTCCTCTAGTTCTGTCAGGTGGTAACTTTCATTTTTTCAAAGGCATTGGGGTTAGGTCAAATGGCCATTTTTATAGATTTATTTATACACTGGAATTTCTAGTAACAGAGTGCAATAGTCTTGGAGTGAGAGAGACTATGGGGAGGGAAGAAAGGTAGCTATTTCATTGTGTTAAGTAATATGGTGATTTGCATAAACAAAAGCTTTCTGATGAGGAGATATTGTCGATTTTCTAGATACATTCGTGCAGATGCACATCTACTAATCCTTTAGGAATAGCATAATAGTGAGGATCATTATGAAAAAGGAAAAAGCACTGCTTCTTCTAGTAGGTTATTTCACAAGATTTTTTTGTGAATTGCCATGAAGACAATCCCTTCAGAAGTGTAGAAGTTGCGATAACAAGGTAAAAGCAGCAGACACAATGCTGCACAAATGTCAGACCATATACCTCCACAGACACCTGGGCATGATTGTCTACCTCTTCACCAGGTTTTACTGAAATCCCTTCAATCGTGTGAGAGGAGATATGAAGACAATGAAAATCTAACTTGCTGACGGAGGGACTGACAGTCAGACATTCAACTCTCTCCATGATTAAAGGTTGACTGAATTCCATTCAGCAATGCAGAGGGAGTTGCAGTGCAAAGGTAAGCATGACAGACACACTGACAGAGGGATAGACGAACAGACGGATGGAAGAAAGGACGGACAGACACCAACAGAGCAAAAAATATAGTCCCCACCCCCATTTTGTTGGTTAAGATTCACAAATTACATGCACCGATTCGATTTTTATCAAGCTTTCACTTTACATAAAAAATTAACAAAAAGGAAAGTAACTGCTTAATTGCTAAAGCATTAAAGCAACCAAAGGTACAAAATGGAAATAAAGTAACAAACGGTCTGGGAACCGTTCAGCAACATAATATACTCTTCACTTTGTGTGTACAACGAATTTCGAAAGCAAGGAATCTTGCGCTGTTTCCCTAATTTCAAATTTCAACTCAAGGACATTAAATTTGTTTATAACCAATCATCGTTTAATCAGTAAACCTTCATTCGTGATAATAATATTGGATACCAAGGTTTAATTTTCCCTACCCCCTAAAGAGCCTTAACAGGGAAATCCTTAACATTCAGTCAATTTACGATGAATGTCATGCGCATGATCACTCAAGCATTAACCGCAAAGACAACTGATATGGGTAAAAAAAACCCTTCTGTTAGCGCATGCGCAATCACAAACGTAAGTGATCCTGGTGCCAACTTCATTCACAAGCAGGCAAAATCTACTTTGGGATGGAGTAACATTTAGCAGGGGAGGGGGAGAAAGGGGGGGGGGTTTCATCACTAGTTTTAAGACTGGTGAGAATGAGATAAGTTGAAGATTAGATAAAAGGGCAGACCCAAATGCTCTTCTTTGAACCACTAAGGATTTTTCTGAAGAATAACTCGGGATTGCCAAGACGTAAATTATACTTGTTGTGACTATCTCCCTTGCTAAGATAATTCTTTGGCTAGAAAACCCTTAGAATTCTTTCCTTTCTTCGGTCTTACTATAAGGCCGAGTTTCCTTTGCTTGATACCTACGGATTAGCTCATAACTGCAAGAATCTCTACTGGCATACGGCCAGATTGAAGTAACAATAACAGCCTTTGCCCGGTACAGTTTTGGAAGCATTCTAAGGGTTGATGCACGTTTATAGCTGTGGGTTATTCCTAGTGGTATACCAGGAAAAATACATAAATAAAAAAATAAAATAAAATAAAAAAGGCGTTACTTTTGTCGATTCTTATTTAATATTATTGTTATTTAATTACCGTAGTCTTGCTTTGTATAGAAGTTATTCCACATGAATATCTGCGCATTCAGATTTACAAAAAGGAAAAAAAAAGTATTAATACTAACCAAAAAGAAAGACAAGCCCAAGATGGGAATAGGACTTACGTAGCAATTGTTGGCACCAACAGCCACTGCTACTTTGAAATGGATCAAGGCAATTAAGACAACGACAGAGCGCACCTCAAGCCAAGAGAAAAAATGAAGTGAACAAAACTACCTCACTATAATCTGAAAGACTAGAGTGCCTTTGTTCTCTAACATCTTAAGGTGCAGTGCCAGCGCTTGAGTCCAGAAGCAAGCAAAAAATAAATTACCCGTGTGCTTGGCTGCAGGTAATAATCTCTCTCTCTCTCTCTCTCTCTCTCTCTCTCTCTCTCTCTCTCTCTCTCTCTCTCTCTGTATATATATATATATATATATATATATATATATATATATATATATATATATATATATATATATATACAATATATATAATATATATATATATATATATATATATATATATAACATTATAGATAATATATATATATAAATATATACATATATATATATATATATATATATATATATATATATATATATAAATATATATATATATATACATACATATATATATATATATATACAAAATATATATTATATATATATACACATTATATACAGAATGTTATGTATATATACGTATATATTTTTGATATATTTACATATAACCCAAAGTCCCCACCCATTTTAATAACTCAACTCACGCAAAGCATTTTCATTTCCGGGCATCACATGGAATTTGGCAATTAGGGGCACTTCCCACCAACAAGGGATCTCTGAACCTTCACCACCTGGTCCTTTGTCTTGCGAAGGTGTCTGAGAGTACTTGCCTGAGGAGAAAGCTAAGAGAAAAAGTGAAAAAGAGTAGTTGTGAGTGTAAAAGGAGACACTGAAAGAGGGACCAATGATATTCATATGGATACTGGAAAAAAGGAAGAAGTTGATTCGTGTAAGTATTCTGAAGTATATACAACATATGAAGGCAGGACGTGACACGAGGAGAGTGCGCGAGAGATAACAGGGTTGGAGCAAGTCTGGCAAGAGACTTGGAATGCCTGAGGAAGCCGGAATATCGAGCCAACTCTCCTTTATGGAACTGAGAGCAGATGTTGAATGAGAACAAAAGAAAGAAGGTTGAAGCTGTCGAGATGAACTGTCTGTAGAGAACGTATGCCATACAAAGAACCTAAAGGTTTGTAAAAAGGTTGCTGAAAGTAAGGGTCAAAGAAGTTAAGTATGGTTTGGCTGTGCGGAAAGAATGGAGGATGGCAGATTAGTATGTATGATTTGAGTGCTAGGAAGAAGGAACAGAGGTAGCCTTAGAAATGCTGGATAGATGGAATAGATGAGTGTGAAAGATGAATGTTAATGATGCACTTTGTATTGGGTTTGATGCAAAGGCGACATGACAAGAGTGTAGGTGCAAGAGTATGAAGCAGCCAATGTTATGAAAGTCTTATACACAGGGGATCCATCAACAATTCAGCAGCTGCAGTGTGAATCAGGTAGTGACCTAAATCATTTTATAATTTTATATACATATATATAAAATATATATATATGTATATATATGTATATATATATTTGTATATGTGTACATGTATACACACATATATATGTATATAATTATATGTATGTGTATATGTGTATATATATTGTATATTATATATACATATATACTGGTACTACCGGCTTCTTAAGAGAGAGGCTCAACGAACACCAAGGGGTATTTCCTATTTCTTACCGGAAGGGGTTTACAAACCTCCAATAAGTGCTCCATTCTCTTGGGAAATGAAGCATTCGAATCTCCTGCTACTGACACTTCCTATGATATCTCTGTCTAAGTCGTACCATCCACTGTGACCGTAGTAGCAGGGGGTTCATCCAAGATTCAGTAGTTTAAGTATGACAAATTTGTTGCTTTTTCCCCGAAGCTTAATGCTGAAACATTAAAGAAATGAAATACCTCAAAGAAAGAGGGTCTAAATTGTACACATCACAAGTAAAAATGATCGGCCCTGAGAGAAACCTCGTCTTAAGACGTGAATGATACCTCTGCCCCTACCCCTGCCAAGAGCTGAGTTGGAAGCGATAGCGCACCACAGTCCAAAAAATAAATACAGATGATTCTTATGGCATCTGAGGTTGTTGAAAAACCGGAGGACAGTGACGAAGAACGCCATCAGAATAAAGCCACAAAATCAACAACAAGGCTGAATGCGCCTCTAAAACTGCAAGAGAAGCTTAACAGCAGAAAAATACCGTAGTCACCCACAGCAACTCCACCTCCTTGAGGGCAAACTCGGCAAGGCTTAAGGGCTGACCTTTGAGATTTACCATCTCAACACTGACCTGTAACATTTGGCAAGAATTGTATTTCTTAATTCGGAATGCAGTACCACTCAAAGACGAGAGGTCACAATCAGCAGGAACGTCTTTGATGAAAACTACAAAAGACTTGTGACGGGATTATGCCTTGGCGTTGTCTACCAAGAGTGTGTCTGCCAGACACACAAGGATGGCGTTCAGGTCCTCACCAAAGGCTTCAACAAATATTTGGCATGGCCAAGGACACATTTCTGAGGTAAACAAAAGGGAGGAAGGCTGCAAAGAAATATGAAAGGTGAGTTAATGAAGAAGGGATCTCATACTGCACATACGACTTTTCAATCTACTACCAGGATTTGAATTTGCCTTCCTGGTCCTGTATTCATTCGTATTCCCCGACTCAGATATCCATCTTCGGAATGATGACCCATTATTTTTCTATCCACAATTTTAGTTTTCTGTAAAAGAAAACTATTGTGCCGGCTTTTCTGTAGGTCCACATGTTTTTTCTCTCCTCTTTTTCTGTCCGCCCTCAGATCTTAAAAACTACTGAGGCTAGAGGGCTGCAAATTGGTATGTTGATCATCCACCCTCCAATCATCAAACATACCAAATTGCGCCCCTCTAGCCTCAATAGTTTTTATTTTATTAAAGTTAAGGTTTGCCATAATCGTTCTTCTGGCAACGATATAAGACAGGCAACCACTGGGCCGTGGCTAATGTTTCATGGACCGCGGCTCATACAGCATTATACCGAGACCACCGGAAGATAGATCTATGTCCGGTGGCCTTGATTATACGCTTTAGCGGCTGTACATGAAACTCCATTTCGCCGAAGAAACTTCGGCGCATTTTTTTCTTGTTTTTGTTATCATTATCCCTGGGCTAGAGAGGGGTACTGCATTTGCAAAAACAGCAAAAAGGAGACAACTTAGCAAAGGTTAGAGAAGGGGGAACCCTTTGGATACTGAAGTAGAAGTATCCACAGAGTCATAAACTTGCCTCATACTATAGTATAAAATAAATCAATTTGTCTTGAAGAACAAATATTAAGATCATGAAGTCCATTTTGTCCTGTACAAACAACAGACTCCTCAAGTCCCGAGGCATGGGAGAACCTCACATGGGTAAGCTAAATGAAGCATATTATAAAAAACACATATCACTTTGATGAAAATTATTCCAACATCCAAAAACCAGGAAATCTAGAAGAAAATATAAAAGAAATATCAATAAATAATTAAAGGAAAAACGAACTGTTAAAACAGCATTCTCCAAGGACCAGCTGAAGGCGACCACACCCCCAAAGTTGAGGCGAACAGAGGCATTTTCAACATTAAGGTAAACCTTGCTTGAAGGCATTCAAAATTTAGACCAAGCAAAGTTGACGGGACAAAGCCTTTGCCAAACTTCCTCAGAATCAGATGTCATGAAGCATGACATCGTTCATCAGGAGCTTTTGCGCGTCTAACAGTCTACTAACTAAATTATGGAGAACCTACCTGGATGGAGGTGGTTTATAACAGCATTATTCATATACATATACAGGATCAGTTTCTCACATATAATATATACATATATATATATATATATATATATATATATATATATATATATATATATATATATATATATATATATATATATAATATTAAGCCACAAATTTCATTTATACGCAATATCTGTGGATATGAAAATGTTACTGCGTATGTGAAAAATTTATATATATATACATTATATAATATATATATATATATATATATATATATATATATATATATATATATATATATATATATGTGTATGTGTGTGTGTGTGTAATATTAAGCCACAAATTTCATTTGTATGCAATATCTATGGATGTGAAAATGTTACTGTGTATGTGAAAAAATTCATATATATAAAATATAAAATCCGGCCGTACTCTCTTACTTCATAGTGGACAATCCCAAAAATAATCTTCCCAACACTTGATTTTTTACTTATTCAACCTTTCTGGAAGTCATAAGTCTATCAAAGGTAACTCAGTCCTCTACGAATCTTCATCCAAGATTTTCTAGCACTTTTCGGATAAGTTTTCTACTGAAATCATAAATACTAAAGGTAAATAAATGAACAAGTTCTTCCTTCCCTGGTCAGCGCTGAACCCAGGCAAACCCACCAATCTAATAGGAAGGATGAAAAATTGATTTTGTCTCATTTTTGATAACGGTAACCCCACTCTTTCTGTCATGCGTAACTTCATTTCTTCCTCCTTCGGATTCAGGGCTTGCAGTGGAAAACATATCTACAAAGGGTGAAGAAACTGCGAGGCTATGATGTTATTGTTGTTTCTAACAAAAAAAAAAAGGGGAGGGGGGGCATTCCTGACGAAGCTTAAAAGCCAGAGCGCTAAGGTTATAATTAAGGCATAGCTGATATATTAATTTTTTGCTTCCAACGTTTCTCTCAAATCTTAATTCGTACTACTGAACATATAAATACTAGAAAGACTGCTTGAGAGTTAGAAAAGGCACACTGAATGATTATAAGAAAAAAAAAGGCGGGGGGGGGGGAGACTGCTAAAAAAATTCAAACTCCATCTACATCATAGCGCGCGTGCGCGCAGAGGAAGTGCATCCATGGCAACCTGCTGATTCCGCGCAATTCCTCTTCCCGGGGAAGAGAGAAAGAGAGCGAATCCCAGGCACTTCAGGCAACAACACATCGGCGAACTGCTGACTCAGCTTGTTTACAAATACCTCGGTGCCTTTGCTGAAGCAGAGCGAATGATTCTCCCGTTCGACAAAACGCTTTCTCACTGCACCTGCTTCCCCCAACGTCCCACTGGGCACGGGGTTGACCCTCGTCCCTCCGCCTGTCTCTCGCATTTGCAATACACATTTCGTTATAATTTTTCGCTTTTTTTTTTTTAACCATGGTCTTTGAAATGTAATACGAGGGATAAACATCTCTTTTTTCCATTTTTCCTGTTTGTTAAACCATGATCAATGAAATGTGATCTGTGCTGCATCACTATATTGTGATCGAAAATAATGAGTAAAAAAGCCACAATAATGTAATTGATAAACTGTATTCTTTGTATCTTGAAAAATACAGTTTATCAATTACATTATTGTCGCTTTTTTACTCAATGAAATGTGATGATGGCAATTTCGGCTTATTAAATATAATAATAATAATAATAATAATAATAATAATAATAATAATAATAATAATAATAATAATAATAATAATAGTCTCCATTGAACAGCATGTTCGTCTTGATGCCATTCAGTTTGTATTGTAGTTTCTCAACCTCTCGAATGTGGTTCTTTGTAGCAGCAGGTAAATTATACAGCTCATTTATTCTTCGATTTTCGATAGAACTTTCTACCATTTCCCAAATGGCGAATGAAGTTAGGGGTGCATCTATGCCATATCTATACCCTCAAGCGGCCTTACAGAATTTTTTTTTCCTGTAAGCCTGCATGCGGGTATACACACGGCATAGTTGTACTCCTGGCTTTATTCGCCTTGCGAAAAATGCTGGAAACTACTACCGAAACGTTAAGGAATAAATGAATTTTGGACAGCTGCTGTATGAGTTATATGCTGCTACAAAGAAACTCAATCGAGAGATGGAGAAACTACAATACAAACTCAACGGTATCAGACGGCCATTTTGTTCGATGAAGTTTCTTTGGGGGGTCTTCCTCCGAAATAATAATAATAATAATAATAATAATAATAATAATAATAATAATAATAATAACAACTCTTTTGAATAAAACTGGCCTATAAATATCATGCTAGAGACTTCTTGTCAGAGGTGATTCTTCAACACTTCACACAAGGAGCCCATGTTTCACGAATCATTTATTTAAATATCACATGCACGAACTATAAAGCTCTATTATATTTAACATAGAAAATATCTTAGAAACACATACACACACTATGAATTTATATAGGGTGCGGCATAGTGATTCTTTGTTTTGGAACAAAATTAAACTTTTGATTATCCTTTATTTTTTTCGAACATGAATGTCTTGCCCAGGTTAATAGATTAATATAATATATTACCAAAATTAATTTAATGCTTACTCGATTTAATAATGCGGCACAAGTAACGCCCTTTTTAATTTCATATCTTATAATGTTTATTTTCTTTATTATTTTCTTTAATTAACTTGCTAAATCTTCATTTATTCAGATATTTTATATAACCATGAGATTAACAAAGGAACAGAGAGTAAAAGCAATTCAATTGTACTATCAAAACAATAAAATGGTGCTGAAAACCGCAAGATTGTTATCAGCTGAATTTAACATCCCAAGGGTGCAAAGCCGAAATGTCATTTGTACTGAACATTATTAAACCGAATAAGCATTATATTAATTTTGTTAATATATTATATTAATCTACTAACCTGTGGCAATACATTCATGTTCGAAAAATAAAGGATAATCAAAAAGGCTTTAATTTTGTTCCACTTAAACAAAGGGCGTTACTTATGCTGCACCCTTTATATATATATATATATATATATATATATATATATATATGTATATATATATATATATATATATATATATATATATATATATATATATATATATATTTATATATATTATATATATATATATATATGTATACAATATATATATAAATATATATTTAATATATTATATTATATATATATTATATAACCCACATCCTGGTCGGGCACAGCTTTGGTAATCGAAGGCTATCTTGCTATTCTCCATAAATTTATTTCTACAGCATACATCATTCAATAAATCCTTCAATAAGACATGAGTATGATATACATCTGAAGCGCCAGTTGCCAGGGAGGAGAGAGAGAGAGAGTTTTCAAGTAACATTAGTGAACAGAATTATCGCGTTCTTTTGGGAATCTGTATTTAAATTATTTTTATTTTCAACAATGAAGAAATCTGACATGCATTAAAACCATCAAGGGTTTCAGGATATTTACTCTATTTTTCTGCCAAGTGACAAGCTCACAGCCAAAAGAGTCCAAACATCATAAATTCTTTATAAACAACTTACTATTAAAACGCACAACTACATGGGAAAGGTTCAGGAAGAACTGACTTATAAGTAACAACACTATGATACATCCTAGCTGACGCCTACAAGATACTGGGATTTTGTTCCTTGCTTTGCCAATAACTCAGTTGAAAAACAGAGGTGCGGATGTTTGCCACCTATTCGTTCGCTGCATCCGGAACTGCCTTAATTGCTCTGCGATGAAGTGACATGAACTAAATAAAAGTTAAAACATTCAGCAAATTTAATATTTCTACTGCAGCAAAAGAACTCCACTTCTGCACGTGCAACTGATCTTTGCATTCTTCCGCTCATTCGCGTACGCTACACATTCTAGAAGGGTTCAACTTACATACCTGCAGACGGTCCTCGTTTCTGTTCTATCTTTACACAGTGCTTCTCTAAGGTTTCGGGTTGGCTCCAATTGGAATTTGTCAACAATGAGTATCCGCATAGTTAATGGATATTCAACGAAACGTTAAGAACAAATAAAAATGAATTATTAATCCCATGGGCGCCAAATCTTACAGAGGCGTAAACAAAGCTCCCCCAACAAGAAGTTACTTAGAAAAAGCATAATAGACAAAGAAAAACAACACGCAAATCTCAATAATCCAGCACATACATTTATGTAGCCAAAAGTAATGCTCATCTTATGATCGAGTGTTTTCCTACTGTTAATTATTACTCAAATGACTATTTTTGGCTGGTTCTGTTTTAAAAGTATAATTTCGACTGGCAAGTTACCAAACCAATATTCCGACTCGTAATTCTTATTTAGACCAAATTTTGACTGGTAATTCTTATTCGACCCAATATTTTGAAAAGTAATTTTTACTCAAGGAAAGTTTTTCTACAGGTCATTCCTTTCCAAGGCAGTATTTCGACTGGAGGTCCTTATTCAAGACAATATGTTGTTGAGTAATTATTCAAATATTTCAACTGGTAATTCTTACTTACACTAACATTTCGATGGGCAATTTTTTATTCAAACCGAATTTTCAATTTTTTATTCAAACCAAACTCGCCATTTTTATTCAAACCAAACTTTCAATTTTTTATTCAAACCAAACTTTCGCTAGGAAAATATTCTGATCAATATTTCGAGTTTCATATAATTCCTCTGCTTCAGCTTCGTGCTGAGAGAATGCAACAAACAAGTTTTGTCTTTTAATGAAAACTAGTATTTTTGAGGTACTTAGTAATCAAACCAGTATTTTTTATAATAACTTTTACTTGAAACAACGTTTCCTCTAGCATTTCTTAATCAAATTAATATTTCAACAAGCGATTCTGAGTCAGTGTTCTAACGCACCATGCACCAATATTTTGAAGGGTAATTTCTTTCCAAACCAATATTTCGAGTGGTAATTTCTTTCCAAACCAATATTTTGAAAGGTAACTTCTTTCCAAACCAATATTTCCAATGGTAATTTTTCCAAACCAATATTTCGAATGGTAATTTCTTTCCAAACCAATATTTCCAATGGTAATTTTTCCAAATCATTATTTCCAAAGGTAATTTCTTTCCAAACCAATATTTCCAATGGTAATTTCTTTCCAAACCAATATTTCGAATGGTAATTTCTTTCCCAACCAATATTTCGAAAGTTAATTTCTTTCCAAACCAATATTTCCAATGGCAATTTCTTTCCAAACCAATATTTCGAATGGTAATTTTCCAAACTAATATTTCGACGGATCATTTCTTTCCAAACCAATATTTCAATGGGAATTTCTTTCCAAACCAATATTCCCAATGGTAATTTCTTTCCAAACCAATATTTCGACAGGTAATTTCTTTCCAAACCAATATTTCGACGGGTCACTTCTTTCCAGACCAATATTTCTAATGGTACTTTCTTTCCAAACCAGTATTTCGAACGGTAATTTCTTACCAAACAAATATTTCCAATGGTAATTTCTTTCAAAACAATATTTCCAATGGCAATTCCTATTCAAACCCGTATTTTGACGGGTAATTTCTTTCCAAACCAACATTTCGAATGATAATTTCTTTCCAAACCAATATTTCCAATGGTAATTTCTTTCTAAACCAATATTTCCAATGATAATTCCTTTCCAAACTAATATTTCCAACGGTAATTCCTTTCCAAACCAATATTTCGACGGGTAATTTCTATCCAAACCAATATTTCCAATGATAATTTCTTTCCAAACCAATATTTCGAATGGGAATTTCTTTCCAAACCAATATTTCCAATGGTAATTTCTTTCCAAACCAATATTTAGAACGATAATTTCTTTCCAAACAAATATTTCCAATTGTAATTTCTTTCCAAATCAACATTTCGAATGGTGATTTCTTTCCAAACCAATATTTCGAATGGTAATTTCAATCCAAACCAATATTTTGAATGGTATTTTCTCACCAAACAAATATTTAGACACGTAATTTCTTTCCAAACCAATATTTCGAATGGTAATTTCTTTCCAAAACAAAATTTCGACTGGCATTTTCTTTCCAATTAATGTTTCGGCTGGCAATATCTTTCCAACCCAATATTTCGTCTCGCAATTTACAACACTGAAGCACTGAATCAAACGATACAAGGAAGTACACGTTTCCAATGATAGCTTCCAATACAAACGGGCCCTGATAACCTTTCCCTTAGAATTCAGAATTGATGACATTCTAAACTCACAGTCCACAAAGATACTACCATGGACGGCGGGATGGAAGGTAGTAACAGAAACGAGTTTGCATCTAAATTTTGTTGAACGAGCACAGGTTCGAAACAGCATAAATTATGACAAGAATATCATAACTGGCATTACGGGGGAAAACCGCACTCCTCCAATATTCCACTGTTTTGGCATGAGACGGAGCGAAACGGAAATGAAACGATTTCCTCTGAGGATGTGAATGCAAAAAGCGCCGGCATAATTTAACACAACGAGCTCTAGGGAGAACGTAAGATAAAAATTATTCTAAACTGTGGGCAATGATCGATTTATTCTCTGTACTTAACAGATCTGATGGAAATAAGAGAGAGAGAGAGAGAGAGAGAGAGAGAGAGAGAGAGAGAGAGAGAGAGAGAGAGAGAGAGAGCATAAATTGAAAGATGTCGAGCACATAATGCACGCCAGTAAATCATATGATAAAGTGGACCGTTGTGTTTCGTCTACGCAAAGACAAGGGAAGATTTCGCACAAAGCATACTACTTATTTTTTTCTTTTCGCAGTCTTAAAATGATTAAGTCTACTTTGGCTTTACCGTCCTAATTTATTCCAAATCGAACGGGATTAAAGTCCGAAGAGCATTAATAACCTTAAACTCTAACTTAGCTCATGTCAGGGATCATTCAGCCGCAAGAGGTCAAGCTTCAGTACAAGTAACTTTAAATTCTACGAACTACTTACTGAATCACAACGGCACTAATTTTCACAAATTCTTCAACGAAAGAAGGCAAAATGTATTAAAGCATTAACCTTCAAAGTTTCGTGACAATCACAAAGTATAAGACGTTCTTTTACGAAGCGAGACACCCAACTAACCACCTTGTGGCTATCCAGCAACAAGCAACAAGTCTCTTTCTCTGGCGTGCACCCACAAGGGGCCCCAAACTGAGAGGGCACTTGGGTTCTTGATTCATGCAATCTGCAACACCTTCCAAAGAAGAAGAAGAAGGAGAAGAAGGAAAAACCTCTCTCCATTTCCCCGATATGGAAACGGTGACTAAATGGAATGTTACAATTCAACCAAAACGAGTTTTATTCACTCGCCTCTGTTAAATATCATCATCATTCAAAATGAGCATAACACTCATACTGATTATAAAGACCTAGAAGACCATTACCTTCCAAATTAAGACTTCCACAAAACAGAAGATATACATGTGTAAAAACAAGTTAATAATGAAATCAATAGATATAAAGAAAAAATCCATCAATTTAAGGCACACCTTTCAACGGTGGAAAAAGTTCAACTATATGCTCGAATGTTTTCCAACAAAAATACTCTCAATCATCATAGTCTTGCAAATAATAATTATCCTAAGCTTTTATTGACTTATTTTTTTCCCGGTGGGAAAAGGAAACAAGTTCTCGGGTTAAAAACCGGTTTTTTCATGACTGCGCACAGCAAGTTTTTTCTTCTTCCACTTTGCTCTCTCTCTCTCTCTCTCTCTCTCTCTCTCTCTCTCTCTCTCTCTCTCTCTCTCTCTCTCTCCCACGGCGAGACATTATTCCACGCGTAATGTTTTTTTTTTTTATATATATATTTGGAACTTTAAAGCTTGATGACTATTATATTTTCATTAAAATCATGAAACACCTTTCGAACAAAATAAAACTCAACCAAACTACGTCTGTTTACTGACGGTGAATAAATAAGGTAAAAAAAGAAATTCTCAGTGTAACAAAAGATTTTTCCAGGTTCGGGTTCGGGGTAATCACACGATACAATTTAAAAATGCAAGGTTGTAATTCCCTTTTAAAGAGCTGCACTCTAATTTTACGGGTCAAATAGACTGGTAGTCTCTGCCCATTCTCATAATTGCCAAATCATTTTTATTATAAGTATCTCGACACGGTGAGCCCAAAAACATATTATATAACGTACAATAAATGCCCTCCAGGAAGACTATGAACGTCTTGAGGGATTCCCTCCTAATCTGAAGGATACAGGAAGCATTCCATTAACCGAGATTGTAAAAAAAAAGTGACAAGAATGCCAGAAAAACAAGTATTCTAAAAGATCGAGTTTACGCCCGGACAATATCAAAAGAGCAAGTTTTCTTTCATCCCCAAAAAAATTGCTTCCAAGCGATGCACCACGAAGCTGATACGTTTCCTTACACGGATGTAGAACTGCAGTCGTGTATCTCTGTTCAGGGGATGACACGATGCACAAGCAATATCGAACTGGGAGTTTGTCGCTGATATCAGGCGCAGAGTTTTAGGCTGGAAGATGGTCGGGAATGTCAGAGAACGTGCTCGTTTGACGCAGCTTTTGTAGATCAGTGCCGGAAGCCGCTTCTACGATGCCGCAGATGCCAATCATGTGCAGCGAGGGAGTTTTGTTCTCCCGTAAGATATTCCTGGTACGGAAAGTGACGCACCGATTCTACGTGATTCTATATATGGTACTGTATCGTGCTAAATACTCATGGAATGTTAGCCTGTTTTGTGTAATATCTATGGATCACTATCGTTTACAATTTGCTTTCAGATATTATATATATATATATATATATATATATATATATATATATATATATATATATATATATATATATATATATATATATATATATTCATATACATAAATCATATATAATATATATAAAATATATATATATATATATATATATATATATATATATATATATATATATATATATTCAAATAAACATATATATAATATCTATGACTTGTATTGCAAAACTAAAAGAATATTAAAATAGTTGGATTGTGAACTTACATCGCCAGTGCTTGTTCCCAAGTCCCAACTCACCTGGAATGAAAAAGAGAATAAGGATTAAGCAGACGGGTCACATACCGTGAAATGTTTGTTATTCATTTACTCTTCATTAAGTTAATAGTCTGCATCTCAGATTTCTGCCTCTGCCCGATGACATTTAAAGCAAAACTAAGTGTGTCATAACATAATCAATTTCAGCATTGAAGGCATTATGAAAGATAAGTCTTCACACACTGCATTCGCTCTCTTTCGAAGTGTCCATTCATAACACAGTCATGTTCTTCATGTATTGACTCTTTGTGAAGTTTCTCTCTCTCTCTCTCTCTCTCTCTCTCTCTCTCTCTTGACAAGAAAACAGCATAGGGATATCAACCTCATCCGTACAGAATTGGTGAGAACTGGAAGGCTCTCCCCTTGTGGGGCCACACCCTCAAGAGGGAGGGAAAGGCGTATGGTGTGATTTTTTATATATATATATATATATATATATATATATATATATATATATATATATATATATATATATACATACACACAAATACATACATACATGCATACATACATACATATATATAAATATATAATTCATATAAGTATATATACATAAATATACAAATACATACATACATACATACATACATATAACGCACATATACATACATAAATATACACACACATATACACTAACTGAACAAAGTAATGAAAAGGTAGCTGCATTATCTTCTGGCAACAAGTCCACTACTTTAAAACAACAAGTAGTTGCTATATATATCAATAACATTATAAAGCCTGCAAAAACTCATTAGAGATGAAAATTATTCTGTTCATCTTTACTGATG
>NC_089753.1:56171908-56216908 GCF_040412425.1 Macrobrachium rosenbergii
TCTTTATTTAATATTGTGGTAAAAACGTCTTATTTTTACTTGTAATACGAACCGCTGGAGGGCATGACGTCACTATTGCACTATAGAGAGTATAGAGAGTTTTAAACTTTAAAATGCTTTCCTGAAAAATAGCAATATATATATATATATATATATATATATATATATATATATATATATATATATATATATATATATATATATATATATATATATATATATATATATCAACCCATCTCCATCATGATAGGTGACTGGGAAGTTCGGCAACACATAATTAAGTAAGTGACAAAATATATATACTGTATATATATATATATATATATATATATATATATATATATATATATATATATACATATATATATATATATATATATATATATATATATATATATATGTGTGTGTGTATATATGATTTGTGTGTGTGTGTGTACGGAAGATTATCTGCTACAGAAATTTGAATCTTCAGAATCAACATGCAAGCATTAATGAGCACGTCTACTGCTGTTTTTCCTATTCAAAAAATACACAAGATAAAAGATTACAACTATCGAAATCGGCGTCCAGCCGAACATATAGTGACAAATGCAAATCCCAAGTGGAAGCACTTATCTTCCATCCACAGAAATATTTCTGTCTGACTGAAGGTCAATCACATAATCACCACTTGACACAAGTATACTGATCGTGTTGCTACCATCCACTTGGATGCAACAAGCTTAGGTTTATCTGGAGACTTAACAAAAACAAGTTATGATCGAAAAGAAATATGAACAAAAATTAATATACCAAGATCGATATTATCGTAAATTTGCACATAATGAAAATGAAAAAAATCAAGTAAAAAATGCGCCGAAGTTTCTTCGGCACAATCGAGTTTTCTGTAGAGCCGCTACAGTGTATAATCAAGGCCACCGAAAATAGATCTATCTTTCGGTGGTCTAGGTATCATGAGCAGCGCCCCATGAAACTTTAACCACGGCCCGGTGGTGACCTATCCTATATCGTTGCCTGAAGCACGATTATGGTTAACTTTAACTTTAAATAAAATTCAAACTACTGAGGCTAGAGGGCTGCAATTTGGTATGTTTGATGATTGGAGGGTGGAAGATCAACATACCAATTTGCAGCCCTCCAGCCTCAGTAGTTTTTAAGATCTGAAGGCGGACAGAAAAAAGTGCGGACGGACAGACAAAGCCAGCACCATAGTTTTCTTTTACAGAAAACTAAAATGAAATTACCTTGCGATTCAACCTTCCGTACAACGATATGGTAGCACAGTGAAGGAAATATAAACAAGAGGAAGAGAAAACAACGCATACAACCAAACAACTCGAGAACAGGCGTGACCGGCGAAGTACAAAAATGCGAGAGCCAGGAACAAGAGGAAGCCTCTACTCGGAAGAGGGCAGCACGTTCGGAGGAAGACGACCCATCCCTCCCCTTGGGCACTAATGCAACACGACCTTTGCAGCAGCACTCGAGATGCAACAGATAATCACATCAACTCCAAGGTCAGATACGGTTGCGCACGCGCACACACGCAGGGGATGAACAAACCATTCCAAGTTACTCTATGTCGTAACACAATACATTAAAGTTAGGCGACACACACACACGCACAAAAACTTTGATGAAACTAAGATAAAAAAAACTATCAACTGCTGGGTCTTGCTTGTTTAGAAAAATATGCTTTGCGAAAATTCTTGATATTGCAGAATATAACTGCAATTATATTAACATAACTCATCAAAAAGCTTTACAACCAAAGCATAACATTCGTCAGATCAAAGGCATAAAACACTTACTGAAACAATCGAAAAACATCCATCAAAACCAACTACGGTCATCCATCACATCACAGGCAAAACATCCATCAAAACCAACTACAATCATCCATCACATCACAGGCAAAACATCCATCAAAACCAACTACGATCATCCATCACATCACAGGCAAAACATCCATCAAAACCAACTACAATCATCCATCACATCACAGGCAAAACATCCATCAAAACCAACTACAATCATCCATCACATCATAGGCAAAACATCCATCAAAACCAAGATAAAACATGCGTCAGAGTCCAAGCAAAGCATCAATCAGAACTAA
The DNA here is from genome assembly GCF_040412425.1 of Macrobrachium rosenbergii. Taxonomy (NCBI): domain Eukaryota; kingdom Metazoa; phylum Arthropoda; class Malacostraca; order Decapoda; family Palaemonidae; genus Macrobrachium; species Macrobrachium rosenbergii. Next base: position 56,174,028 of record NC_089753.1, read on the forward strand.
AGCAATACAAACATCTGAAACAAGGCAAACACCAACAAAACCAAAGCAAAACATCTATCAGAACCAAGGCACTGCAGCCATCAGAACCAAGGCAAAATATTACATCCAAAAAAAGGCAAATCATCCATCAGAACAACGACCAAACATCTTCAGAACTAAGGCAAAACACTAAAACTATGGCAAATCATCCATCAAGCACAAAAAAAAAAAACATCAGAACCAGCACAAAGCCTAAGGGAAACAGGCAAATCATATATCAGAAGTAAAGTAAAACATTTATCAGAAACTAAGCCTAGACCCATCACAACTAAGGCAAAACATCTATCATAACCGAGAAAATCATCCAGCACAACCGTACCACAACTTCCTTTAAAATCAAGTGCAACATCCTCAGAAGCAAGGCAAAACATTTATCAGAACCACAGCAAATCAACCATCTGAACCAAGGAAACACATCCATCAGGCCTATGATAAAACTGACGTCAGAACTATGGCATAAAAACCCAACCGAGTAAGAGCAAAACCTCTATCAGAGCCAAAAAAAAAAAAATCCTGCAGAACTACGACAAAATATTAACTAGAACTAAAGCATGTCATCCACGAGAACTAAGGCTTAGCATCCATCAGAACAAAGGTAAAACATTACTCAAAACGATGGAAAAACATCCAGTAGAACCAAATCATGACATCCATCAGAATTAAGGAAAAACATCCCTTGACGCCAAAGAACACATCTATCAATATGAAAGATTTTTACAGCCCTGCGGAAGGTGTTACCATACAATGGACATCTAAATACAGCACTCTTATGTTCGTCCCGGTATACATAGAAAAGTAACCGCCACAAAAACACCCAAATTATGTCAGAAGACCTGAAAAAGCCTAAGGCATCATATATATATATATATATATATATATATATATATATATATATATATATATATATATATATATATATGTATGTGTATGTATGTGTGTGTGTAGACAGATATAGATATCACACACACACACATATATACATACATACATATATATGTGTGTGTGTGTATTTTTTGTGCAAAATAGAAAAAAACTGGAGAGATTTAGCGAGTCTGTTCGTGATTAACCGTAAGAGTTTGTACTTGCAAAAACTGAATTGCAATTCTGTCTGTCATTCATAGGATGGAGTTCAGTGCAACAGAAGCAATGACCGACTCATTAATAATGACGTGGCATCACCGAGTCCTAGATCAACGATAACCGAATGAAGCAACGCAGCTCACCCATGCTGAAAATTTTCATACTGTTTACTGAAGTTACAACTTCTACTGTCATCGGCACCAGAATTACAGTATCTTCAGCATAGTACCCTTGTACTAATCACAATAGGGATAATTAAGATTTTCTCTCTATGTCTTAGTGCTGTGCAACAAAAATTCATTAATAACACAATTCTTCAATGAGGAAGTCATGATAGGTAAAGAGCACAGAAGTTTTGTACAAGGGAGATGTCGTGTAGATCAAGTTTAAACAGTTCATACATCGTGAAAAGCCACAGAAATAATATCTCGGAGACTATATTAAAAAAAGGATCAAAGACCCTACTCATAGTCAGATCTACATCCTGCACTTCAGAAGCGCATCTTTCACTAAGTGGCCCTTGACCTAAATGAACAGTATGACCGAGGAAGGACGAAAAGTCACTCGTCTGGGAGGCAATTTCCCTTTCCTCCTCCTTTCGCTTCTCTTTTTTTAGGGCACTAGGCTAGAAAAGACATCAAATTTCCAAGCCATTGGTCACTGCATAAGAAAATTTGAGAATTCTCGGATAACTCAGAGTTCAAGACCCAGAGGTCTCCTAAATTTCTGGTACAGAATTTTTAAGAAATTAAGCTCCCCAAATGTTTAGAAATATTTACTTACTTTAAAACTCGATCTTCCTATTTGGATTATGACACTTGCCTTACATACATTAACTTGTGGTCAGTGTCTTTTAATGAGTGGTTATGACCATCTCTAGAATATGATGAATTCAGTATTTACAAACAGAACACAAGCATAATAAAAAAAATAATCTTAAGTTCAGTACACCAAGCTTCTTTCAACCCATCACGGTATAAATTCTCTGGAGCAATGAACATCAATCAAACTTTCAAAAGCAAGATCTCAGGCATGCTTGTGCAACTGGCTTTCTCTCTCTCTCTCTCTCTCTCTCTCTCTCTCTCTCTCTCTCTCTCTCTCTCTCTCTCTCTCTCTCCTACGAACGTGACAAAAGTCATGCTAGTCTTGGCCCACCCTTTAAGTGCAGAGAGTGCGTCGTATGGCCGACATTTCTTGGCAACTCCTACTTTAAACTCGTCCATGTACACACATAAATCCCTCAGCAATCAGTCACGGCTTTGTCCAAGTGAAACTTACGTCCACTCTCAAGTAGCATTAAGTGAATAATTAGGATAGAAACATCTGTTGTCTCTACTATTCATAAGAGAACATATTTACTTTAGAGAGCATTTTTCCTCCAGTGTTATCGGCAATAAAGCCCAAAATAAAGAACACAACGAGACATTTTGACATAGCTGATTGTCGTTTGGCCACAGATACATCTTGATACACGTGTGCTATCTCTGAAGAATTAACACCTGTCGCTTATGGAGATTATCTGGTCAATATAAAAAAAAAAAAGCTTCAAAGAGTAATATCTTCAACATCAGTCACGCTTCGATGTAACTTCTGAGATTTGGAAGCAAAAAATATAAATAAATAAATAAACTCTTCTTCCCACCGTCAAAACATGTTTACGTTTTTTTTATAATACAGACAATTCAGTGTTGTCAACGAACACGTGATCTGGCAGTGGCTCCCTAAAATCATGAAGAATGATTCTCTAAGTTCCCCAAGATGATTTATAAACTACTAGGTTAAACTGTCACATCAAAACCATAATATTAATAATATCTTCGCGTAAATATCAAGTAGGAACATTACGCAAAATACAAAGGCACATGCAAAATATTTTTATCGAGCCGTCAAAACAAAGTGACTGCCTCAATATCATTCTTCCAACTCCACGAAAGTTTTACTGTTCAAGTACAGAGAGCATCTGAACGTTAAATGAACTCATACAATATATCTATGAATAAGGCATTAACATAAATACAGGCCAATCACGTGAGCTGGTACCTCTTGGTGGCATTTTACTTTGTTAGACCCTGTAAATGGAGGCGTTATCATGGGAGATATCAGATAGTAAGAGGTTTCGTTAAAATACGCTCTCAGAGGCAGTGGCCAAGGCTGCGTCTGTTCAACTCTTAATTAATAGGATATCGAATAGCTACATCAAACACTGGTGCTCATGGTGTGCACGCAACTTGGTCGCCTCAACAGAACTAAACGCTTGTCACTGTCCCTCTTCCAAACATACAGCCGTCACACCGAGGTCTTTGGTGTACCTGATCTGTGGAAGATCTATGGAGACCAGCAGTTACCATGGACAACTGCTGAGTCGAGCTACTGTACTGTACAGTAGATTTGGCCGGGAAAGGATTTGCAACCCGTTTACAGCGTCCACAACTGAGTCTTTTCTTTAGCGGTCCACTTCAGTGGAAAAGATAATGACACAAGGCAGAGGAGATGAACCTAGCAAGGGAGACTTACAGGCTATACACCAGACCCTTGGGTGGAGTGGAGAGAGTCGCAATACAAGGGAACCTCACAGCGTCCATTAGCCGAGTTTGCCACCGGAATACAGTTTATCGTTAAGCTGTAAGAGAGGACGTTGATACAGTGCTAGGCCTTCATTGCATTTCGAGGCACGTGAGCCTTGTGACCCACCATCTCCAGGAGGTTCTGGACCGTGGGCACGCAGATAAATTGGGTAATTCAATTCTAGATGCGGCAAATGGCAACGACGGTGACATTTCCTGACCAAAACAAAATAATGGTAGAATTTAGTAGAATCACAAGACTAAATGCGTCGATTATGAAACACTACAAAGTGATATTAAAAAAAAATAAAAAATCCTAAAGAGAATCGACAAATGTTTTCAATATTTTCTTTGGTTAAATTCTCATATTCAATCAGGAAAGAACCCTCCTTAAGAAATTGAAAAGAGATTGACTGATTTCTCCATGTTGGTGTCACACACAAAACCAATGCATGTATGCATATATACAAATATACTGTATGTGTGTATGTGTATGTATATACACATTATATATATATATATATATATATATATATACACAATATTCTATATACATATATTCATGAACCTACAAATGTCGTTTAATATCCAATTCACAATACCTCGGGAATATCCCCGATGGGGAATTATCACGAAGGGGAAATTTTAAGCGACAATTGTTGGCTCAGTGGTCTGACCGTCAACTGGAGTCGTTGGAAGGACTTGCGTCGAGGAATCGAGACCCGGCAGTACCGATCCATTTTTCACTTAAAAATTCCCCTTCGGTGGTAATTCCCCATCGGGGATATTCCGAGGTAGCGTGAATTGAATATTAAACGACATTTGTAGCTAGCTTCATGAATATATATAAATCACGGTGTGTTAAAAATTTCATATACCATATACATATATATTTTCATTTGTCACATACACCGTGGTATATTTTTTATATAAAAAAATATTAAGCCACAAACATCAGTCAACATCCAATTCGCTATACCTCGGGAGAAACTTACACCCAAGGGGTGTAACTAATATGTGCTTCGTCTCCACTGTGATCCGATGCACTCATTACTTTTCATTCTCCTGGGATGCAATTTATTCCAGAGGTGTAACGAACAGGATATTAAAAGACATTTGTTATATATATATATATATATATATATATATATATATATATATATATATATATATATATATATATATATATTTATCAGATTTTATCACACCGTGATTTATATACATACGTTTAATATCTAATTCACGTTACTTCGGGAATACCCATTTACCACTTAAAAACTCCCCTTCGGTGAAAATTCCCCCTTCGGGGATATTCCCGAAGTAGCGTGAATTGGATATTAAACGACATTTGTAGCTTAATGATATGTGTATATATATATTCACACATATATATATTATATTATATATGTATCTTATATATTTTATACATATATTTATATATTCTATTATACATATTCTCAACTAAAGGTAATATGAAACTTATTCACATAACGTTAGAGAAAAACAATGCGTCATTTGGTGTGAAGGACGGAGGAAAGTTAAGAAAACGAGAGAACTTCTCTTGCTACCAAATAGTTCCTGCATTTGGACCGTCTGAGGTAAGAGTCTCACTCAGTGCGCACACTAAGAGAGAGAGAGAGAGAGAGAGAGAGAGAGAGAGAGAGAGAGAGAGAGAGAGAGAGAGAGAAATCTTTCTTCCAATGGACCTGACCATATTATTTACTTGTACACCAAATGTCATAGACTTTCATTAAAATGACACTGACAATTCGGTTATATAACGAATATGAAAATATAAATGCCATTATACATATACTATATACTGCATGTATATGTATATATGTGTATGTGTATGTGTGTGTATATGCTGTGTGTATATATATATATATATATATATATATATATATATATATATATATATATATACTGTATATATATATATATATATATATATATATAATATATATACATATAATGTATATGAAAATATGTATACGTGTACACGTATGTTTGTATATATATATATATATATATATATATATATATATATATATATATATAAATACTGTATAAGTATATATGTATACATGTATATTTATTATATACTCCTATGTATATACTGTACATATTAAGTACTCGCCGTACAGCGGCTAGCAAAATGGACCTCACCAATGAAAGGTTCCAGTTCAATTCTAGAGAGAAGAAGAGCTCTTAAGATGAGTTCAATACGTCTTCTTGAGCCTATGTTGACCAAATTTAGTCGACTGTAGTGAGTAGCAACCAGGTTTGGAAAGGACTAAGGTCTGTCTTGTTACTCCGTCCCCCGTCCCCTAAGAATATGAAGCAGAACAAAGCAAGCCGGCAACAACCGCTCTACCGCAAACCAGTAGGAAAAACAACAAAAACATGAAGTCATTATTGTGCTTCAAGGAAACTTTTCTTTCGGACGGTCATGAGCTCTTCATGCTCGTCTTACGCCAGTCGCCTCTTCTCACTGTCAGCTACAAAACGGGTCTGTTATCTTATGTGCTGAGTGAATAATGAGCACCACCAACCACCAGTTTTACACGTTCACGTAATGATGAGGAGTATATTAATGTAAGAGAGATTCACATCCTTTTATGAATATCTACAAATTAGATTTTCTATATGTTTGAAAAAAGTACAGTGTGAGAGAGAGAGAGAGAGAGAGAGAGAGAGAGAGAGAGAGAGAGAGAGAGAGAGAGAGAGAGACAAAAAGGAAGCCTTCCTCATACGGGGTCGTAAGGAACAACCTTACGTAAAGCTTTGCCAACAATGTCAGACCGTATTACAACCTCCCTACCAACAGGCGTTCATCGCTCATTCTTCCCTGATCTTGCGAAGTTTCACACCAAGTTACGATTGTTGTAGGGGAACATTTTTCAATGTAAGAGAAGAGAGAGAGAGAGAGAGAGAGAGAGAGAGAGAGAGAGAGAGAGAGAGAGAGAGAGAGAGAGAGAGAGAGAGAGTACTTGTCTGTATAGTTTAGCAAAGTTTCAGCACCAAGATTCTAACCCAAGTCAGTCATAACAAGAGGCAGAAATGACTATCATCAACAGTCAACAGAAAGATGTTGTTAACTAAATTGGCCTTATGCCAGCAAGAGCTGTTGCTCTTCCGAGCAGCCCTTATATCGAGTAGTGGCGTTGTCAAGAGTAAGAGAGTGGATCGTACAACGGACCTTGGGTCGTGCGTTCCGTGATTGGGTCCGCATCAATACTTAATTTCCTTTCGGTACCATGAATGGTGAACTGAATATCAAAAGTAATACATAAAAATATGATTTAGTGAGAGCTAAATCACTTCCGAATTCATAAGAAAATGCAGATACACATTTGCATATCGCATATCTAAACAGAAACAATGCACAGACAACAAAAGATTTATATAACATATATATGAAAAGTTTTATTTATTCATTCTGGTTCTACACACAAACACACACACACACACACAGAGAGAGAGAGAGAGAGAGAGAGAGAGAGAGAGAGGGGGTTGACGGGGTCACACAGTTCACCAAGAGTTACTAACCGAGTGTAGAGAAGTGAGTTAGGCCTACAACACAATGAGATTTTCCCCTGATAACATTGAAAGCGATATCAAATGGAGACCAAACGATACGAACTACAAATAAATAAATAAATACATCAGGAAGATATTACGGCTTTTATCGTCATTCTACACAGTCACTTCCTATTGTTTGCGGCCCGCATTTCCACCCGTCGTTATAAATACGCGTCCTTATCACCTGCCTCATCAATGACACCCCGAACTGAAAAACACTGAGTTCGCAACACCTGTGCTGTGTCAGTTAGCTAAGCTATATTATGCAAGATACATTTCCTTGCTGCCATCGTCATAATTTTGAAATGACCACACAAAAATTATTGCAATACGAGCTTGCTGGGGCGCGTAGCGCGCTGTAACTTGGCGGTGGTCTCCCCTACCCTCCCGATCCCCTACCTATCCCAGACAAACAGGTTTGCAGGTGGTGGGTGGATGTCTCCCCTACCCTCCCGTTCCCCTGCATACCCCGCCCCCACCAGTAGAGGACAAACCGGTTTGCAGGGGGCGGATGGCTGTGTCATGTCTCCCTTATTGTTACCAAGAGGAGGACAAACAAGATCCACTCAGATATTATTATTATTATTATTATTATTATTATTATATTATTATAGATAAAATTGCAATCAAGTATATCTGAAACCTGATAGGTTTACCTTCTTAATTATCATGAACATTTCACTTTCAAAATATAGACCTTGATGTTGCTTTAATATTCACAACAGGGTTAATTTATTTTTCACGGCTTACTGTACATTTCGCTAATGGAGGGGCTATGAATAATACCTTGCTTTTCAAGTTAATAACCTGCTATGATTGAGTGTTGGCGACAGAGTATCATAAAGGGAATCGGTAAACTGAGTTTGTAAATATACTGAAAAAAATTCCATAATGGTCTATTTTTCCCCGCATCCCCCTAGTGGCAACAGGATTAAAAAACGAGAAAAGTCACCCCCTAAAATTTTCTCCCTCTTTCTTATTTTCTCTGTTTTATGTTTACTTACGGACTAAATGAGCGTGACGCCTCACTCACTACAAAAGAATTTTAAACTTTATCCCTACACTGGTTATGAAAAATGAAGAACATGCAGGTGATGTAGATGCCATGTTCAAATTTCAACTTCTTTGTAATTCTCAAGTTGTGTCACATCGCCAGACTCCCACAGGATGCGTCTAAGAGATCTGTTCTTAAATTAGGAATAAAAACTTGAGAAATCTTACGGTGAAGACTGTTAAAAAAAATACAAATCTAGTTTTGAATTTAGGCACGACAGTAATGATGACAGTTCTCATCCCAAACTTTGGGTGCTGTGCTGGAATATGGCTCTCAAAGGATAACAAGCACAAAATGCAATCGAGTTTTCTGTACAGCGTATAATGCTGTATGAAACTCTCTATGTGCTGCAGTATGAAACTCTCAGCCACGACCGGGCAGCGCTCAGTTGCTCCCCCGATGCGGTCAAGTGAAGATGTGTCGGCGGCAAGACCCATGGTTAACCTTATAACTCTTGATAAAATGAAAACTACTGAGGCTAGAGGGGCTGCAATTTGGTATGCTTGATGACTGGAAGGTGCATGATCAAGATACCAATTTGCAGCCCCCTAGCCTCAGTAGTTTTTTAAGATCTGAGGGAGGGAGGACAGAAAAAGTGCGGACTGACAGACAAATAGCCATCTCAATAGTTTTCTTTTACAGAAAAGTAAAAAGACTGGAATGGCACTATGTCCCATCACTTTACGACCTATCGAGGTCTGTCGGACAGTCAAGACAGATCTGCTGACAATTGTATTGTACAGGAGCCTCTGCCAAACACAGTTATAGGATTATTCGAATCAAATGTCAAAACTGGTGCCTGAGCCCCTCGTCAGTAGGAAGTTGAATGGCTTGACAGCAACATAAACACACACATATGCACACACAAACACAGCGATGACGTCACCACTCAACAACGACGAAGCAGTTTTTTGGCTAACTCAAAATGAAGCCTTCATTCTTTTACGTAACTAAACCCTTTTAAGTTAAGAAGAACAACAATAAGAATAACAACAATAACAATATGACTCATTAGTGTATAATTATCAGGCTCCAATCTCACCTCACAAACTCGCATAGCGACAGATCCCGAGTTCAATCCCAGAGAGGGGAAAGACTTGGAAACGTTATTTTTCAATTCACTGTGCCTCCGCTGATAGAAGGCAGAGCTATGTACATTGCAGTTAGCTGACTATGGTGGGGGGCAGCTTTTGTAAATATTGGTAAAAGAGCAGCAGAGTTCTTGAATACCCTAATTCCTTAATTTCTCACTCGATGGCATAAGCCGTGGCAACACTGTTGTTAAGCCAGCCCTAGTAGGTTCTAATTCTATTAGGCCTCACCAACAAAGGAAGTGAAACCGTTGAATTTGCAGGCAACGAGGCGATAGGTATTCCACGTTGTCTTCTGAGGTACAATTCTGGCAGTCCCTTATTTCAAAGACCACACCTTACTCTCGTCTTTCCCCGTAGGAAAAATGCATCCCTATACACACTATATTCACAATACTTCAATAATTATTAAAGGGCGTCCCCTTATATAAAAGTCCAGGATCTACTCCTCTCTTCCACCGAAATGATAAACAACAACATATCAGCAGGGTTGCCGAAATATGACACCCAAAAGCGACATGAATTAACATTTCTACGCTCATAATCATTACTGCGTCACGACTTCACTATATCGAGGCCGTTCCCAGTGACACCGCTAGTACGGCGGTCTTGCAATGTATCGATTGCACTCGGTAAGGAATCTCCCTCCCCCTTCTCTCTCTCTCTCTCTCTCTCTCTCTCTCTCTCTCTCTCTCTCTCTCTCTCTCTGACTGAAAGACTATTTTAATCAATAGCTCGGTTCCATGTGCGCCTAGGTGGGAACTTGAACAATTTCACACTATGGATAAATTAAATGGTCACCTTCACATTCTGTAAAGCTAATTTTACAAACACAACACAAGCACCGGAACCAAACTCGGCAAACATGCATCTCTTTAGCACGAACAAATGATATAACGAAGCAGCAATGAACACATTTTAATTTTTACTAATCCGGCACTCATCACACGATGTCATTAAACAGCTTGCGTAATAAGACGGAAGAATAGAAGGCCATCACAAAATGTAATAAAAAATTTGAAAAACAATTTAGCTCCGCCTTTTAGAAAAAAATAAGAAAAACTAAAGCATGAATCCACAGATAAAAAGAAAAAATAAAATGGGCGTCGCATTTTCAAGAATATATATGACTCGAGCTTCCCCAATAAGATTTAATCATAAAAAGGTAGAAACAACTGATTTGGCTTTCAAGGTAAATAAACTATGACTGCCTTCACCAGCGAAACAAAGATTACAATTTAACAGGATGACAACTTTAACAAAAAACTGACTATTTAATTATATCTTCACGTCACACGATCCTGGGCTCATCCCAAGGAACCTCTTAATTGCGTACCGTTTGTAATGACCTTGAAACATTTGAACTTGACCTTGAAATCCGACCGCCGCAACCCTCTTTTTCTCAGCCTACCCTCTTCTTCCCCTTCTGCCCTTTCTGTGGCTTCATTATCTTCATTAAGAGAGAGAGAGAGAGAGAGAGAGGAGTAGAATGGAGTCAGATTGTCATTTTTATTATTATCACTATTTATGCAATCATTCATATGGAACCAACCCGAAATAAGCATCAATGTTATGAGTATACAGTACTTACAAAATAGGAAACCCCATATGTGAAACCAATCACAGGCGACGAAAGCACGAGGGGAATTGCAACACAGTGGGAGAACGCTTGAGTTTTCCAATCCAGACTACATCCAAAGATGCAGGGAACTCAAAGGAGGACTCTCTCTCTCTCTCTCTCTCTCTCTCTCTCTCTCTCTCTCTCTCTCTCGTAACCTAAACCACGTCACAGTGGAAGGGGAAAGCGTTGAGCCGTGATAGTGGGGAGATTCCTTTCCCCGGCAAGGTTTCATGTACCTTCTTGGTTGAGTCCCCTGGCAGTGCTGTTACGCCCGTGGAAATAATGCGTTTTCTCCACTGGATTTCTGCCCTCGTTGTAACCCACTGCCGCTCGCAATGACTGCTAAGGTTTGCTTGCGAGGTTAACTTACTATTTCATGAAGAATTCATGATTTTCATAACAGTTACCATGGCCGTCGCCCAATCACATTTCCGCTTCCACCAGCAAGCTAAGGTTCGCTGTTCGTTCCAGTAAGCCTCTAAGCCTTTCACTTAACACAGGGACGTAAATTCCAAATTCAAATCTCCCTTTTTTCCCCTTCTTGGAGACCCAGTATTACTAACAGGGAGTCTTACCAATAGTCAATACAGAAGAGTGCGTATTTTTGAAACAATCTCGCTATTTACCGAATGTTTCCAAAACTTGTAAGTTCCTGTAACTCATATGAGCTAAGTTGATGTAGCCCCACTGAGTGGAGTTGATGTGACTTATATGCAGGGTCTAAAATCAGCACACGAACAAACAGTATCACTTATAAGACTTTATCATCGTCACTCTAACAATCCAGATTGGTTATGAATGTAAACTGATTTTCACAAAATCTATTCAGGGGATTTATCACAGACGAACGAACTCAAGAAGCTTCTGATAAAAAAAAATGGAAGAGGAGAAAACTTCTTGGTGGAGTTGAGCTAAGTAATTCGAAAACCGGCAAACCTCTCTTAATCAAAACCTAATTAGCCTGATCAAAGAGAGTTAAAATGGGTATCATAAACATTACAGTTATTCGCGTGGCCCCTCCGAATATTTCCACATTCAGAGTAACAATATTAAACACTTTTATTAAATATATATTTTCCTGCTAAATGATGAATTGCATAAACACCACTTCAAACCCCCGCAGGAGGACGGTCGTGCTGTTAATTCATCTCACGCATAACTAAAGTGTGTTTGCAGTATCCGTATAGGCTACGGCCCATAGCTGCATCCATTGTTTAGCCGTTTACTGTACCTCCATTCCCACTTCATTTCCTCATCAGCCGTTTACTTTACCTCCATTCCCACTTCATTTCCTCAATCTTGCTGTCCAGTTCAACTTTTAAATCATTGTACTTCATCTCTTTCATTTCCTGGTCGCCGTATCTTGCTGTTCAACCGCTCCTACTCCCTCTTTTCACTGTCTTAAATGCTGAATGGTTGCAAGTGACCCAGTGCTTAGCTTCACTGAATAAACTTCATAAATCATATCAATACTTGAAAGAAACAAAGACATGATGTCATATTTCACCAAAAATTGGGAAATTTAAGAAATGTTTCGCTCGTGCTATTAGTAAAGCTTTCCTATTCCAGGTCAAAAAATAGCCTCCACACAAGGGAAAGTTAACATGCTAATCACGAGCTCGAAATTATTTTGCTGATAACCTTAAGGTACTTTTCTAATAAAAGAGAAATAGATCCGAAAAAAAAGGTTTACCTCGTAGTCCAAGTTGCAGAATCTTAATATTGTAAGCGAGAGCCTTCCTTCCACATTAACATCCGGTGTTGAATCGCTAGGGATCTATCTACCTGTTCTGGAAGTTTCTCCAAAAACTACGTAGCATAAATTCTATTTTTTTTAACAATTTCACGGCAGATCTTCTCTCTGGCTGAAGGTGACTCTCCAACCACATCTATTGAGCGTGATGAATATGCCAAGTCACTCCTGTCTTGAAAGCTCAACGTTCCATGGACTGCTGGAGGACTTTGGTCTCTACGACCGAAAACCGTGGACGCCTTTTAGAGGACCGAACCATTTCTAAAACGCAAAGAAAGTAAGACGCTTGAAGGGCGGAAGGGTTAACGGTACCCTGTGATGTAAGTGTTGATTCGAAGGCACGCCGACTCCGCCTCCCGCGACCACTTCAATATAAACAAAGAGGAAGGACTCAAAATAAAGCTGAAGCAGAGATAAACCACCTCACACGATGTGGTTTATTTTACCGCTTTAACCAGTTTAGTAATTACTTTCCTTTTACCTGAACAGGTGAGCCCAACGTTCTGGTGACCTCTAAACCAGCTCCAGCGATTTCTCTCCACGACTCCCGCCCACCACCCAATGACATAACGGTCCATGCAGCAGGTAAACAAAGAGACGGAATTAGCATTAAAGAGTTCTTTCCTGTCGCGCACCCTGTTTTTTGTTAATGTAATGCATATGGTAGAGTATTCTCTGCTTGTGACATAAACACTGGCCCTAACGAGCAGAAAGCAGAAAACCGGGTGGAAACAAGAGGAGCGCCTGACTCCTCCAGCGGTGACTCCTACCGGCGCCGGTGCTCGAACGTGGAGAGAGAACGAGAGAGAGATGTTCAAGGTGACCTTGAAACTCTCGACCCTCCAGACACAAAATTACTCCACTCTTTTCTCGCTTCTCCTCCTCCTCCCCCTCCTCCTACTGCGTCAGGTGAGTCTCCAAGGGCACCGGGCTATTCGAGTCTTATGTTACGGCAAAAACAGTTAAAACTGACCAGGGCCATTTTCATTACCATAAAGAGCGCTAAGATTTATCTCAGCTTTGGAAAATGCAGTTTCGCAAGAATAAGTCATTTATCAATATTTACACCCATACATACATATAGTATATGTGTATGTGTATATACATGTGTATGTGTCTCATGAAAGTATGCACGTGTAATACAAGGATCTAATTTACACGAATTTTAACAACAGCTGTACCAAGATCCAGCACTGCAAAGGTGCACACAGACAGACCAACAACAAAAGCTAAATGCTTGCCTTTCTTATGCAAGGCATCCAGACGCAGAGTTTGACTAACGTTGTACAAGACGCTATGGAAGTTTACCGAAGAGTCCCAATCGATAGCATCCACAATGAATTGCGCTCTGCTTACCCTTGTTAGTGATAAAGAAGAGGCTAATCTGGTATTAATACGTCACAGACTACTTATATAACACAACAAAGAAAGCGAATGAGCCAGTGTCTCCCTATAAAAACGCAAATAATAAGAAAACACGGATAAAAAGTCTGAAAAATGGTGTCACCATGCATGGTCATCTGGGAAGCGAGCTCGTACAACTCACGGTGAAATTCCATGACTTATTTCTATGATTTCTGTTGGCCAGCATCAACACAACAACAGTTATTAAAGCATAATACAAAAACCAATTATTAGAGATTCGCGCTGTTTGAATCCTTTCAAAACATTCAATGTATAACCTCGAGGTGCCTCTTAGATGATACACTAATCTCTACCACTAATCTGAGTGTTGTAATGATATACAACACTTGCAGGCTCTTCCAACCAAACAGCAAGAGCCCGTTTAGCACCACGCCAGCCTAATCAAAGAAAGAAGGTAAACAACGTGCCGTTGGAAACAACAGATCGTGGGAGGCCTCATACGCAGCAATCCCTACAACGGCCCCTCACAAGGCAGCCTCCGCACCACGAGATGGAGCAAGTTAAAGAACATTTAGACAAAGGGCTCTCCAGGAAATAAACGCCGCTCTCTAGAACCAGTTTCTCAACCTAAGTTTCTTCTAATACCCTACCTTCAGGACCTCACCTCGAGATACGCCACGCAAGTGGGTAAATTAAAACTCATTCTTGAGTCAGAATGCTTACTAAACTGTTCACAAATTCGTATAGGAACACGCTTAAACGTTGTTCACACACACACACACACACACACACACACACACACACACACACACACACACACATATTTATATATATATATATATATATATATATATATATATATATATATATATATATATATATATATATATATGCCTTTATCAAGCAGAAAAAATCGTTTAATAGCAAATACACTTTCCGTTAGAAACAACTTTCCTTCTTTAAGTGACAAAAATAAAATATACATACACACACACACAGTATATATATATATATATATATATATATATATATATATATATATAATATTCGTTCTTCTTTAGTATACATGTACACATATATTCATTTCTATTAGAGAGAGAGAGAGAGAGAGAGAGAGAGAGAGAGAGAGAGAGAGAGAGAGAGAGAGAGAGAGAGAGAATCCAAAAATAGACAAGGCTATGGACGCGTTCCTTTGGGTAGGCATTCGATAAAAAGCAGTCATCCCTGGAAGCGTGAGGCTTCAGAGGAACATCCAAGAACAAAAATAACTTCAGCCTCAACACCACTTTTTCCTTTTTATTTTTTGTTAAAACAGCTTTTGGTTCAAAGACCGACGGGACGGGCAACCAAATACGCTTCTCTGACGCGGGTCCCCAAAAATACAAAGATGAACCTAGATCTTGCTGCATGCGGTCATTTCGTTTCCATGTTAAGGCAATCTAAGCGCACGGAAACAGCGACCGGTTTAAACCTTGGGAATTTTCTAATGAGGAGTCATGAGAAGTTTATGTGAGATGTCAGCGGTCTGGAATTTACTAATGTCGGGTTTCTCTGATGTAGCATAACTTCATGGTTGATTTTCTATTTTTATTTTCGCATTCTTACAACCTAAAGTCTGTCCAAGATTGAATAAGAAACGTATTAGTAAAAGGGGACTGAGCAAAAGTTAAAAAGGGAGCATGTGACTGCTGTTTTTCTCAAGCAACTGCAATCAAATGAGGTGACAACAATTACATGTGTATCTGAATACTGTAATGGCTCCATCGAGCATTCCTACTTACGGCGTGTGAGTAACCAATAGTTTGAGGTGCCTCTCATGGAAAGTTTCAGCAAATGCCGCACGAAAAGTTAGGTATTGTTCGTAGGGCGTCATATATTTATAAGAGTGAATAAAATCAGTGCAACCTGTTTTTATATTTATAACAGTGATAAAATCAATGCAGCCTGTTTTAGGTCATTTGTCCTTCCTTTACTGAAATACTGTTCTCCGGTGTGGATGTCTGCTTCTGCCAGAGATTTATCTCTTTTAGATAGAGTGGTTCGTGGTGGTAGGTTTCTGTTTCCTAATAGCAGCAGTTATGACTTGGACCGTCGACCATTCACAATTGATCCCCTGATCCCCTTTTCCTGCCGAAAGCAGCCAGATTCGCTGAACAGCAGAACCAAAATGCAGTAAATGTGCCTCGCTGTCGAACTCCTCAGTTCCAGAGGTCCTTTATCCCTCACACCGTTGGACTGTGGAACGGCCTCCCAGAGGATGTCGTGCAGCTGGAACTTCAGCAGCTCAAGCGAAGATGCAATGCATTACTACCCTAATACAGTTCTCCTTGCATTTCAATACTTTTTTTATCTATTTCTCTATTTATTGATTTTTTTTTTGATAAGTGGGATCTCTTCTTTCTGTATTTCACTTTACCTCCTCTTAATTCTTGCTAATGAACACCATATTCTTTGGGAGCCTGGATTTCAAGTCAATAGCCCCTGTGGGGCTTCTTCCATATGAATAGGTTTCATCTACTGAATAATAATAATAATAATAATAATAATAATAATAATAATAATAATAATAATAATAATAATAATAACAAAACTCCCTAACACTTCACCCATACCACAAAGATCCCTCGACGACTCTCCGTCTCCCTATCATTCAATTTGTATTGATGCAATGTACACATTCATATTAACATAAACCCACAACGGCCAGAGTACAAAGGTGCCCATACATTACATAACGGCAACTGCATGTCATGACAATACTAAAAAGAGCGACGCCAGTGCCATAAGAACACTACAACTACTCCAGGGCGTCAAGGCCTTCGAGTAGTGGGATCGGGTGAACGTGCGAAGAATGCTTATGTCAGCACATAACAGTTATGCCGTTATGCTTCCCGCTGCATTGCATTATGGAGATTTCCTCCTCTCACTTGCACAAGGGGGAAACAATGAATCTAGACCACCGAGAGCAAAACTGTTTGTTGTTGAGTCCAGTAATCAGCGCCGTCACGAGACTTGCAGATGACCTGCTTTCGTTATCATCAGTTGCCGACGCATTTTTGGCTTGTGGAAGCAGCAGCCTCGGCATCCGGCGGAAGAGAAAATCCAAACATGTGGTCCCAGTCAGCTAACAATAATAGAGAAATGGACCTGAAACCCTTACACATCACTGAATCTGCTGGCTTTGTACGATAAGGAACTGCGCGCGTAAGCTCAGACGCACCACCTCATTTATATATATATATATATATATATATATATATATATATATATATATATATATATATATATATATATATATATATATATATATTGTGTGTGTGTGTGTGTGTGTTTGCTTGTATACACATATACGTATATATATCTGTATATATATATATATTTTTTATATATATACATATACATATACATATATATAAATATATATATATATATATATATATATATATATATATATATTTATATATATATATATATATATATATATATATACTCACCTATTATTTCAACTTAACAACAACATTAAGATTCTGCTGTACATTTCCAGTTATGGACATACAAAATAAATTGTTCCTCACCACGGAAAAATCACAAAACGTTCTCTTTTCCTTAATATTGCAAGCAAATTTGCACTAATTCATGCAGAGGTTGTGTATGGGAATTGGTAAAGGCTTTGTCAGTTTAAGGAAACTTAGTGCTTTGTCTTTCATTTTGATTAACGTTCACGTCTGCTCAATGGGCGTCAGTGTTGCAAAGAAAATATTATCACTTTCCTTCACACAACAAAAAATTCGGATCTTTCCTAGGGGTTTTAACCCGGTATGTATCCACCTTTGCGGCCTGTTTAGTACAAACCCGTTGGAGATGACCTTAAAAACAGAAACAAAAGACTGTACATATCATAAAGATAATGACCCTTAAGAAATATTAGTTCTAGATAACGACCCCCGAAAACCCTTGGGGTCACTATCTATGAAAAATCCAAAAATTTTTATCATAACAATGACGCACAGCAGCTTTCCAAAGGACTGGCTGTTCATCTGTAAAAATTTCAAGACTTATAGTTTTACTGGGTTTTGTGGCACTGATTACCCATACTTCATCAATCCTTCTGAAAGAGAATAAATTACAAGTACACTACCAGCAAGTGCACAAAGCAAAGATTTCTTCCAGTAACTGAAAACTAGTTATTACTCAGGATTATTGAATAAACTGTCTTTTTTAAATACAACTCAAGAATTCAAATCGACACGACGAAAGAAAAATACGCGTCTTACCAGTTCTTTTTACGCTGAACTGAGGCCATAATGATACATGCACAAAATCAACTGAGGCCTTAATGATATATGCACAAAATCAAGGAAACAACTTCCGGGACCATTTTTTTTCACACCACTTTCAGGAAAGAAAACGGGACTGGGTTTACGATAAAAACGAAAATTGATTTAACGTTTGACTTATTAATGTATTATTATTATTATTATTATTATTATTATTATTATTATTATTATTATTATTATTATTATTATTACCCAACCTACACCGTAACTGGAAAAGAAGAATCCTCTAAGTCCGCGAGCTTCACAAGGGAAAGCAGCTCAGTGTGGAAAACAAAATAAAGAAGTAAAAAACACG
Source organism: Macrobrachium rosenbergii (assembly GCF_040412425.1). NCBI lineage: Eukaryota > Metazoa > Arthropoda > Malacostraca > Decapoda > Palaemonidae > Macrobrachium > Macrobrachium rosenbergii. The sequence continues at coordinate 56,192,812 of NC_089753.1, forward strand.
CAATTATATATGTGATGATAACAAATAAAAAACATTACGATAAAACAAACTATGAATGAGACTCATGTGAGCCTGCTCAATGAAAAAGGCCCTGCACCCAGTCTGAATTTCTGAAGCTATTGTTGGCATTATTGCTAGCCATGTTGTGGACCTACTTGGAAAAGCAGAATGCTACAAGCAAGAAGAATAATGAGAAAAGTCATAAAAAAAATATCTTGAGCATTTACACGTTAGGTTTTCCTTTCTGAGTTAATCCATTCTCTCATAACTAATGCACTTTCCAATTCTGGTCTATGTCCTAATCTTTATTTATCTCTATTCAGCCATGGTTTTCTGAGCTTTCCCACTGGTTGGCATCAAGACCCTCGAATTGACTTTTTTTTTTTTTTTTTGTTCTTCTCTCCACGTCTGCAAACCATCTCAGCTCTTGAGAAATCCACAGACTAATTTTTTAGAATCAAGTTTTTAACTTAAAAAATTATGCAAGGAGACTACAAGACAAAGTTTAGCACACAGCTTCTTGCATGATTCATTCACTGAAAAACCCATTCGCTAGCTATCAAATGAATAAGTGAGGGTGCTCAACCCCTACTTTACCTCATTTTCGGTTCGTCCGTTATCCAGCATGACTGGTCTTAGTCTATTAAAAACATTGGAAGAAATATCAAAATACTCTCACGGAAAGAAAAACAATGGCAGAGTTTGACTGGAGAATCAGAAGTTAAAGCTGAAAAAACTACCAATAGCTCCAAGTTTTAAAAAGTAATTATAAAACAAATTAAGATAACCAGAATGAAAATGTCATAACATATTTATTTACCAGTTATACTTGCCCTAAACGCATTCATACTAAACAAGCTAATTCAGTGGTGTGGAAGAATTTACAACTTATTCATTAAATATTATCCCGTATTCATTAAATATTATCCCGTATCTTCCGATTGTTCACTACACCCGTTGCACACGTACCACCAAAGAGAGAGAGAAAAAAATCGAACACAGAACGATTATGCACAAGAAATCCCATCTGGCAAATCTGACTCAATGAGGAAGAAAAGTGGCAATGCTGAAGAGTCGCATCCAGGAAGACTCATCCAGCTGGTGGTGTAATCCTCCAGTCCTTACCTAGACAACGGCGCACTACTTAGAAATTCAAACCCAAACCTTAGGACACGAGGCACGGACGAGTGGACAAATCTATGGGGGCCTTCCGCTACCTGATATCAGACGCACTTCATCCCCTCATATCTACGATATACCATGATAAATATGCAATTCCTTCGGAAATGCGACGAAGACTTCAGTCAAAGGCTGCGTGAACTTCGAATGACATGAAGAGGAATGTGTTCGTATTTCAAGAAGGGACCGTTTGCATGTTTAGACAAATTCTCATCATCTCCTTCGCCGTTTGATGTCTATCAGGACCCTGTCTGTAATGTCTGACCTTTGATAACCGTTACCTTTCCCTGCTATGGTTGACTCCAGAATATTAAGCTTTGTCTGGCCAGGCTTTGTGATTGCACATACACACACACACCCACAAAGAGAGAGAGAGAGAGAGAGAGAGAGAGAGAGAGAGAGAGAGAGAGAGAGAGAGAGATGTCATGAGTTTGGAATGTTAAAAACAGACCATACTTACTCAAAGGGAAAAAACTTTAATTAGTCCCTCGTAGTTCAGCGAGAACTTGGTGTGTCTATGTTAATGAGGATATGGCTGACGCATCAGGGTATCTAGATATAAACAGTTCTGATGAACGTATAATTCATGCTTGCCCACATACCCTGACGCCCCTGAATCCAAAATCAGGGCCTTGTGGTCGTCAATCAACCCACCTGAGACTGTCCTGACCATCTCCCAACTTTCAACGAACACTTTCACGACCATCCTCAGTGTCTTCACGTGCTGATTGAGCGATTGCTATTCATCACCAACAACGTTATCCTCCTCACAGATGTTGCACCATGTCACACTGACCAAGAGACCAGGCTTTGTTCTCACTCAGACCAGGTTTTGCTCCCTTCAGTGGGCGTTCCTGATCTTGGGAACGTTGGCATTCTTATTCTGGTCAAGTCCCACCATGTCACACTAACCATGACCTGAGTTCTTTGTTCCTATTAATGCCAGGCGGTAGAACAGTCCCCAGGCCAGCGTTCCGAATGCTGATCGTCTTTGGCAGCCGAGGACACCTGACAGTGTCTGCTGATTTTGCTTACTACACTGCTTCACCATGCAGAGAAAACATGACAAAATAGTTTCTATAAAATCTTGACAAATATCACACAATTGAGTACACGACATAAACAGCACTCAACTAAACATTGCAGACCTATTTACTAACTTGCTTTCTAAAATCAGTACAATTCCAGTAATGCTTATAAATGTGAATACCTCATATATCATTCACCAGCGCAGGGTTAGCTTTAAAACATTTATTTTCCGCCCAATAAGCCTCTATCATGTCTGAATCTGGAAGACACTATATTTGACAAGCTTTTAAGAGTAGTGACCATCAAAAAGCGAATACATTCTATATATATGACACTGCAATATAAAACAGCTCATGAAGCTTAAACACGAAGATTTTACCTTAAGCCTTTACAAATGATTGCAAAAACTTTCAGAACAAAACCTAAGTTTAAAAAAAAAATCCAATACGACATTCGAGAAAAATTAAAATGGAACATTCAAGCATAACGACGAAAATGAAAGACCAAAAAATTCTTCTCTAGCCCCCGACATAAAATCGCTTTTTTGTTCTTATCTGAAAAGCTCTTAATCGGTGCAAAACAACAGCTCGTTTAATATGAGAACTGAAACAACGGTTTCATTAAACTCTGGGAACTTCTGATTCTGAAAACTAGTATTTTACCGAATACTGACGAAATGGAAAATAATTTCTTTTACGTCCTAACAATTCACGACATCAGGATAAAAATCTGAATGATTAAACGCACAAACACAAAAGACGAAATGGCAAGAAAACTCGCTTCCAAGCAAATAAATCTTACACAAAAAAATCTTTTGAACGTTTGAATTTTTTTTAGTATTGTGAAACCTACTGCCATCCAAGCGCAGAGACCAATAAGATGATTTAAACAAAGGCGATGATGATGATGCTATTATTATTATTATTATTATTATTATTATTATTATTATTATTATTATTAATTTTGCACTTTATATCATAACACTTTATATTTTACACTATATAATAACAATGTCTACAGAAAACTAATATAAATCATATTCCGAACATTAATCAATGAGTATTACACGTTATAATCTTACGGAAAATATTAGGTACTGACAAAATATGAGAGAAAATATCTTTTCATATGGCTTACAAGATATCTGGGTACGAAAGGACGCAGAAAGTACGCATTCCATTGAGAGCAAACACGCTGGTAACTTCTAGGCATGTTTCGTGGATGTCACAAATTCGAGGATCAACCGGTTGGATCCATCTTTCATTCCATTCACTTCCAAATTGCAGAATTCTCTTTATTCCTCGGTGTTTCTAGATTCGTTTAACTTAGTTCGCCTCTGTTTCTGCGCAATAAAAAAATAAGAAAATGTCACCCAGAGTCAGATGTCACCAACTTTATCCTCGATGTTTGCGGGCCTCTCATAAGCCCTCATTCAACCCGTAAGTCAGGCCATTGTATTTGTAGGAGTCAGTTTACAGCTTTGTTGAATAACTTGTTACTTCATGATTGCTAAGAAATTCACAATCTCGTGAAAAAATTGTATAATATAAATCCACAATTATATAGTAAATTGCATTAGTATGTAAAAGATAAAAACAAAAACTTTCGAACGCCTGAACGGTGTTCCTCATCATTGTTTGAGGTGTTCGAAAGTCTTTGCTTTTATCTTTTACATACTAATACAATTTACTATATAATTCTGGATTTTTATTATTGTTACTTCATGTTACCACTATTTTCGAGACGCCTTTCAAGTCCACTGGAGTCTCTCCAAGTTTAGACATCTTTGCAATTCTTGAGGCAACTTACTACGTAATATGTGTGCCATGTGTTCAAATGGTCAGGTTTCCAATAAAATTCATAAGTGGTCGGTATAATCAATTTCCTCACACATTACGTCGTTTCTTAACCCTGTTAGTGTATGTCAGCCTCAAAATGTTCTCGTATTTCCACATGAAAGACTGCAGGAACTAACTTCAGTATTCGAGGCAGACCCCGCTGAGGGGGACGTGCCTAGCAAACCTCTCGGACATGACAGCACAAGGATTGCACTGAAAAAGAAGAGTGAACACACACAGCGTAACCTATTAGAAATAAGGACCTCTGCTTCTCTCTCACGACCCGAAGGAAGCCGAGCAAAACACCCAAATTCTGAAGAAGCCGAACAAGCTCAGGCATGAAGATATTTATTACAGGAGAAAGAAGATTACAACACCAATGTGATGTTTTTGGTCTTACGTGCTCTACGGTGCTTTTCAGGTTTCTAGAGAAGTGAGCTGAGAGAGAGAGAGAGAGAGAGAGAGAGAGAGAGAGAGAGAGAGAGAGAGAGTCATGGCCGAAATTTTAATCCGAGCGACCGACTCTGATTATCAAAGGTATCCATTTACAGCCCAACCGAATCACCTTTGAAATATAATTTCAGAGAGTAAACATCATATTCATACATAATCATCAATTCTACTTCCTATCGATCTTTATTCACAGAGATGCCGTCCAAGGTATTCTTCAGTCTCTAAGCGAATGAATAGCCTTTGTCGGCGCCACAAATTTCAAATGCTCTGACTAGACTAATTTTTTTTTTTTTTTTTTTACTGTTAAGTCATGAATGACGGATCGAGTTCAGCATGTCTGATAATGAAAGCGCTGGTACGCCTTACGCATCAGGTTCTGAGCCAAGATCAATATTAATAACCTTTGACATGGAGTAAGCATAACTGAGAAAATGCTGAACAGGTATTCTCAGTTCATTTATGAGCGCATCGGAGTGTAAGCTCAGCTGAGCTTTGATTTAGTCATGAAAACACCCTAGCGTAAGTTTAGATGACAAACTCACTGACATCCTGTAATGTAGGCTTAGTGAACCTTACGAGTTCAGTCACGTAAGTCAAATCTCAACATATAACGAAACCACCATTGCTGATGTGTACTGTATGTTAATCCATATACGTTACGTTTTATTGCTCCTGTCATATGAAGCAAGGAATGCACTCAACACTTCCGTGGGGAAAGCATCAGTGCACACGTTACCGAAAGCTTCTCACAAGGAGGAGGAGACCTTTTGGTGATGCAACAATTTCTTGAAAACAAAACTAATGCCTCCCACTCAGAAAAGAGTCGTTCTCTAAGGTGTCAACCTCCCGGTCCTGAGAGCGGATCTTTGAAATGAGGTTGTTTGTCCCAAGACAAGCTTCACCTTGTCTACAACCGGCCTCACTCTACTTGCAACAACGGCGTAACTAATTTACTATTTAGGTAATCACAATGATTTCTCGCTGTTGAGGTAAGAAAGACCTTAACCCATTATTATTATTATTATTATTATTATTATTATTATTATTATTATTATTCAGAAGATGAAATCTATTCATATGGGAACAAGCCCTCAGGGACCATTGACTTGCAATTCAAGCTTCCAAAGAATTTGGTGTTCATTAGGGAGAAGGAAGAGGAGGTAGAGGGAAATACAGAAATAAGAGATCCCACTTACTAAAAAAGAAAAGAAAAATTAATAAAATAACAAATAGATAAAAATGTATTAAAATGCAAGGAGAATCCCCAAAGGCTCCAAGAGGCACATCTTAAACTGTAAATAATCTAAATAACTTTAATCACTGCCTTGCACACGGTACACTGCAGACGGTACAGGACATTCCTTTGCAGTGACGCCAGTTCCTTCAGGTGTCTTCTATTTCGGTTGCCCAACTTCTTTGACTTTTCCTAACTACTCCAATTTCAACTCTCATTCAAATCTCTAAGACTCCCACAGGTCTTGCAAGAGGCTCGTTCTTGAAAAAGGTGAAAAGTGGAGGAAGGTCAAGTTGAAGAAGTTGGACAGTTGGGCGGGAAGGATACTTGATATCATCTACAAAGTTCCATACACGATTCCTTACCTATTTCCGAAATAGAAGCCTATCGCTTCATTTTAGTGAGAGAACGGTTCAGTATTCATTGAGGAGGAGTATTTGTGAAAGAAGAGAAACCCGAAAGATGAAACGAACAGAGAAAACAGCAAATAGTGAGGAACGCTACACTGCATCATAAGCATTCGTGTGCAGTAAATTGGTTACTGCACGCTTTCTCCCCCTTTTCACGAAACTGTACCTGTAAAACACACACACGCACGCACACACATAAAATATAAATTATTATAAATAATTATATATATATATATATATATATATATATATATATATATATATATATATATATATATATATATATATATATATATATGCATCACATCACATCGCATAATGCACTTGAAGACGTGTCTAACATGTCTGGCGCCAACTGCAATAAAGGCCTCGATTGCAATTCATCTAATCGCTAATTTTCTACTCACTCAATGCACAGTGCACTTTCCTTCATGAATTTTCTTTTTTATCTTCTTGCACATTCTGAATAAAATGTTGTCCTATACAATACAAAATAGTAATTAGGATTACGTTTGAACAGAGCAAAAATGATCAACCTGACAAAATGAATAAATGTCATATATTTTTACATTGAACGGATGTAAACAAATTACCCGATAAATCTAATATTCCCATACTGCTTAATTAACTTAACATGCTCATGTAATAGGTTTAATATTTTCATGCAATATGTTTATGAAATTTTGCAAATAAAATAATACACATAATACACTCAATATTTTTAACTTCAATAATAAATGTAATACTCGTTTCTTTCTTTTGTTTATATACATACACAGATATACATATATACAGTATATATATATACACACACAAACACACACATATATATATATATATATATATATATATATATATATATATATATATATATCTATATATATTATACATACACACACTTATATAAATCTCTATATACTGTATATATACATACACATGTATACATATAAATATACATACTGTATATACTGTATATATATATATATATATATATATATATATATATATATATATATATATATATATATATATATATATATATATACAAATATAATCATATAATATATATATATATATATATATATATATATATATATATATATATATATATATATATATATATATATACACACACACACACACACACACACACATAATGCATGTATAATGGAACGATGAGAGATGAAATCCTTGACTGTCAAAGAGTATTTGAAGCATATAAAGTAGCAGGGTTTGTGCAAAGGACTAGGAATAGAGTTGAGAATACCTACAGAGGCTAAGGTAGGAATGCATGAAGAGGTTTTCAATCCAAATCTCCTTTATGGAAATGAGGAGTGCATGTTAGTTGTGAAAGAATAAAAAAAAAAAATGGTTGAAGCTTATGAGATGTTTATTTAGAATACGCAGATCTAGAAGAAGGGGATAAGAAACATGGAAATACGTCGAAGCTGTTGGTAAAAGGTTAGTGTAGGTGAGAGGATGGATCAGTGTCTTGGGATGGTTGGGTCATGTGAAAGGAATGAAGGGCAGTAAGCTGGTGAAAATTATTTACAATCTGGAAGTTTTAGATGGAAGGACGAAACACAAACCTACACAGAAATGGACAGATACAGTGGAAGAGGCTCTGTAAAAGTAGAGCTATGATATCCAGGAAGCTCAAGAGAGCGTGCAGGATTGCGTTGAATCGTCAAGTGTGTGTCGGGGGCTGGTACACTGTGGATGAGCCTTGCACGTAAGCACACGAAGAAGTTAATGTTTGGTCACTTTCTTCCTGGGAGTTTCATCCACGATTCATCAGATTAGATACGATTGTGTCAGTGGCCACTGCCTTGTTTTACCACCCCTTTAACACACACACATACACACACATATATATATATATATGTGTGTATTATCTGAAATTATCCTTTTCTGTGTTATACACACATGTATAGATCTTAGATAGATATATTATCTGAAATTATATTTCCTCCGTTTTTACAACAGTCTTACCATCTATATAATATATATATATATAAAGTATATATATATATATATATATATATATATATATATATGTGTGTGTGTGTGTGTGTATATACATATAGATGGATAGATGGACAGATGGTCAGAAAGATAGATAGATCATCTGAAATTCTCTTTTCCTCCGTTTTCCCAGTCTTTCATAGATAGATAGATGGTCAGAAATATAGATAGACATCTGAAATTCTCCTTTCCTCCGTTTTCCCAGTCTTACATAGATAGATAGATGGTCAGAAATATAGATAGAAATCTGAAATTCTCCTTTCCTCCGTTTTCCCAGTCTTACATAGATAGATAGATGGTCAGAAATATAGATAGACCATCTGAAATTCTCCTTTCCTCCGTTTTCCCAGTCTTACATAGATAGATAGATGGTCAGAAATATAGATAGACCATCTGAAATTCTCCTTTCCTCCGTTTTCCCAGTCTTACATAGATAGATAGATGGTCAGAAATATAGATAGACATCTGAAATTCTCCTTTCCTCCGTTTTCCCATTCTTACAATCTTCCATATCTCAAAGAACTGATATCTTTGTTCCTCCAAGATCAGGTCTAATTTTTCCCTTAGTCTCTCTTGCTGCCAATTGTTCTGAGAGAGAGAGAGAGAGAGAGAGAGAGAGAGAGAGAGAGAGAGAGAGAGAGAGAGAGTTAAAACATCGTAGCATTTTATTTACGAGTATTCTGGTGTTCGGTAAGGACTTAAAATGCTGCACTGACAGCACAGATACCTTTCATAAAGTAACTTCCCTAAATATAAAATTGAAGAAGCCAAAAATATTCAGCCTCATACTACGCACATGAATCCCACCTATCTTCTTATACCTGTAACCCTCTGACAGTCGCAATTCATCTGACTACAGGCGAGAACAATCGTCAGCAAACCTTAACAGATTTTCAATTATATTCAAATGAAGGACGTAGCGAAGGACATTCCACGTTATGGCGTTATAGGATTTGCTGAAGAGGACAACGGTACAAAAAGACAAGGCAGTCGAAGGCCATTCACTCCGTTAATATGCTGGGGATGGTATATACCGAAGCCGAATAACTGCAATTAATGCAATGTTAAAAAGATTCACCATTTGTTTAAACGCCAGAACCAATCTTGCTGGTATACAAAAGCCCCATATTTTATCTCATTTTTCCGTACAAGGTATTTTCAAATCATTTTTTGCAAAGCAACCAACTGACAAATCATGTACTAAAGGCAGCAAAGAAATACCGTTTTAACTACAAACGTAAATCTCGAATGCCATATTTTTTTTAGCTAAAATCCAACTTCACAGGATATTTCTGTTTAATGGGCATTTGTATAATAAGTTATTTTGGTACTGCTCTGAGTGCAGACAGAAACTTCAAATATAATCTAGCAGGTTATACAATCATAAACAGGCATGCATTGGATTTCTTCTATCGGGTACGAAAACTAACTAACTCTCTCTCTCTCTCTCTCTCTCTCTCTCTCTCTCTCTCTCTCTCTCTCTCTCTCTCTCCTACTAACATCCCTCATGCATCCACCAGAAAAAAATTAATTATCCTTTCTCTTGCGCATTTGAGGTGTCCAGACTTAACAACTTTCGTTGGTATTTTAGCACAATCCTATATCTCTGTAATGAACCTATTAAAATCTAAGATTAACTGTCTTGCATTCAACTCTGTTTATAGGACAGCTGGCCAAGGTCGTTTCTCCCCACAAGAAACATTACACCATGAAGGCTAGACTGGACGAACTGATTACAGACCGTAACACAACAGCGAGACATGTCCTTTAATACAGCAAATTATCGTTATTATCAAAATCGTAATTTTTTAATGCATGCGTGTAACTAAAAATTAATACTTTCTACGAGTGAATTTAAGTAATTTTGCTCATGTGACATAAAAAAAAAAAGGGCCGCAAATAAAAACATGAGCAACTCTGATTCTTGGGCACTGAAAACAAAAATGGCGTCCTCAAGTGTCCACTTCCTCTGGAAGTAAATTGGCACTCCGCCCTCAGAATCAAGAGCTAGCGGCTCTCCGCCTCTTCCTAAAGACCCATGGGCAGTGGACACTCCCCTTTATTGCCTCGGACCACTTCTGGGCGCTCTTACCTGGCTCAGGGCGAGACCGCCGTACACACGAAACCTTCATCTTCAACTGACGTCAAGTTACGAGGAAAAAGGCTGAGCATAATGTACACTGAATTCTGATTTACTAGACGCAGCCGAGCGGTTCAAGGCGGCGTTCTGTTGGTATTGAATCATAGGGATATTTTTTATCTTATTCCTTAACACTTGAGAGAGAGAGAGAGAGAGAGAGAGAGAGAGAGAGAGAGAGAGAGAGAGAGAGAGAGAGCAGGGAAATTGACTGTTTCTATGCGACATGATACCTAATCATTTTTTGTAAATTTACCACAACCTTTCAAAAATTAGACATCAAGTCTCGAGCAATGCTTAACTGTCATCGAAACCTTCTTTATATCTAACTTGTCATCTAAGAACTTTTTACTGCCTGATCAATTACGCAGACATTAATTTCCCCATCCCTAACAGGGGCAATCGACGTTCTTTTCTCTTAACCCTCTCTATCTGTCGTCCATCGATTTCCTCAGACTATCTCTTCTACCACGAATTCTTTTGCTGACAGCTGCCCTTCGCACCCCTTCTACTTCTGCTACTCTACAGTCCTCACTTATTAGCTCTTCCTTTTCTACTATGACTTCAAGGGCATACTCGAACAGGAAGCCCTTAGTTTGGTCAATTTCTGTGCCTCTAAAACTGTACACTCCGCGCCTACCTCTTTTTAAACTAAAATCCAATATTTCCTTTAATATTACTAATAATAAAATACAATTTCTTTCTCAAAATCTATTTTGTTTGATGAAAAATATGAATCCACACAGTGTCCTTTATCATCATCTTGGGGTATTGCAAAATATTACAAAGCTATTTTTTGAGGTCTTACAATCTCTAACCACTATATGATACATATAAACCACTATCCGGAGAAGTTCGAACACATCATTGAGAGACCACAGACTACTGGAATCTTCTTCAATAAAGAGGGGCGTTGCCTCTGTCGTTGGTTTACTTCGGTTATCTAATTCATATAAATTCTCTACTGCTCTAACCCTTCCTTGCCTGGAATACTGTCCTCATACCTGAGGAGCTCCTCCTCTTCCTGAAGAGAGTGAATCAAGTGCTACTCTTCCAGCGGGAGGTCGTGACCCCCTCCTCCTCCTAGTCTCTTCCTCCTCCTCCTCTTCCTGTCGCTCTTCTTCCTCTCTCTCTCTCTCTCTCTCTCTCTCTCTCTCTCTCTCTCTCTCTCTCTCTCATTGATTTGACCCATTTCTCCATAGCCCAAGGGTCCTTCCCTTAACAAGGAGCCATACGATACAAAATACGCAGATGAATGGTTCCTAGGTTGCTTATCACATTTATTATTATTATTATTATTATTATTATTATTATTATTATTATTATTATTATTATTATATGGCCCTTTTAAGTATGATTGCGGCCTTTCTTTGAAATTAACAGTCTCCATCAATGATGCTGTTAGAAAGACCTCTCCACAAGTTTCCAGTACAGGGAATTACCAGCTTCTTTACTTTTCTTATCATTTGCTCTTACAATTGCTCCCTAAGGGATCAAGCCTAACTTTACTTTCGACTTTTTCATTCCTTAACCAGACCACCTAGGTTAGTGGGCTTTTCAGTTACCTGCATACATGAGAGTTTATACTATATATATATACTATATATATATATATATATATATATATATACATATAATATATATATATATATATATATATATATATATATATATATATATATATATATATATTGTATCTATATACTGTATATGTGTGCTTATGTGTTAAAAAGAGAGAGAGAGAGAGAGAGAGAGAGAGAGAGAGAGAGAGAGAGAGAGAGAGAGAGAGAGAGAGAGAGAGCATACAAGACGCATTTCGTGCATCAAAGCTAACCAGGAGCTCCATCCTGTAATCATCAAATCGAATAACGGACACCAACCAATGCGACAAGGCCCTGGCATACGCCCTTTTCTCCAAAGTAGCTGAATCCAGTTCACTTCATACTGACTCCTCCCCTTTACAAGTGTCTATTTCCTTTCACAGAAAAGTCTGGTTATCAATGGTTCAGACTGCGCCGCACTATTCAGCTTACAGAGAGAGCCGAGCCCTCTCCGAAACACAATGAGCAGAGGATTGGATTTGATACATTTTACGCAATCCATTTCTCTTCAACATGAGGATGCTGCCCAAGCCCATCCCACTATAATCCCTACGCCCCTCCCATTCATTTGACAATCCCACCCTTACCGATGGCAAGGATTGGCTGCTGCAAGGATATGTCCTACATCGAGAGAGAGAGAGAGAGAGAGAGAGAGAGAGAGAGAGAGAGATGGATACAGTCACACAGGCACGTGACTCCATCAAAAGCGATATTTCCAAGGAGAGGCGCACATCATAAATGATCGTACAGGTCAAAATCGACTACACGGAATATTAACTCCCCAAAAGGCGAGATCTCCTTATTTTGGACGTCACAAGGTGGAACTGGTGAGCATCACAGTGAGCTGTAAAAAGAATGTTGTTTTCTTTCTTTTCCTTTTGAAAGAAGTACTCGTCCTCTCGACGTCCAGATGCTGACGTCAATGTCAGCGAATACTGACGTCAACGTCCTACCGTCAAGAACTGGAGGATCCGAATCTCATTAGCAAACTGGAGATTAGTTTATTAAATCATAAGGCTGCAAGCCATTTTCGCCTTGCCTAAAGACGACAGCTAATATTGGATATCTCGGGAAACTGTTACACTGAAAAAACAGAACCTCCGTCAAAAAGGAAATTAGATTCATCTTCTCCATTTAGAATTCCATCTACCCATCTATCTATCTATGGTAAACGTGGAATGGAATGGAATATAGAGTTTAGGCCAAAAGCCAAGCACTGGGACCTAAGAGGTCATTCAGCGCTGAATGGGAAATTGAAAGCAGAACGGTCTGAAAGGTGTAACAGGAGGAAAACCTCGCAGTTGCACTATGAAATAATTGTTAGGAGAAGGTGGATAGCAAGGCTGAAGAAAGAATATGAATGGAGGTACAGTAAAAGGAATGAAAGGGGCTGCAGCTAGGGGCCGAGGAGACGCTGCAAAGAACCCTTGTAATGCCTACAGCATACCCCGTTCGCTTTGCCTAAAAACCACAGCTAATACTGGATATATCGGGAAATTGTTACACTGAAAAAATAGAACTTCCGTCAAAAAGGGAATATGATTCATCTTCCCCATTTAGAATTCCATCTGCCTATATATCTATGGTACACTAAGTGAGCTCAAATGCGAGATACGACCGATTATTTCTGAAATGAAGTTTCCCATATACTGGAGCAGATAAAAAAAAATCCACATGAGCTTCAGAGGAAATGTCACTCGTATCAATTAAGAAAGATTATCATAAAACAATTATGTTATTCTGTACTGGCAGAAAGATTTGACATCCTGTAAGGAATCATAAAAACAAGCCCTTTGTACGATAGCTTTAGCTAAAATGTTTTATCTTGTTGGTAATTCTGCATAGAATAAATCCTTAGTTATTATTTATAGCTTCACCTGAACGCTTTTATCCTGTAAGAACCCTACAGAATCTCCCTGCTTTTCTTATATCTGAAAAGGCATATCCTATTGGGAATTCTATAAAAGGCATATCCTATTGGGAATTCTATAAATACATCTTTTTTATAAAGTTATTTAAAGTTTACATCCTGCTGGGAATAAGAAATAAGTTCTTTTTTTAACGTGGACACCAGTTGGAAATACAACAGAGATGAATCCGTGTTTTTATCAAAGTTTTGCCTAAATCCAAGTTTTAGCCTTCTCGAAATCCCATACAAAATAAATCCTCGTTATGATCATAGTTTTATATAAATGTTTATTTATTCCCTGCTGTGAATCCTTAAAAAGACAAATCCGGTTTTTATAATAACTTTACCTACAAGTCATATCTTGTTAAGTAGGCCTACCCTAAATAAAACAAATCGTTGTTAACATGAGTTTTACCTAAAACATATATCCTTTCTAGTATCCTATATGAAATAAACCCTGATTGTAATTATCATTTTACTTAAAAGCTTTTTTCATGTTAGCAATACCATAAATAAATCCCCTTTTCAAAACATCTCAAAGATGGGAATCCTTTACGAAATATATCCCTATTTCTTAAGTTAATTTTACCCAAAATGTTATATTCGATTGAAAATCAAACGAAAATAATTCTCCGCTTTTTATGGTAGGTTTACCTAAGAGACTGTATCCTGTTTGAAATCCTATGAAAAGCAAACATCTGTTTTTAGAAGTTTCACCCAAAAGTATATGTAAGCAGATGACTCTTTCAAGCCAGTAGAGGCAAAAGTAATAGTCAGAAAGATTGAAAAGGCTTCATATAAATTATGTGCAGCAATGCAGCCATTAATTTTAACTCCACTGGGAATCTATAAAAATAAAAAAAATCAATGTTTTCACGAGAGCTTTACCTAGAAGCTTTAATCCTGTCGGGAATACTACAAAAATATATATAAAATTTATATATATTTTCGTAATGGCTTTTCCATAACGCTGTATCCTGTTGGGAATCCTATAAAAATAAACCTTTATTTTTGTGACAGTTTTCCGTAGATGGTTATCCTGTTAGGAAATTTATCAAATACAAACCAAAGCCCGTTCATTTTGGTCGTTTTCTCCAAAAGGTTACATCCTATTGGGAATCCCGCCCCCTCCTCTACCAGAAAATTTGTTAATTCATGATAGTTTCAACTAAAAGGTTATTGTTTTAAAACACGGTCTGAAAAGAATGCAGGCCATTTCTAAACCGAGATAAACCCGGTTCTAAGAATTCATACCAAGAGGCGAATGAAAATGACGGCAAAGTAAAGTTAGAGAGGTTGGTCAGCGAGGAGGGAAAAGAGAAAAGGAATAGACGAAAGGTCGAAGGTATAAAGCAATGGAGTTGGGATTCTGTACAATAACTTTGCACTGTCTAGACTCTAGAGTGTGTCTGTCAAGCTGTCTCCCTTAAAGAATACCTCAAGAAAACCTGCGTCACAGTTATTTTAACGTCTTTCAAAATGGCTGAGCTACCACAACAATTTCCAAGATGAATACAATGCAAAACCATAAAGTATTTGCCAGTTTATGAAATAAATGAAATTTTACTTTCATTTTGGTCAATTATAAGGGATAATATCTTGGACGCTGAAGTTCATGAAAACTGTTGCACATTTCGACTTCTTTCAATAAAATCGAAGGGTCATCACATCTACACCTGCAACATTTGACTGAAGATTTCCAGGACTCTGGATATTCAGCATGGATACTAAAGCGAATGAAAAGTCTCCACGAAGGGACTTTAATTAACAATGAATCAAAATTATCCATTCATTTGGGGAACCCATCAGTGCTCTAGAGTGCTCTAGAGTGAGAGCTGGTGCGCAGTTCCTTAAAAACTGAGCCAGTATGCTACTCCTAAACTATTTAAAAGAGGAGGAGGTCGGCCGCTTGGCTCGTGACTAAACCCCATTCCTCTTTTTTTTCCCTTTTGGGACTAGGCTAAAAAAAAAAAAAAGACACAAAGGTTACCGTTCCCAGTGGACTTTGCTCTTAGCACTTGAAGTAAAAAAATTATAGGCAATATTTTTCAAATAATTGCAATTTTTTTTTTAAACAACGTACTTTCGACTGCGAGGTGAGTACCGCATTTTAATGGTAAATTAGCAACATCCCATAGGAAACATGAATGTATTGCTTGTAAGTTGAGAAGCCCAAGGACTAGAACCTCCAGCGTCACAGCGAAAAACTAGGAAACGATAGAGAATGAGATGGGTTGTGGGCAAAGCGACATTTTCAAATACTGCGTGAATTAAGGGGAAAGGACCAAGGACAAAATCGTAAAAACAAGATTAAGAGTTGAATACAATCACCGCACTTTATTAGCGACTGCCTCATGGAGAACTAATTCTAAGCCCCTGTAAGAATTTGTACAAAGTCGTAAGTAATTTTTCACCTTCAAATTCTCTGCAGAATAAAACTTCATCGACATAAATATACTCTCCTGTTGGCTTCTCAGGCCTGACTGTGACCCATCGGCTCCTACGCCTGACTACCAAGGTTTGTTGCCAAGATGAACCCTAATGGACTCTACCTTTCCTATATTTGGAAAATGACTCACTTAAAGCTTCGGGAGAGTGCCAAGAGTGAGTCAAATCATGTTCAAGACAACGACAAACTTAAAGATACATATTAGAAAATATTTATTATCGTTAGTACTGCCAAAAAAGAAAAGCACTCAACTCTACACTACAGGTGTGAGGATGGGGCCACTTCAGCTCCAGTAGAATGTACTCGGCCTCGACAGATATTGAGTAAATTCAAGTCAAATCAACACATACCCGTACCTGTGGTACACAGGTTAAAGCACTGAACATATTTCTCATCCAGACAAGAGACAGACGCTCAGAGATGGAAAGGAGATTTTATTTTTAATCCTTAATGGATTTTCAAAAGGGTGTCTGAGGAAATAATATTCAAAAGCATCAGCAAACTGGAAACTTAATCGTGAATTACATCGCCGTTGTTTCAACACCTTTAAGACTAAAATAACGCCTAACTACGACGCTAGATGCATGATAATCACAGACCTGAGCCCCGAGTGTAATGAATAAAATTTAATTATAGCTTCCAGGCTCTCGATTCTTCGACTGAAAATAAAGGCTATAAAAAGCAACGGGGAATGAGAAGAATACCAAAGAATGATGCAAGTGTCGATAAGGTCGAACAGAAGTCTCACTTCGTATTCCAAACGGTCGACGAAAATGGCAAGCTCTGAATAGTTCATTTAATCCAATGCAGAGTGAAACATCTGGACTAGGCTGGATTTGACGAGATGAGACTGAACAGTGGGGGCAGGGGGTTGACGTGATTTGGTTAAAAGGGTTTTGCGAAGATTGAGGCAATATCAGAGCTGACCATCACTAGTGAGAACAGCATCGAAATCGGCACATAATGTCGAGACATCCACAAAGCGTGGACTCTCCCGGAATGGAACTGGTGAATAAAATGGAATTCTGTTTTTCAGCGAAGCAATTGCTCTCTTTGACGTCAACGGCGATGAAAAGTGACGTCAACAACCTGCCGCCATGAACTGGAAAATTTAAATCGCATTAGCAGACGGGTGATTAGTCTACTTATTCGTATGTTCACAAAACATCGCCTTTTTGTGAAAAACTGTCTATCTTTAATATATTGCCTTTCCTCCGAAGAGGAAAATGACACTGGCGTGATCAGTAATTTGAAGGCATACATTTTGACAAAACTATATTCAATTTCGGGCAATGATTAAGCTAATTCTCTCTCTCTCTCTCTCTCTCTCTCTCTCTCTCTCTCTCTCTCTCTCTCTCTCTCCCTCTCCTCCCCATCACATGCCTTACACAATCTTTCAGCCAAACCCACTTCCCCTACAAGAATATAGATCAGATTGAAACAAAATACCAGTCCTTGAAATATTCTCCATATTAACAGTTCAGGTCCCAACTCCTATTGAAAAAGAGTTTCTTTCACACTATCTATGAAAGCATGACTGATTTTGATTTCAGTAATTCCACACAAAACTAATAAGAAAACTGGAATTGAGTTTTTTTACAGAGAAACCGGGGCGGGTATTCTTGCTAAAGCCCTTGGCCCCCACACCAATGCCTAGATATATATATATATATATATATATATATATATATATATATATATATATGTGTGTGTGTGTGTGTGTGTGTGTGTATGTATATATACACACATATACATGTATATATAATATATATATATATATATATACACACAAACACACACACACAATCAAGGATTCCTTCCTTTTACCTGATGGCATAGCCTCATTTTTCTCAAAGGTTCCGCCACGGAGGACAGTGCTGTCAAAAAATTTCTATTTTCCTGTTCTCGTTTTCATTAAACCAAGGGCTGTTACATATACCAGAATGAGACATATACCAGAATGCCGTCTCATCGCCCTTTTACATAAGGAGATAGAGATTATTTTCTTTTGATAAAATAAAAAAAAAGACTGGATTCCACCCTTAGGAGAGCTCATATGAATTAATCGGAATTCATTAATGAGAATTAAATTTATGCAAAGTCACGACAGCCTTGAAAAATGAACCCAATCACCTATTTACCGACCATGAATAAGTGCTCTATAAAATGACTGAGGTATGTAGATCTTTCACATACATAACACATACAAACTGAGTAAGCAATATGAAAGATATTCCACGAAAATATGACTCACGTCTCAAGAGATTTCAATGGAGTAATCAGAATTCGTGACTCAATCGTGAAGAATGAGACTTGTTAGCGATTTACGGCCGCATAAACTTAAGGAGTCGCTTATAACTGGTAAAAACTAGATCTAGACAATCTGTACACATGATGTACACGATGTCCCCTCAACGAAGAATCAAAAGATATTGTAGGCAGGTGCTCTTTTCACACTGAAAAAGAGGTTGTTCCGTTTGTAGGCCATTTAATGCAGAGGATTAAGCATGGATCATAATCCCAGCTAGCCTACCTGAGCCCTGAAAGCCGTAAGACATTGATGGGTGTTAGTTAAAGTGCACTTAAGAAATATCATAACAAGCGGAAACAAAGGAAAAATATTTCATGACCAAGGCCGATGTACCAGGCAAAAACCTCAGGATTCTTATTTATTTAGGAGTTGTAACATGAAATGTGTTAATCGCATTCCATCAATCAGGACCATATTATCACCTGTAGTGATAGTAGTTATGGAATCATCCTGCATCTGGGTCATCTCGTAATATGAAC
This sequence comes from Macrobrachium rosenbergii, assembly GCF_040412425.1. Classification (NCBI taxonomy): domain Eukaryota; kingdom Metazoa; phylum Arthropoda; class Malacostraca; order Decapoda; family Palaemonidae; genus Macrobrachium; species Macrobrachium rosenbergii. The sequence goes on from NC_089753.1 coordinate 56,211,866, forward strand.
AAGTGTTTGGTATGGCTCCTGGTAATCCACTGTCCCCACTTTTGTCCAACATATACAAGGAGTTTTTTTTTATACAAGTCTGGTATCATTACGTGGACAATGTACTAGAAATTCTACAGGAAAATTTTAATCCTTGAGGCCTTTCTTGCCATTCATAAATTACTGATCCCGTCCATTAATTTTACCTCAGAAAAAGAAAACAACATTCCTTCCTTGAACGTTTTTGATTGTTAAAAAACTCAACAAATTCAAATTTTCTATATTTAAAATCCCACCAACAATATTATAAGTTCAGTTATAATCAGAGCATTCTAAAAGTATAAAATCATGTGTACTTTTCTTTAAGTATATCTAAGTGGTTTGAGAATATGTAGCCCGGAGTACATAGAAGATAAGTTTACCAAAATAGAAAAGACTTCTATTAACCTATGCTATCCTAAAAAAAAAGTTGGAAAAACTGCTTGAACAAAGCCACACAGCAACATCCCGTGCATGCCAGTACTAAGCTGACTTACCTCTAAACTTATTAACTTTTACAGAAAGTGAGGGCCATAAAGATAGACCTTCAGGATAAGGTTGCTATCAGCATGTCTTTTTCTTGAACCCAGTTGACGATGATACGTATTCATAGCAGGATGGACTACAAGGCGGCAGGCTTGGACTGAACAACGAGCCTTGCAAATGCGAGTCCATTTTTGACCACTGAGCAGCAATACCATATAGATTCACTCTGTCCCTCTCACAAATACACGCGCACGAGGACACAGCCGTAGAGAAGCACCACTTTCACTAAAACATAATCAGGAGAACAAACCTGGATTATCCTCTCATGAACTACAGACGCAGCACGTGGAAAAAAGAGCACCATAATCGACATACTGTAGCGACATTCACCGAGCGCTGCTCAAACTCGCTTATTTACTGTACTCGCAGTTGCTTCTCTAGGACGATGTAACGTATTCAGGTAGTGAGAGCGGGCAATCAATTGCATATTTATCTGATGACTTTCTCGTGAATGGATATATCCCGGCAGAGTAGCCATTACCAAGTCGATGTCTTCCCGATTTTAATTATGATATCATTGTTTATGTTTTGATGGAGCTCGGGTCACTAACGTCAGTTGGTCTCCGTCTCCAGATACTGCCCGAGATCACATCATCTTGAGCTTAGAATATACGAGAGAGAGAGAGAGAGAGAGAGAGAGAGAGAGAGAGAGAGAGAGAGAGAGAGAGAGGGGGGGGGAGGGGCATCATCAAGCCTGAATTAGGTACATACGAAGTCCAAAGGTATGGGAGGGAGTTTGGCAGAGTCCCATGGCTACAATTCCATTATCACTCAGTTCTTCTTCTGACACCTGACTCATGCCAAAGCATGAAGGCGTCGTCTCATGAATATCAGGTATGAGCAAAGGCAAAAGGTATCACCAAGGCGAACAAACCCGAAAACATTCAACCTTGCGCCCACAAAAAAGTTAAGTATACCTTGGTTTAACCAGACCACTAAGCTGATTAACAGCTCTCCTAGGGCTGGCCCGAAGGATAAACTTACATGTATACATACATATATGCAGAAAAGGTTCAAGTTCTCAGCAAGTCTTTTGGGATGAGGCTGTTAGCCTCTCCACCTTGGTTATGACCCACAACAATTGGCAAACTACCCGGTACACAATTCACTGCTTCGACAAAAAAAAAAAAAAGTATAATAGATTCTAACAAAGAGCGACTAAAGCGTTGCGGCTCGCTCAGGATTCGAGCCCGAGACCTATCCCTGGTGAGGCGACCGTCCCAACGAATGTACCATGAGTGTTTATCTGTTTGTATGTATTTATATACATGCATGTATTTACATATATATATATATATATATATATATATATATATATATATATATATATATATATATATATATATATATATATATATATTATATATATATATATGTATATGCATATATATATATATATATATATATATATATATATATATATATAGAAATATATTTGTTTATATTTATACTACATTAGTACGTACCCAAATAAACTAAAATAGAAAAGACGTCTTCATTCAAAAACGCAGGAACTGTCCCACTTACTTAGTCATCTTTTAAGTATTTCTAAGTTTAGGTGTTAGTAATTGTTGGTGTCCTTATTCTTTACAGTAAACGTCCAAGACCCATTTTTATTTTAAATTATATAATGTTTCGTTTTCTATGCTAATTAAATGATCAGCCTCTAATACCCGTACGTAAAAGCAACTTAATCCGCTTCCTTTGTTTTCATGACATATTGTTGCTCATGTGTCCATATTTTTCTCTTTTTGACTCTTGATGGGTTTGAATCCGTTTATTAATGTCTTCACTTAATTTTAATTGATGTGTTATTTTATCTGCCATTTTCTTTTTTTGCTTCTTTCATGCGTGGTTTTATTTTCTGGAGGCTCTTGGCTTATTTGTTATGAATGTTTTTTCTCAAGCAATTTCCATTAAAGTCAATGGCATTACTTGCAGAGACAATCTTTTTATTCATACTTTGAATCTGACTTTTTCGTGTTAATAATATTACCAATAACAAGAACGTCCAGGAAATAACGCATAGGAAAAACAGAAAAATGAGAAAGAGAATATACACATAAACCTGCAAACCTGGAATAATATTAATAACAATAACAACTAAACACATGACCATATCTGTCATTAATGCTTCTAAACACGCCCACGCCCACGCCCAAATATGCAAGAATGGGAAAACAGCATCAGTGGAAAAACACCGAAGCAACATCTGGGGACTTCTAACAATAGCATCTTCTCGACGATTCATTCAGACGAAGCTCCTGAATAGTCGAGCAAAAACAGCTCCTACAACTGGCACCAGAACGATCTCAACACAAAGGCCTGCGTGTCTTACTTGAGTAACTATAATATCTTTTCCATGCGATTTTCTTTATATATCTAGGCAATGCAAATGTTCTAAACATTTACATACATATACATATATATATATATATATATATATATATATATATATATATATATATATATATATATATATATATATATATATATATAAATTTATATATGTATATATATATATATTCATATATATATGTATATATATATATATATATATATATATATATATATATATATATATCTTCTTCTTCTTCTTTTAACGTGCTTTTATTCCCATTTTATATATATATATATATAAATCTATATATATATAAGTACATATATATAGATAAATTATATAGATATATATATATATATATATATATATATATATATATATATATATATATATATATATATATATATATATATATATTTATGTGTGTGTGTTTGTGTGTGTAAACAAATCACAACTGAAAATAAATATAACTACGTCGTTTGTCAAGAGAAACAGTGAAAAGAGTGACTCCGAACCAGGAAAACAGTAATACCTTGAAGGCAGATAAAACTCTGATTAAGGCTAAACATTCCATCCTCTAATGATAACGTTATCAATGATTTTAAACAGCCAGACAAGGAGAAGCAAAACATAAAACAAAAAAACAAAATCATCTGCGCGATAATGTGAAGGAAGGTCATGAGCAGTTTTCACTATCTTCCCCTTCCTCTTGCCCTTCCCCCCTAACCCCCGAACCTCCCTTCATCTCTCTGGGGGTACCACCTCCTGCGTCCCATGCACTGCGTGCTGTGAATGATACTAGAGTTTGTTTGTTTGTTTGTTTGTTAAGGTTTTTGAACTGTTTTGTTGTGACATCAATTTCCTTTTCTTTTTTTCATTTTTCTATTTCTCTCCATTCCCAAATTTTCAATCACGTTTTATTAAATGATCTACGAATTCTGCAATGGATGCCACTGAAATTTCAGTCTCGAGCGTTCAGACCAAACGCATTTACTAAAACCCAAGATAAAACACCGACTGTCAAAATTTCAAAGAATAAAAGTAAAAACACACCTGTGACATCATTCAATTTCAGAAAAACAAAAGACAAATCAAGTTGACGAAAAATTAAAAAATTAAAAATTTTTAAATACAAATCTTGGCACAAGCAGAGCCGACATATCTGGACGATAACTGCATTCAGCAAGTCACGATGATCATAAATGATGTAAATCCGAATAAATGTTTTCATGAATAAAATCGCCATTATATAGATATATAGTAGTCGTACGATACTACGCACTTTTCAGGGTTATAGTCTCAAGTAAAACGACCCTGAAACACTACGAGATTACAATGCTATATTATTATTATTATTATTATTATTATTATTATTATTATTAGTACTAGTAGTAGTAGTAGTAGTAGTAGTAGTAGTTATAGTAGTAGTAGTAAGTGTGAAAATGATGAAAAATTTATATGGAATAAGTCACAGTGAACATCAAATTATTATTATTATTATTATTATTATTATTATTATTATTATTATTATTATTATTATTAGTAGTAGTAGTAGTAGTAGTAGTAGTAGTAGTGAGAAAATTATGAGAAATTTATGTGGAATAAGTCAAAGTGAACACAAATTATTATTATTATTATTATTATTATTATTATTATTATTAGTAGTAGTAGTAGTAGTAGTAGTAGTAGTAGTAGTAGTAGTAGTAGTAGTAGTAGTAGTATGTGTCAATATGAAAAAACACTAAAAGGAACATATCAAAGAGACCTTTAACTTTTGACCAAGTTTGTACAGAAAAGACAGTCCCTGTAAAGACCAGAAAAACACAGTGAAGACGATAACAAGAACGATCTGTTAGATCCTCCTAACACTGAGGGCACGCACCGGCATCGCCTTGAGAAGCCCTTATTTTTATTACCATTGCAAAAAGAAATTTACTCTAGTTTGGGCCCAAGCCTTTGCCGAGCACTAAAGGTAATATTCTCTCTCTCTCTCTCTCTCTCTCTCTCTCTCTCTCTCTCTCTCTCTCTCTATAAGTGGGGGAAACTAGGCTACATAAACAACTCAGCAGAACTATGTTCTTTTCAACACCCAAAGACTTGCCTCATTCGACGCCATGAAAAATAATTGCAGTAACAAC
>NC_089753.1:56221908-56229408 GCF_040412425.1 Macrobrachium rosenbergii
CTTTTACCCTATTCAGTATTCCAGCAGGTCGTCCTTTCCTAGAGAAATCGGGTAGAAGTAAAATTTCGCTTCATAGAATTTCTTTGGAACTCGTATAACAAACATGTTTCCCCACGCTTCAACTGAATTTCCATTGAACTAGGATCCGTTTGAACTCGGAATACATAGTCGGTGATTTCTTTCCTTTGATAATCTCCACCCGGGGAAAGTTCTTTACTGAGAAAGGTAGATGAACCAGATATCTACACTCCAAATCAGTTGGTACGCAGATAATTTTTTTTTCATTACGGGGAACAGAATGTGGGGAAATCACATCTAAAATGTAAACAAACACTTAACACTAGATTAGCAACTTCTCTGTATTTAATGACTTCATGTAGGGTAACCTATTAATATATTAATGTGATTATGTAACGGTCTGCTATTCTATTCGTGTGTCTGGAACGCACATCGTGAATTTCGTCCACTTCACTTAAAAGCCTTTTTATTCGATTAGACAAAGAAGCCTTGAAAACTGGTCTGCCTTTTTTATTGTGATCATTGTACGTACTGTACAATAACGCGATTATTCTCAAGGGTTTATTTGATAAGGCAAACCTGTATTGGATTTTTCTATTTATATATGAGTGACCATGTATCTAATTCTCACTAGGACTATTTCACACGTTTTCATAACCGCATTATGTACTGTATATATATATATATATATATATATATATATATATATATATATATATATATATATACATGCAAACTTTCATACACATACGTACACACACACTCATTAGGGAACTATTTCACACTCACAATTACATAACTGCATGTATGTATATATACATGCTTACATTGATACATAGCCATACACATACACACATATATGTGTTTGTGTATGTATATGTATGAATGTTTGTATATATATATATATATATATATATGTATAATATATTTATGTATGTATACATATATTTATATATATATAATATATTTATATATGTATATATATATATATATATATATATATATATATATATATATATAATGCGGTTATGAAAACGTGTGAAATAGTTCCCTGATGAGAATAAGGTACACGACCACTCATATATAAACAGAAAAACCCAATACGGGTTTGTCTTACCCAGTAAAACCTTAAGAACAATCGCGCTATTGTAGATACAATAACACAATAAAAAGGCAGGCCAGTTTTCAAGACGTGTTTGTCTAATCGAATGAAATGGAATGGAACGGGATATAGTTTAGTCCAAAGGCCAAGCACTGGGACCTAAGAGGTCATTCAACGCTGGAAAGGAAATTGAGAGTAGGTAGGTTCGAAAGGTGTAACAGGAGGAAAACCTCAAAGCAGTTGCACTATGAAATAATTGTTAGGAGAAGGTGGATAGCAAGATGGGAGAAAGATAATATGAATGGAGGTACAGTAAAAGGAAGGAAAGGGGTTGCAGCTAGGGGCCAAAGGGACACTGCAAAGAACCTTTAGTAATGTCCACAGTGCACCCCGTGAGGTGCACTGACGGCACTATCCCCCAAGGGACTAATCGAATGAAAATGCTTGTGAGTTAATTGGACGAAATTCACGATGTGCGCTCCAGATAATCGAAGAGACGGCTCCATAATGACATTAGTATATTAATAAGTTACCCTACCCGATGTCATTAAATACAAAAAAGTTGCTAATATAGGGTCAAGTGTTTATTTGCATTTTAGATGTGATTTCCCCATATTCTGTGCCTCGTATTAAAAAAAAATTGCGTACCATTTGATTTGAATTGTAGATATCTGGTTCATCTGAATTTAATATATATATTCTGAGTCCAAAATATCACAGTTCAATGAACATTCTGCCGAAACGTGGGGAAACATGTTTGTTATACAAGTTCCAAAGAGATTCTATGAAGCGAAATTTTACTTCTACCCGATTTCTCTAGGAAAGGACGACCGGCTGGAATACTGAACAGGGTAAAAAAAAAAAAAAAAAAAAAAAAATCTGTTACGGGAACCTACGCAAATGTTTCTCCAGAACTTTCGCCGGTGGAGATCAGAGGAAAGAAATTGCTTATGTATGACTCCGATGAATCACCGACTATGTATTCAGTCCAAACGTATCCTAGTTCAATGAAATTCTGTCGAAACGTGGGGAAACATGCTTGTTATACAACTCCGAAAAGAAATCTGTGAAGCGAAATTTACTTCTACCCGATTTCTGTAGGAAGGGACGACCCGCTTGAATACTGAAGAGGGTTAAATAAAAAAAAAAAAAAAGTTCCATTAGGAACACCTAGGCAAGTGTTGCTTCTCCAGAATTTTTATCAGATTACTGACGATGTTGTCATTTAGTTAGCAATGTTTTCTGTTTTTTTTTTATGTCAAATATTAACGGTATATAGAAAGAGTGCGAAAATGAAAGGACTCATGACACAATGACTCTTCCGTATCTGGTACGAGAAAAATGGAGTAACCGCATCACATATATATATATATATATACGAGTATATATATATATATATGTGTGTGTGTGTGTGTGTGTGTGTGTATGTGTGTGTGTTTGTGTGTGTGTGTATGTGACAAGCATCTCGGGTTCCCAATAATTTTGAATGCAACTCCCACGTAAATCCTTCAATCCTATTAGGAATGAAATGGAGAATCCCTCCTCCCACCGACCCCAGAGTCACCTCCCACAACGAAGGGTGCATCCTGCCTCACCCTGACATTCAAAGCAAAGTGGCCAAACGACGAAAATCAAAATATGACAAATGAAGGACTCAGCCGTTGCATCACATCGAATTCTTTCAGCAAAGGAGTCATTACATTCATGTCACAACTGAAGGAAAATACCGAGCATCATGCAACTCTATTTGGATTCCGCCTCAAGGTTCACCAGTCACCCAGTAAAGTAAAGGGTCGGGTACGTCAAGGCGTCTTTGACAGTCATGGGCGGCCGGTTGGTGGCTGCCTTCCTCGGGACTAGGAATCGCCCTGCGGCCCCGTGTGCTTTGGTGCACTGAACAAGTGCAGCGGCCGTGTAAGCCAGTGCTGCGAAGGGGCCGGTTTGGTGACCGGCAACCTCAACTCCGAGGGATGTTGCTCTACAGTCTAAACTCATGCTGGGATGGAAACGTACCGGTTGCCCTTCTATTTGAAATGAGGCGGATTTAGTACAATGGAAAGCTCAGACAATAAAATACTTTCCGATTGTGGCTATTAAGGTGTTATTTTTCTTCAAGGATTTGGCTCATTTGAGGCAAAACTGGTGTCACGAAAAACAATATTGTCAACGGCGACATTCTATAAAGGAATATCGAAACAAATAACATATAAAATCATTGTTATCTTTCAACATAGAAGACAACTTTAGTAAGACACATCAATTAAAAAGTTCTAAAAAATACCTCAAAAATAAGACAACGGATAAATAAACACATCTACCGTCCGCATAACAAAGGAAAAGAAAAAAAAACGCAAACCACGCGCGCTTTTCCGGTTACAAACCGGTTTGAGCTGGTGACACGTGACCTCTCCGGGGAAGCGAGAATTCTGGGTGGCCTTGGGTGAGGGGATCCCTTTGCTAGCTAGGGCAGCCTTCCCGTGGAGAGAGAGAGAGAGAGAGAGAGAGAGAGAGAGACCCCGCCCCACGAAGTTATCAACCAAGGAAAGTTAGATGAAGAGATAACAATGCTCTCTCTCTCTCTCTCTCTCTCTCTCTCTCTCTCTCTCTCTCTCTCTCTCTCTCGTTAAGTTCCTTTTCCTACGAATAACTCAGCCTTTCAATTCTGTCATTTATAAAAGCTACGAACACCGGATGTCAATTGGACGCCGTACCAAAACAAATTTCCAGAAAAGTCTTATTTTTCCCCATTTCTTTTTTTAAACCATTTATTCTACGTATGTGGGGTGAGTTATGGAATCAATGTTAAAAACAGAAAATAAATGAACGACCACATTCAATAAATAAAAGGTAATAGGGAAGAACATGAACATAACCAATTCTCACAACAGAACTAAAGACTACACGATGAATGCAATTACTGGGAAGTAATTCTTAACCCGCGCAAAATCTTTGCACACAGTCAAAGGCTGACTTAAGGTTTATGTTACATTGGCATCAGTGCAAAGGTCATTGAGGCTGGCCCTCCGATCGACGAAGATACGTAATGTTCGTTATGGATGGGTGACCTCCACGAAAGCCCAAAATAGCGTGGGACTAGTAAGTTCATCCCAAATGTGCTTGTGGAAACAAGGAAAGAAGCACAATCTGGAGCCCCCTTTCGAAAGAGAAAATGGCGTTAAAATTAAGAATATATATATATGTATGTACGTCGAAGTTTAAACCGAAAGTTACGCAAAAAAAAGCTGTCTATGAGCTAAATCCGAATAGGTGAGTAATTAAAAGTTCTCATCACAAAAAAAATAACGAAATGAATTAATAACTCTTGGAACAAAACCTAAAGGGCCCAGCAATACACTGCAATTTATGCAGACAACGTACGTATCGAATGTTCAGACGATACGACCATGCGGATAATACTTAACCCGTTTTCTTTATCTATATATACCTTACATTACTTCTATATTTTCTCTCCTCTAGAACACCAGGACCTTGACTGCGTCGCCTGAACTTTCACAGCCATTACAACCATTTGCCTGCTTCCTTGATTATAGAAGCACTACCACAAAGCATTCCAGAGTGCGTTCAGTAAGAACGGGAAACAATGTCATCATTCTTTTGTTCATCTTCAATAATAACGGTATTTATAACAATTAAAATACCGCATTCTGAAAATCCCTCCCCCCTTTTTTATAGGAATAACAAAGTTACTGTATAGACCCTAAGACCTTGACTGTGACAGCCCATACCATAAAACTACAGCTGAGCTGGCGGAGGGACCGATCGAGCGCATGGTTTCTCGATTCTCTTTATCTACAGCAGTACGGATTGGGACCGAATGCCAAGCCTCTTTGGAATTAAGTTCTGCTTTCACTCTTCCAGCTTCCAGGACTACCCAAAAGGTCATATGTATGGCAAAGGATAAAAACTCTTTCACTCTTCCTTATGGATGGTCCTATCGCAGTCCTTCTATAGAGCTACTTGAGTTCCCGAAACGCTTCCTTTGGCAGTTTATGACCTCTTGCTAAACTTTACAACACTAGGCAGGATTATGAGCCTTATGGCACCCCTGACAGGTCTGACTTGACTCGTTCTGCTGTCTAACTCTCCATCCAGTTAGGCTAGTCTACAAAAATAGTCAACAAAAGAGGGAAAAAAATCCAGGCTCATCCGCTAAGCTTTAGGGCTAATTTTTCTATAAGCCTAAGATCTCTGGCCACTTACCAAATTCTTTGCAATAAAATATTTTCTCTACATAATATGCACACTGCAAGATATGATAGACAGGTGATCTCTTTATGTTGAGATCTTCCTTTAAAACTCAGGAAGTTTACTGATAGATGTCTTAATCTACCTCTTATTCGCTTTTTTTTCTCGCCTGCTCCCAGACCCACCCCAAGGTCACATTTTCTCCGATTCTATCCCAGGTCCTCATACCAGTAGGCTACCCTTTTATAGCACACGCCAGAACTACACAAAAGGGGTGAAGAACACGGCCGGAAGAAGAGTTCTCTTCTAAAAAACGAAAACACAGTTGCCTTTGAGGTTATATTATCGAAATAAACCACTAATTGCGGGTCCTCGTAGTCCAGAGGTTATCACATTTGCCTCAGAAGCATCATTGTGCGTCTACGGACCTAACTGGTGAATAATGCCCGTGATGTGATGCTGGAGAAAGCCCCAGCGCTAGCAACTTCATCCCAGAGGATTTCAGAACAAGACGTTAACACTCTCAGGAGACCAAAAATAAAATTTTTAAAATTACAACGCACACACATATAGAAATAAGAGAAATATAATTGAATCGAAAAAAAACTCCCTAAGTTCAAAAGAACAGAGAAATGAAAAGTAGCTCCAAGAATACTGATGAGCTAACGGGAACAGGAGCGGTAACACAATTACAAAACTTGGCAGCAAAAGGAAACAAGTTGCTAAACCGGGTGCAGGTTTCCACACAGCAATTTGGAAAAATTTCATCATCTTACTCTATCTGCGTGATATTTCCATTATCATACTAACGTGTTTCCTTGACATTATTCAACACGAACAGCATTCATAGGAATCAAATTAATGATAAGAATCACCATCGCCTTCGGGACACTGTTGCTTGCATTAAACATGTCTGACAAAAACAAAATGATCTATTTTCATATATTTGCTGACAAAATTCGTTGCGCAACTACCACAGATTTAGGTTGCGATACGAGTCAGTTTGATTTTGACCGGACAGCAAAAATAGTTTCCAAATAGGAATCGATTAATGCTAAGATAGTTTAATCAATATCACATACACTGCAACCGCTACTTAAATAAAATAATCATTATATTTACGGTTATATGCATGGAACTTTGTCTAAATACACTCAGAAATGATGAAGATTTTGTTTATACACCGCAAACACACTAGGGCCACGACAACAAAGGGTCAGACGTTGTAAAACTGCGGACAGGATTTTCTAGTGGTTGTTGCTATCTTAACAACTTCGGTAGTACTTTAAAGCTCTTAATCAAACTTTTTGTTTTACGCCCACTACTACTACTAATTACTGCTTAAGATGTGCGTCCCCTTTATGCCGTCTAGTGTCAACAACCTCCCCTCGCCACCTCTCGTCAAAGCACCACAGCCATTCTGTCATTCTATCTGTTCCTGTCCTCAGAGAATTCGGTCCTGGCCACTTTCTTCCCAAAAGTATATTTGACACCGAGAGAGTCTATTGGTCAGCACTTTTGACCTCGTCAGCACTTTTGACCTCTATTTGGTCAGCACTGGTGAGAGTGTGTATTGGTTTTGACCTCTGGTGAGAGTGTCTATTGGTCAGCACTTTTGACCTCTGGTGAGAGTGTGTATTGGTCAGCACTTTTGACCTCTGGTGAGAGTGTCTATTAGTCAGCACTTTTGACCTCTGATGAGAGAGTGTATTGGTCAGCACTTTTGACCTCTGGTGAGAGTGTCTATTGGTCAGCACTTTTGACCTCTGGTGAGAGTGTGTATTGGTCAGCACTTTTGACCTCTGGTGAGAGTGTGTATTGGTCAGCACTTTTGACCACTGGTTAGTAATGAAATATAACGACGTAAAGATGGACTGCTTCCAAATACATTTTGATGTCTGCAAAAGTTTTTTTTATTTTTTTTTTTTTTTGCTGTTAGGCCCGTTCCATACAACCAGCATTCAAACCATCATGATATAAACCCAGTTAACGAGACAATGGAAATACTATTATGAAAAGAAATAAAGGATAACGAACTGTAACGTACTCATGACAACAAGATAATCTCATTGACCTCTTGATTGGTCTGCAAAACCTCTGGTAGTGTCTATTTTTTTTTTTTTGACCTCCAACAACAAATGAAAGAAACAGTCTCCAAAGGTCAGACAAATGAA